>NC_023750.2:34076822-34419760 GCF_000499845.2 Phaseolus vulgaris | reverse complement strand
GAAATTGACACATTGCAACCTAACCATCTCAATCATGCATTCCTTTTCCTAATCTATCAGTTACTTGCCCAAGACTTCACCAGTTCACCCCTCCATACCACACACCTTCCAACAAATAATGAAAATAATAATTTTATTATCATGTGCTCATACTTATTTTATATGATGAAATTATTGATTTTTGTATTAATATCTTTAAAACTCATATATAGAATTTTTGTTTGTGATATTTAAATTAAAATTCAGGTTGCAAGCTTTGGAGCTTATCTTCTATCACGTGACATTTTAACAGTGTCATTTGCACCAAGAGATACTCATATATCACAGGTTCAATTTGCTCTTGAACGAGGTGTTCCTGCATTGATTGGAATTCTTGCTTCAATCAGGCTTCCATACCCTTCAAGGGCCTTTGACATGGCTCATTGTTCACGGTGCCTCATTCCTTGGGGCAAGTATGGTACACCCTTTAGTCCCTGAATACTCTAAGCTCATACTTTGATAAACTTTTCAGTGAGTGTAAAAGAATAGAAAGTTGAATTGATTAAACTTTTTCTATAAATTAAAATCAGTTCATATCTATATTTTGTAGAGTTTTTCTTAGACTGCCAATGATTTTGTGTGTGTGAAGGTGACAGTGCATTGTTTGTGGTCTTGGCAGATGGAGAATACTTGACTGAAGTAGATAGAGTGTTACGTCCAGGGGGGTATTGGATTCTATCAGGGCCACCAATAAACTATGAGAAACACTGGAGAGGGTGGGAAAGAACTCGTGAGAGTCTCAAAGATGAACAGGATGAAATTGAGGATGTGGCAAAGAGTCTATGCTGGAAAAAGTTGGTGCAGAAGGACGACCTTGCAATATGGCAGAAGCCAACCAATCATGCACATTGCAAACTCAAGCGAAAGATCTTCAAGACTGGTAGACCCTTCTGTAATGAGGCACAGGATCCAGACACAGCATGGTAATATCACATTTTTCAGATTTCATATTCATCTCATCAAGGCTCATCAGTTGAACTAACTAGATTAACATATTGGACTGGTAAATTGATAATTATCATAGTTTGGTTGGAAGAAAACAGTTTCTACTTTTATTTTAGTTACAAAATGCAATCTTGTTTTTCTATTTTAAAAGATTTATCCAAGAAACAATGAAGGTAGAAAATGAAGTTATAAAAATAATAGAAAGTTGTTTTCTGCTTGTAATTAGAAGTACAGATATGTCTCATCAAAGGGAGTTAATTTAATTTGTTGATAAAAAAATTATCTGGTAATATTCTAATACATGCATGATTTATGATGTGTGTGTATATATATACATATATACACATTATTGACTATTAATTTTTTCTATCAACTACTAATATTAGTTACTTTACTCTTCAAAAGAGATGAATCTTAAAAGTTAAAACACAAAATGATAAATCAAACATCTCGGTGTTTTGGCTCCCTTTTTGGTACATGTGTTGGCTGCTTTTCTTGTGCTATAGGTTTTGGCTTTTGAGCACCTTTTGTTGTGTATCTTGTCAAAAGAAAAAAAGAAAACTGTTTTTGATGCCAAAGAGAACTTAGCAATGATACCAAAACTAGTTGGATGATAAAGAGACTTGGAAGCACAATGTGCTCTGGCAGATGTCAGCTTTAGTTAGTAAACCTATGTTTGATACACTATGTGGTGCCACCTAGCTCCTTAAGCTTGTATTGCATATTCTTCGTTGTTCCTTACTACATTTCTGAAAGTTCCATCATCTTATTGAGCAGTTCAGAAGATGATAATATTCTTCTTTTGCCCCTCCGATGTAATGTTCTTTTCTGAGAGAAAATAGTCTATCTAGTGTACAGTTTGTTCTCTAATTATAAACTATTATGTATAATAAGTTTATTGATTTTTATAATAATGTCCTAAAAGTTTTTTTTACATAGTTTCTGATCAGTGGCCAATGTAAATGTTTTATTAAGATAATGCATAGTAATTATACTATTTTTTTCAGTGCACACTTTCCTTTAGGTTGCTTGCTTCACCAAGCCTTTTTCATTGCAGGTACACTAAGCTTGATACATGTTTGATCCCACTTCCTGAGGTAAAGGACATCAAAGAAATTAGTGGTGGAGGACTGTCTAATTGGCCTGATAGACTAACTTCAATTCCCCCAAGGATTAGGAGTGAAAGTTTGGAAGGAATAACAGCTAAGATGTTCACAGAAAACACCCAGTTATGGGAAAAGAGAGTGGCATACTACAAAAAATTGGACCATCAGCTAGCAGAACGTGGGAGATATAGAAATGTTCTTGATATGAATGCTTACTTGGGAGGCTTTGCAGCTGCACTGGTTGATTATCCTTTGTGGGTTATGAACATTGTACCTGTTGAGGCTGAAATCAACACCCTTGGTGTTGTATATGAACGTGGATTGATTGGAACCTATCAAAACTGGTATGCCTTTCTTCCTTTGCAGGGGAAACCTGAGTTGTTTGTTGAAAGAGAAGCAATCTAGGTAGATAAAGTGAAAAAACATCATTTTTGTACGCATAATTAGATGACCATGCAAGCATTTTCTTAGTTGATAAATTGAAACTTTTTATGTGGTCAAGGACCTATCACTTATAGATTAAGTACACCCCTTCTAGTTGAAGTGTCACAGTTCAAATATGTTTTTCACACTGACACTAACACTTGTCTGATAAAATCAGTGATCAGACACTTCTAAATTCTAATTAAATATTTAATTATAAAATCATTTTGATCGGTTCATACACTTTTACAAATATAAATAATAACATTATGGTTTTGTTTGGATGATTTATATGATGAGAGTCATTCATTTTTTTATAACATTTTTTCTATTTTCTTAAAAAAATGACAGACCATATTATGAAAGATTACCTTTTAATTTTTGTAACACTCATTTAGGGTATCCTTTATCATGATATTTTGTACATATACTGTGTTGTGTAGCGTGTCCGTGACAAAATCCATCTTTCACAGCATACCAACGACAGCAACATTATGACAATGGAAGTTTAAATCATGTCTGCTTATGTGATACACACTGCTTATTTTCTATCCTTTGTTGTCCTTTACTGTAGACAGAACACTGTTTCTCCACTCTTGTACTATAAAAGTTAAATTTAAATTTCTTGTATATGGATGGTATAGTTAAAATCCATTACTCACTATTTTTGTCTTCTTTCAGGTGTGAAGCCATGTCCACTTACCCCAGAACATATGACTTCATACACGGTGATTCCGTTTTTAGCCTCTACCAGAACAGGTAATACTAAGAACCAATTAGATGTAATGGCCAAATCTAGAGAACTGGTTTAGTCTAATATGTTTCTAAATCTTCTTTCTCAAATTAATCAGTTTTCTACTGTAACACTGACAAACAAATCTCCTGATTAATATGACAAATAATCTGTATAAGTTAGATCTACTCTCATATTTAATTTGATATTAGAACATGATTTTTAATTTTAATATGATATTAGAGCATAATCTAGTCATTGTAATTTGTACATTTGTCTTCACCAATAAATTATCAAGTTGTTATTAGACCACATATTCATATTTAGTTTTACAAATTTCACACTCGATGTAATGGGATTGAGTTAGACCAATCAGGTCCTCAACATGAATGGAGCATTAGAGATCCACTGTCTACATTGATTACAATAGGGGGTTGAATTAGGATAAACTCAAGTTCTAAAAATTATTAAACACAAACCATTCCTAAATAACATGACCTGTGTTTCTTTCTAGTTACCTTTAAAACTAAGAAACACCTCATCCCAGCAGTGTGACTAACTGACTATAAGTAAAAAATTGTGAAACTTTGCTAATTTGTTGAGTTAATGTGTTACAGATGTGATATGGTGGACATTCTTCTAGAGATGGACCGGATTTTGAGGCCACAAGGTACTGTCATTTTGAGAGATGATGTGGATGTGTTGACGAAGGTGAAGAGCATTGCAGATGAAATGCAATGGGATGCCAAAATTACAGACCATGAAGAGGGACCTTATGAGAGACAAAAGATACTGATAGCAGTGAAGGAGTATTGGACAGCCCCTCCTCCAGAGAGAAACCAACAAAGCAACCACTAGTTTGATTCTATTCTTCTTTTAGTGTCAATTTTCTGAGGAATCAATTCTCTCAACCCCGATTTTTGTGAGTGATGCAAGGTGAAATTTTCTTTGCAAATTTATGGCCCCTGGAATGTTGAGGCATTCTTTCTTCAAATTTTAATCTAAAGGCAAGGGATGTATATTGATAGGAACAGGAAAAGAAACTGACAATGAGTAAATACCAACTGTAATGTTTGATTACTTTTGTTCCCTTATTCAAAAGCTATTAATTATTGAATATCATAATGTCCTAACATTTCTATTTATGTCCATGCAATGAAACATCAGAAAAATTGTGTGCATTTTCATGCCCTTGATTCCGTTTGCTATTCAATACTTTCTTCTGTCTTAACATGTTCAACCAAATAACATCAGAAAAACACCTTTTATGCGTAACTTTCAAGCACCAAGTCCAGTGTCACTGACTGCAATAACTGGATATAAAATGGGCTTGGTGTCTCTATGAGTGTAGTGAAGTTCAGGTCCTCTTAACACTTCCTCAAATTGAGATATTTAGCAGACACAAGAAAATGGAGATGACAGGAGAGAGATGCTAATTCAAGAAATTGGGAAGGGAGAAAGTAAAACACCATTCAAAGTGAAAACCAATTCAAGCTGAAAATACTCTTCAAGTGCTTTGGCAGTTAGTGATTTTTACTGCATCACATGATGCTGACTTTTCTGTCAATGTTGTCCAACTTGATAATGCTTGAATCTGTAAGGACTCAATTAGCACCCCAAAAATGGATCCTATGTTCCCGAGATGGGTTACACAACTTATCAAAAACTGTGTTGCAAAAAAGAATCTTTTTAAATTCTTCAAATTGAAGAATAGTTACTGAAATATGAATAAATCTCTTCTTTCCACTCTTAGCTTGGACAGAATAAATTTAAGAAATAAAAAAGATAAAAGGATCTACGCATTCATTCTACCAAACTAAAATCTCAGAAATAATCTTTTCACTGTATTATAAACGAATGATGAAAATAGGAAATAGAAAATGAGATGCATCAAATGATCATGTACTTTTGTTCCATAGCAAATCCTTTCATTTCACAGTGAATTTGTTTAAGCTTAAAAATCAAGTGTTTTAAAAAAGTGATGAAAAAAAAGTGATTTTTACAACAACAAAAATTAATGTTTTTTTTCATTAAATATGTCTCTTTCTTTAAAAGTAGTTTCCAAACCAATTTATTTTAACAAGTCATTTGAAGTGGCTTATAAAAAAAGTCATTTGAAGTGACTTATAAAAAAAAGTCATTTTCAGCTTATTTTTACTTTCTGTTGTTTTCCTAAAAAAGTTTAAGTAAATATCTAAAAAAGAATATTAAGTGCTTTTTTCTGTCAAGGAAAGTGATTTTTCTAAATAATGAGGATATCTCTATAGATTAAAAAAAATGCCTCACATTGTCTTCAATGATATCAACTGTGACATTTTTTCTGGGATTCACTTCACAAACAAACAGAGTTGCATTTTCTCGAAGGCCAACTTCACCAAAGGTTGGTGAATCTTGATCATTTCAATATTTCGAATTATAACTAATCATCAAGATAACAGGTATTATTGTTTTGCTCAAAGGAAACTTTTCCCACTAAATATGTTTCTACAAAATTATAAAATTTACAAATTTGAGCCTAATTTATTCAATAATTCACCCTAAATCATTCTCAATTTTATTTTTTCTTTCAATATAACTAAGTTAACGAGGTATATATATACACGAGTTACTTACAATTTTGCATTCAGTATGAAAATTTTATTGACTTTTCATTAAAAAACACATTTTTTTGTCGGGATAACAAGAACATGCATTGTTAAACTATCCAACAACTTGTTTTCAGTTTAGTCTGTGGCCATCATAGTGTATCTGTTTGTACCTCATGATGACTTTATGTTTGTTTTCAGCAGACACAAATATGAGATTTATCTCTTCTTTCAATCCCTAAGCCTCAACTGAATAAACTCAAGAAAATAAAAGATGAAAGAATCCACACATTTTATTGTACCAATCTCAAACTATAATACCAGAAACGAACTTTTTCACTTTATTAAGAAAAAGTGATGATGTATGTTTGTCCTATAGGCAATTATTTCATTTGAAAATATAGCACTTGAAAAGTAATGAGCATATCTATGAACACAAAAAGATGCCCTCCCATTGTCTTCAATGAATATCATCCATGTCAAAGTTTTTTCTGGAGTCCACTTCGAACACAGAAGACCTAGTTCTTCAAATGTTGACGAGCCATGTTCCACACTGTAAACACCATGTGGGAATTGAGCTACCTGTTAAAATATTGCAGAAGTGACAGTGGATCATTATCTCAATCAAATTGACTGAAACTAAACAGCACCTTTAGTTACACCATTGACAGAAATCATGTGAATGGGGAAAGAGAAAATCACAAACCTGTATTCCAGACATTTTCAGCATTCTGTGCTGTCACGAGCCGCGCAACACAGTAATACTCCTAAAAGCAAAGCATGGCAAATGCTGTTCCAAAGCAATAAAAAAGTGGACAATGAAGAGATGGTCAATGATTGACTAAAAAGTGCTTGAGCATCCAAGGAAATGATGATTTTGATTTTGAAAGACTTTGGTTGTTGGGATGATAGGAAAATGTACTGTCAAAATTAACAAGAGAAGTGACAAGAAGAAGGAGAAATCGATGCTTCTATGCCTAGGTAGAAGTAGAAGCCACAAGAACTATTTGTTTGAGTGGAGAAAGGATCTAATTGTGTTGTGAGTTATTGACCATTCCATCTTGCATAGATAGAGAATATCAAGAGTCAAATACATGCAACCTTTAATTAGCTCCAATGGTTTAAGGTTACGCTTTATATTCATATCAACTAACAGCAGAAACAAATATTCATGTCACAAGTAAGGGCAGGAACAAAGCCAACAGCTCAGAAACTCATCAACAAATAATGTATTACCATTTCTGCGATTCTTCAACAGCTTGTGACACTTGAGGGTCAGGGACCTGAAAAAAATTATGACAAGCAAAACCTTGATCACACAGCCATCATCACAGGCAAGAATCAAAGCATATCAAAAAGTTTAAGGGCATAGAAGTGGACAGATATTGAGTTCTACAACTGAAATGAATATACAAAAACCTCAAAGGGCAACATTTTTTCTTTTTATAGTAACAATAACAACTCATCTTGTATATGTCTCTGAAAAATACGATAGAGCTTACAGAATATACACCTCTAGTTGGTTTCTGCTACTGTTGGTTTTCTTTTTCTTGTCTACTAAATCATGAACTCCAAGATCATCCTCTTTTACTAGAAGCTTAGGTACTGCTTTCTCTTTGTTCTCCGTCTAAATTCAACACAGCTTAAAGAATCAGAAAGATTGGAAAGAAGAAACTCAACAGTACAAATATAATGAGTATTCAAAAACCTGAATGGAAGATGCAATTGCACTGTTCAAATTGCTATCTTGTTGTTGAACACGAGTTTTAGGAAGCCAACCTTGAGATAAATCCTGAAACAATGTTTCATTGAAAGCAGGTGGAACTTTAGAAAGCATACAGAATGAAATTAAAAACAACATGGCATGTTTCGATCTGTGAGTATACATTGCAAACAGTTTGCTTCCATCGTGAAACTCCTTCCCAGAACTTTCTTGAGGCCTCTGCTGCTTTAATCCTTTCTTTCTCGGAGTCATTCCTCATCAACCCTGTTTGACGAATCGGTTCAAATGCAGCAACTTTCGTTACCTCTTCCAGATGGGAAGTAGGAGGTGGTAGGGACTCAAAAGGTTGAGGGAGCCCATCATCAGATGAATCCTGAAATAATTTTCATTGAAAGCAAGGTGAATTTTAGAAAACATGTAAAAGTAGAAGTAACAAACAATATGGTAAGGTTCTTGCTGTGAGTATACATTGAGAATATCAACTTTCACGGATGAAGAAGAACATTCTCCCTTCTCCATTTTTGCGGCCTGTATCCATGGTTGAATACTTGCCACAGATTGTGGAGCAGCTGCAACATTTTTTCCTTCACCCAATAATCTAGTCACAGATTCTTAGAACATGTTTAGTACATTTTCATTTCCAAGAAAATCATTAAGATTAAAGGAAATAAAAGAAGCTCTATGAACCAAGTTGTCATACTTGTGCTCTTCAAGAAAATGGGCATTCCTAGCGTCATTCAAATTGCTCGCATATTTCTGCAAGCAAACCAGATAAGCAAAAAGTCAGAAAATATGAAAAAATGCACGAGATTTTCAGGATTATGAAGAGAAAGACAAAGAGTGGTGGACCTTCCATTTCTGGACTGGGACAGACTCCGGTGCTCCGGTGATGTTGA
The DNA here is from genome assembly GCF_000499845.2 of Phaseolus vulgaris. Classification (NCBI taxonomy): domain Eukaryota; kingdom Viridiplantae; phylum Streptophyta; class Magnoliopsida; order Fabales; family Fabaceae; genus Phaseolus; species Phaseolus vulgaris. The sequence continues at coordinate 34,411,310 of NC_023750.2, read as the reverse complement.
TGGATTCTGCGACGCCGTCCGACATGGCTATGATTAAGTTTGTGTTGGTGCAGAGAAATGTGTAGTGTTATTCCAATATTTTCGTATGAATATGATAATGATTTCGGGAATGCATGCAGTTTTATAGTTGAGCTTTGTGATGGTACCAAACGTTTAACTCAATCCTAACTGCCAACACTTTAATCAGGTTTTGCGGTTTTTTTCATCATGTCTTCTGGTTAGTTTTAAGGTTTGTTTGTAACTACTTTGGTTTTTATTAAACAGATTTCATTAAATTTCAACTGTTTCATGAGTAGCATACGATGATTATGTTCTTTTTTGTATGTTACACAATTAATTTCAACTGCTGGATCACTTCTTCCAAATAATGACATTTTATCAATATATGTATGTATTTTAGTGTAGGTTTAACTGAAATTCTGCAATCTACCACCTAAATTTCTCAGTTTTTGCTAATTTTAACTTCTTTTTTTCTTCATGTGCCACTGGTATGCACCTGGTGTCACTTATACAAGTGTTATATTCAAGTAATACGTTTTAAAGTGACAAACATTATTAACGTATATAAAGACCACATTTATATTTATACGGAAGTGTATCATGTTGGATCTGTCTTTTATATAAAGACCACGTGTATCTATCCATCTTTGAGGGTTCAAATTCAGAGTTTGAGGGTTTGCACTCATGAACATGTAAGAGAGGGTAGAGTTTAGTTACATGGTTAACTAGTTGTATAGATACTTAGTCATAGGTGGATAAAAGATGGTACAATAACAAGGTGTGGGTCTTGTTATGTTATGTTTGGAGATAACATTTTGATTGCCTTATATCGTTTTTGTTTGGAGAACCACCAAAAGGTAGTTTGGGGGTTTATATGTTGGCTAGGGAAAATCGATGTCTTAAATCTTAAGGAAAGGTTAAATGGGGAGAATAGAAAGGAAGGATACTATGTTGAGGTAGGTTTTTCCTTCAAAGCGGAAGATGAAAACAAAAGAAAATAGATCTAGGTATAAATTGAATTGTCTCGATAGGTGGACCAAGTCATAATCAAATTGTGACATGTTTGGACAATCAAATTGTGTTTTATGCATGTTTTTGGGTTTATATATCCTCCTCATAGGATCAATTTGTTGATGTTGACAGTTGGTTATTTGGAGCTCTTCAGCCTGCTGTCAAAGATCTTGTTTAGTAGTTAGATTTTAGTCTTGTTTGAGGGTGTAGTCTCTTTGGTGGGTTGATGTAATTGTATTTGTTGAAATTTTGTATCTTGATTTAGTAGGTTTATGGTTAATGTGTTGTAATGTCTAGTGGATCCTTAGCTGGTTAGGTGCTAAGAAACTTGTTTTTGGTGTTTTGTATAAGGGTTGAGACACTCCTAAAGTGTCTAATTTTATTTTATTTATTCTTTGCTGATAAAAAAATATAAAATAAAAAATGTTTGGACTATTATGCTCTTAAATAAAAAGAATTGTGTCATGACTATCAATTATAGTTTTTGGCCTAATGTTAAGCACTCGATCCAACAAACCTTATCCCTAATCTAAAACCTAAATTTAAGTTTTTGCAAAAAATGTAATATAAAATGATATTAAAGAAGTATTTTAAGAAAATATTTTGATGACTGTTTTAACAATAATTTAATGACCGTATCTATGAAAGACATTTGTGACATGGATAACAATAACTATTGGCTATGTGTATTTCCACTACCAAGACGTGAATAACATAGATGACATGGTTAATGATGTTGATGTGGAGTTCAATTTAATTTCACACTTCAATAACAAACACAATTATAGATGAAAGCAACAACATTAACTATCATTTTCATTGTTACTTATTGATTGAATATATTGAATTTGTTAAGTCATACCAACAACACTATTACAAAGTTCATACCACAAAAAAATGTTGTTAGCAAAAGTTGATGTCCTGCTTGGTGTCCACTGAACAATATATTTTATTTTTCTTTAGTTTCAAAATTTGAAGTGAGAATTTCGTAGTTCACCTCTTATACTCTTTGTTCAACTTTTTCGTTTGCATCTAACATATTATTTTTAGAAAGAGAGTCAACATTTGACTCATATTTTAAAGTTTTAATTTAGTCAAACAAAACATTTATCTCTATTTTATATTTTCTATAAGCTTGGGACAAAATAGGTGACTCAGAGAGAAGTTTATGGTAAACTTGTATGAGTAAATGAACATCAGTAAATCTAGCATTCAATATGAAAATTTCATCGTCTTCGGTCAATATCAACCATGTCAAAGTTTTTTTTTCTGATTTTTGGAGTCCACTTTGAATACAAAAGTCCTAGTTCTTAAAATTGTTTCACACTGCAAACAGCAGGTGGGAATTGCGCTACTAGTTAAAATATTGCAGAAATATAGTGGATTTCAATCAAATTGACAGAAACTAAACAACACATTTCTGATATGAATGATCGTGTGTAGAAGCGTCTAGGTCCTCTCGTAAGAGATTTTGAAGAACGATTAGGCTTTGGATAAAGGGAACCTTTAGCTGACCTCCGATTATACCAAGAACAAGAACAATGATAAAGAATTGAGAAAAGGAAACAAAGTGCATATATTATTCATATCTCAAATAATAGTTCAATACTCTATTTATAGAGTACTAAAGATTACAAATGATAGAGATAAGTTATGTTAATTAAATCTCAACTAAAGATAAATGATAAATGATAGAAACTACTAATTAAATCCTAACTAATTAAATCTCAATATCTACTAATTAAATCTTAACAATCTAACAATAATATTAATCAAATCCCAAAACTTTAGGATATAACACTCTCATTGAGAAAAATCATGTGAATAGGACAAGAGCCATGTGAAGGAGTATTCTTTTGAGTGAAGAAAGGATCTAATTGTGAGTTATTGATAAGGTTCTTGTTATGAACATACATTGAGAATATCAACTTTCACCGATGAAGAAGAACATTCTCCCTTCTCCATTTTTGAGGCCTTCATCTTGCAACAGATTGTGAAGCAGCTGCAACATTTAGTAGAATTTCAATTTCCAAAAAAAGCATTGAGATTAAAGGAAATAAAGAAACTCTGAACCACGTTGTCATACTTGTGCTCTTCAAGAAAATGGGAAATCAGTGAAGCAAAAAGTCAGAAAATATGAAAAATATGAATGTTTTTCTTGTTAATGAAATACCCAATATAAAAAACAAATAACAGAAAATAACTAACAAAAGAATTTAAATTTAAAGACGAGATAAAGAAAGATGCAAGCAAACTAATTAAAAAAATAAAAAATATCAAGCTTAATGTTATAAGACATGGTTGTCCATTAATTGACCTTCCTATACATATTGGGAGATATAAGATGAATATTCCGAAAGTAATTAGTAGTGTAAACAATTGTGACAATTAATTGAAATATATGTAAAATGAAAGTGGTTGAGAATAATATGTTTACCTTTTCTTTCAATTTCTGACCAAACAATTTAAGTAATACTCATTCTTATGAGTATTATTGCAACTAATCATAGGAAAGATATATGTTAATTCATTAATTGATTGAGTACACGTATGTTTTTGTTCAATTTTCATAGTTTTTATATGGTTATTAATTTTTTAACCTTTTCTCTCTTTTCTTTCCTTATATAATTTTTTTCTATTTTTCTCAATTGTTCAACTTGTTTAAAATTTACAAAATTTTCTTAAATTTTATTACAATTTTAGTTATATTTTTTTTTCTTTTTGTATGATTTTTTTCAAATAGTATACTGTATTTCAAGAAACAGAAACCTCAATTTCATTTCATGTAGTATTTGTTTCTATAGAGACTCTGTTTACTTATACCAAATAACGAAGATTATTCATGTTTGTTTCAATTAATTTGCAGTGAAAGAAAAGCAAATGAATGGATGAAAACACTCTTTCTTACATTGAAAAGAAACAAAACGAAAGACGTGTGACTTTATATTATTACATTTTTATCCTTATTGTATAATTGTATAAAAAAATCTTCAAATATATACATATTAATTCCGGCTCAATTCCCTATCTAGCACCATTTACATCTTTATTTTCCTATCTAGCATCCTTTTGTTTTTATTTCCCTATCTAATACCCTTTTGTTTTTATTTTCCTATCTAACACTTTTTTATTTTTTATTTCCCTATCTAACACCATTTTAAAAATAAATAAATAAATAATAAATTATTATTTTTTTAATAATTTTAATTTTGAATGTATTAAAAAATAAATATTTTTAATGTTTAAAATAATTAGAAATATAATTAATGAATAAATAAATGAGTTTTTACAAAATAAAAATAAAAAAGTAATAAATTAAAAATGTTTAGTTTAATTTTTTTTTTAAATGAAGAAAATAAAAAAATTAAACTATACAATAACATAAAAGTTGAATCTATAAACATAAATTAATATTTATGTTTATTATTATTGATGATATAATCATGTTAATTTCAAGTAAAAAATACAGGACATAATTATAAAAAAATCAAAGTCAATTAGTATTAATTAATAGTGAACACATAAATAATATTGAAGTGTCTACCCTAAATGCAAAAGTCTAAAAAAAAGCTAACGCAAATGCTACACTTAATGCTACACTGAATGCATTAAAAAATAAATATTTTTAATGTAATATTTTTAAGCATTAAGTGTAACATTTGTATTAGTTTTTTTAGAATTTTGCATTTAGGTAAACACTTCAATATTATTTATGTGTTCACTATTAATTAATACTAATTGACTTTGGTTTTTTTTATAAATATGTCCCGTATTTTTTACTTGAAATTAACATGATTACATCATCAATAATAATAAAAATAAATACTAATTTATGTTTATAGGTTCAACTTTTATGTTGTTGTAGAGTTTAATTTTTTATTTTCTTCATTTTTAAAAATAATAATTTTAAAGTAAACATTTTTAATTTATTACTTTTTTATTTTTATTTTGTAAAAACTCATTTATTTATTCATTAATTATATTTCTAATTATTTTAAACATTAAAAATATTTATTTTTTAATGCATTCAAAATTAAAATTATTAAAAAAATAATTATTTATTATTCATTTATTTATTTTTAAAATGGTGCTAGATAGGGAAATAAAAAATAAAAGAGTGCTAGGTAGGGAAATAAAAACAAAAGGGTGCTAGATAGGGAAATAAAGATGTAAATGGTGCTAGATAAGGAATTGAGCCTATTTTTTCCCCAAAATATTTATTATTATAATAATTTATAAATATATATTAACGATAATAATAAAAATAAATTTATATAATAAGATTATAATTTAATACAAATATAAATATAAAATAATATTATTATTTAAATTTAATAATATACAAATTATTTTTTATTAAACTTTTTATTGTTATAAATATTTAAGTATTATTTTATTTTATTAATAATTTTTTATATATTTATAATATTAAATTATTTTTCAAAACTTTTTTTACCATTTTCAATATTAAGATTTAATTTATAATTGAAAAATTTATTGTATGTTTCGAAAATATTAATTAACTTGTTTTTCTTAAAAAAAAATATTTAACAGTATCAAAAATAATATACAAATATTACAAGAAAATCATGAAATAGAAACCAATTTTTAGAGACCAAAATAATTAGTTACAATAGTAACTAAATTAGAAACTATTTTAGAAACTAAAACAAAAATTGGTTTCTAAATTAGTTTTTATTATTATTAAATAGTTTCTAAATTGGTATCTAATTAGCAGACAAGGTTTTAGAGACCAAATTTAGAAACTAAATAATTGGTAGTTAAAACATTGATAGCTAATTAGATACCAATTTAGAAACTATTTAACAATAATATAAACTAATTTAGAAACTAATTTTTGTTTTAATTTCTAAAATAGTCTTTAATTTAGTTACTATTGCAACTAATTATTTTGGTCTCTAAAAATTGGTTTCTATTTCATAATTTTCTTGTAGTGAAAATTTTAGTTAACTAAAATCTATATAAAGTTACATCTTATTTTATTTTTCAATTATTTGAAAGATAAGGATAAATTTATATTTTTAATATTTTAAACAAATTAAAAATTCTCTTTCATCCATCATATCACTCACAAACTCCAATAAATTTTCTTCAATTTTTTTTTTCATATCTTAATCTAAACAACATTATTTTCTTTATACTTTCTTCTCAAATCACTTCAAATTCACTCTCTCGAATCTTTACCTTAATCCAAACAAAACAATCTAATATTAGTTTCGATCATATACATTTGCTTATTTGCAGTTAATTTCAAAAAGTTTATCTTTTCTATTTGATTTGACCTTTAGTTTTGTTTAATTATTTGAAGAACCTTTATCTTACTTAAAAAAATTCATTCTCTATTCATTTTGTTCAAATGATATATTAAATTTCGGAAAATAATTTTGTTTCTGTTTGATTTATTCAAGATATATTACATTTTAAAATTTTTTGTATGACTCTAACATTGAACCTTTTCTAAATAATATTATTTTTATTTTATTATTATTTAATTAATATTTGAAAAATGGGTATTGAGGTATTCCTGTTAAGTGGAGACGAGATAATAATTTTATACTCTTTTTATATAAAAATGAAGTTGAAAATGAGTTTTTACTTCAAAAGGATGAGGACAGTAAACAAAAGAAATGGACAAATGAAGCAAGTCAGAAAGATTACATTCTCTTTATGTCCAAATCTACAAGGTACAGAACTAATATGAAAATGCTAAAAGGAAAGTAGGTGAAACTAAATCAACTCCAGAAACAAAGCTTCATTACTTTTGTTAAGGCCTACTTCATTGAAGGTTGACAAGCAATCGTTAATACTGTAAGCACGACGCGGGTATGACCTCACCTGTTCAAAATTCAAGGAAGAAGACTGGATCATATGCTGCTTCAACATAATTAAACAAAACTAAGTTGTTCATATATTGTTAGAATGTAACCATCAATGTAATGGATCACAGAAAAGTTAAGTGATATGAAAACTTACGAGGCCACAATAACATGTTTTAACTAATATTATCAAATATACGACCTAAATGCATTCCCCAAGTACTAATTAGACATACACTTTTGGAAGTTGAAACATATAACAATCGTCACTGAGATTCATCCTAAGTTGTTCAAAACATATATTCTATCAAGCATCTTGCTCCATATCCTTAAGAAATATCAGTAACAAAATCATTGACACAAACTAAACAACACCCTTAGTTATACCATTGACAGAGATCATGTCATACAAAAACATAAGAACTTTTATTCAGACATAATATATGGAATAATATATACATATTTAAGAAATAAATTATAATTAATTATTGAACCAAATATTAAGTTAAGAATGTAACAAAATCTTTCATTTCAACAAAGTTAAGAGGTTTCAAGGGTTGTCCAAAAATGTTGTTCGTATTATCACACAATCAACAATTATCCCCACCATTTTCGACTTTAGGAGTCAATTTCAAATAATTAAAAAATGGCAACTTGCACTCCTTGTTTTTTATCCATCAATAAAATAATAAAAACTTTATTTTCCTATTTTGATGCACTATTTTTACACACATTTCTACAAATATTTTGGAACAAAAAAACCACTAAGGTGCACAAAAAATAAATTCTCCCATGATAAAAAAAAAACACAAATATACCCAAGTGATTAGCTTTTTCCAATAAAACCTTATTTTTCAGATTTGACGTACTATTTACGCACATTTTCACAAATATTTAGGAGACAAAAATTGTATTATGAAATTTGTTGACAAAAAAACCACAGACCCAATAAGGCGCACAAAAATAAAGTCCCTCCCCATCATACCTAAAAAAGGTACACATCACTGAAATTTTAGAGCATTCACAATGTGAAGTAAATTTATTTTAAATCTTTCATTTAAAATACTATTTAAACTTAAAATTTTTGTTATCAAATACGTTAGTAAACTATTATATATAGAAAATATAAGCCCCAAATATATTGATATTAATTATGTTTAACTTTATATTTTTCTTTGTTTTGCTTTTCAAGAAAATAGGAAAATATAATCAGAATTCAGCTTACCAAATTCAAACAAAGATCAAAATTCAGTCTTCACAGAATTCCGACTAGTTTTTGGATTCATGCATTAAATCAAAGACCAGAATCTGATTATCAGAGAACCAAACTCTAGCCTAAAAATAAGTGTGGTATTGGTAAACATCTGACACAATACTAACTGTAATTTTTTTTCCGCAAAAAGTGGTATGTCAGAAAACATTTCAACAACATAAAGGTTGAATCGAAAAATCAAGTGGGTAGGGAAGGGAAAGGGACACTCACAAATCTATAGGTTCCAGGCTTCTGTGCTCCACATGCGTCTATGAACTCAAAAAGAAGCTACCGGAAGTAACAAAATGACAATTCGTTAGCCAACAATGCAAACTTTCATAATAATATAAAATAGTCATATTACTCCTAATAATTATCTCGTGCTCCGAACACCTATTTCATAAGCGTGCATTCATGAAGAAAATAAGAGAAAGATACAAAATACTTGTTTCATTTTTTTGAAGGGAGTAACTTACACACTGAAATGAGAAATTATTTTCCTCTGTGTTATTGTGAGAGAACATCAATAATTTTGAAATAAACTTTGAAAAAACGTATATGTTAATTTAAATGCAGAAATTCTACCAGGAATGTGATCTCATCTGGTATTAAAAATGAATTTAGGAAAAAAATTCTCAATACTCCAAACAAGAGAAAAAAAAAATGGGCCTAAGGGCAATAAATGCCGGTTGGTGCACCAGAGAACAGAGAAAAAGGGGAAATGATGGATATTTAAAGAAAGAAGGGAGTGAAGAAGTGGAGAAATCTGTTGTAAGTGAAAGTGAAATGCTGAACATAATGGACAGCTAGCAAGAGGAGATTCGGGGAAGAGAATTGGAAAATAATAAATGTATACTGTCTTGTAGTTTTAGGAGGGTTTAGGTATTGGAGGTGGCATTGGCTTGAAAGTGTATACTGTTTTGTAGTGTTAGTTCCTATATTCTTGAGTTACTATTCTGGTTTTTCTTTCCTGTTGTTATTTCTGTTTCAGAGCTGCATTCACTACTTCCGCAGAGATATCTTTCTGTGATCTGAGCTCGTTTCTTTAAGCAGCGTATCATTCAGAAATTAGTTTTCATCATACTCTAAAATTAATTTTACCTCTAGTTTGTCAGTTTTGAGGAAGCGACGTTCACAGCGACCACCATCTGGCATTCGAACAACAATAGTAATTACTTCATCAGACAATAGTGGTTCCTTGGAAAGCCTAAGTTCTTTCGTGTCAAGCTTTTTCACTAATTCCTGCAATGACGAGGCACGCACAATTCAGTAGTGCATTTGAAAACAGGGAATGGCATGCACTGTACAAAGCAATTAAAATAAGCACAGGAGTCATGTACAAGAAAAGTTTTTGTATACCGAAAGATCATGATTCTTAGTAACTTTATATCCGGGGAATCATATTCCTATAGATGACTAAAATCTATTTGGCTTCTCAAAAATATTCATGGAAAATTTATACAAGTTTCCTGGGAATCAAAGAGTTACATGATATCTTTACCAACAATTTTAATTATTGACCACATTAAATGATCTAATAAGAATAATATGGAATATATATTTTATATTCTCATCTAACCTTTGAGAACAATTTTGTGGGACATGGTAGCTAAAAGAAATCCCGGAAAACATTATTTACTGGGGGAATGTTATATTTTAAAACATGTGAAGTTGAGAAACAAACTTTACCAACATTAGATAACTGAAAACTAAAAATTTTCTTTGTAGCAAAAACCCGTAAAAGTTATTAAACTTCAAACACACAGTACTTGCCTCTAGTCAGTCTAATAACGGGTTAGTATTTATATAATAATCATAACCACCATTTATGAATTTAGGAAACCAAACAAACTTCAAATAACTATCCATGCACACAAGCACATGCATAGGGGCAAGTCAAGCACATCCACTATATTTTAGTGAATGGAGAAATGAGCCATATTTTAGTTACTGACCATCCAATCTTACATGATAGATAAAATCAGGAGCTAATCATGCAACCAACCTTTAATTAACTTGTAATAGTAAACATCCATACATGTTGGAAATAGGAATAGTTTAGGAGACAAGAACTTCTCTAATGCTTATTTTCTTCAAAGTTGCCTAAATACATAGGTTCAATGCATCATAGGATAATTCTTCTCTTGTAAATTGTTTTGGCGTTATCTTTCTAATACTCTTGAATACAAATAAATCCATTCTGTTGATGGAATAATCACGCAAGCATATTCATTAAATATTTGTGTCTCCTCTTCTAACAATAGATGAAGGCTTATGTTATGCTTCATATTCATACCAAAACTAACAGCAAGAACAAAGTCAAAAAGTCTTAAACTAAGAAAATGTATTACCTTTTTTTCAAGCATCTTTTTGCATGATTCTTCTTCCTGTGAGGAATGGCTTTCAGTTTTATTGAAAGAATTCAATTCCTTTTGTTTATCAGCTTGTAGTGATGCTAGATAGTCCGCATCCTGCACAAAAGTATGACAAATTATGTATCATGTCATAAACCCTGATCACACAGCCATCATAGGCAAATCTAAACCTGTTGTTGTTTCAGCAACCGAGTGTTAATTAATAATTGTGACATAGAAGTGGACATGTCCTGCGTCTTGGGATCCATATTTTCTTCTGGACGATGTTGTATATTAGGCAATGATGGAAAACTGTGAGTGGAAATTTCACCAAAAAGTGAAGTTTCAACTAACAATGCTTCATTAATCTCTTCAGCAGAAATACCACCCCACTACATCGAGAAATAAGGCAAGAAATTATTGGAGATAACAATCATCAGTTTATGGATGAAGCCTCATGCGTACATAAAAGAATCTTGGGTCTCCAATGGTTACCTTCTTAGCAAGAAACACATCTTCATTATGTTGACTACGACCACCAGCTCTGTTATTTGACAAATGACCGATGACTGGTGGTGCAACATCTTGAGCTACATTTTGATCAGATGATGTTCCTAACTTGATTTAGAAAATAGATGTAATTTGTCAAAGAAAGATATATTGGCTCTAATTGGCATAACTAGTTAAAAATAAAACTAATAACTGAAAATCTAGCAATTAAAAGCTGAAAACTAGGAGATAAAAGCTGAAACCAAGCTAATTAAAACTCTAAACCATTTACCATGATTCATAGTGATGTTTGAGGTCCATCATTGGCAACCTTCTCTAGAAAAGGTTGGTTCATTACATTTATTGATGATCATACTAGGGGTCACTTGGGTCTTTCCACTATTATAAGTTATCAGATGTTAATTATTTATATGATCAAAGCCAAAACTGAAAAAGAAAAATATATATGCAGTTGCAGAATCTCCTAACTCTACAAGCTTATTAGATCAATGCTTTTAAGCTAGTAGCATTTAAAAAAAACTACCAAACCAAACACCTCTAGTAACTTATTTTCCATCAAATAAACTAATTGTCTTAATAAGCTAGCCAAAATATCTTGCCAATCATACAAGTTGTCTTTCAAAATGAAAATGGACCATGTAATTGCACAAGTCCTCCCAAAAAATTCCTTCTCAATTATTGCATTCAAATGCATGTTGAGAAAATTATATATGCCAACTCAAAATATTTCATGTTTAATTTATATTCTCGAAAGTTTGTGGTTCTGTAAATTTACTATAAAGCATTTCCAACTAACTATGACAAATCTGTAACCTGAAATGGAGCAGAAGAATTTTCTATGCATTTTAATACAGTACTGATTAGAAAACAGAAATGTACATTAGCAACACTAAGCAGAGAAAGTTGGAGGATCTGAACCAGATTATATAACCTTATAGGCTTTTAAGTAAAACATGTCAGTGAGAGAGGACAATGTCAAAAAAAGAAAGAAAATAAGGCGTATTTGAATTATTTTCAAACTTGGTGAGCACAATGGCCCCCTGAATCTTCAATTTATATTCACCCAATGCACGCATACATTTCTTCTTTAAGCCATGCATCTTGTATATGTATGTAAAAAATATAGACGGGCTTACAAGATACACACCTCTAATTGGTTTCTGCTACTGTTAGTTTTCTTTTCCTTGTCTAATGAAAAGTGAACTCCAAGTTGCCCTTCCTTTTCCTCTTTTACTAAAAGCTGACGTGTGGTTTTCTCTTGCTCTGCGGTCTAAATCCAACACAGCTAAGAATCAGAAATATTGGAAAAGAGAAGAAATTGACTTGTACAAATATAATGAATATTTTATAAAACCTCTAAGGATGACGCAATTGCACGGGCCAAATCATCATCTTCTTGCTGAACAAGAGTTTGAGGAAGCCCACCATCAGATGAATCCTGAAACAATAGTTTATTGAAAGCGGGGGAACTTTTGAAAGCATGTAGAAATAAAAGTAAAAACAATTTGGTAAGTTTCACTGAGTATACATTGAGAACATCAATTCGCTCCCATGAAGAACCTCCTCTTCTCTCCATTTTCGAGGCCTCTATAGCTGCCTGAAGCATTGCTTCCTCTGTTTCAATATCAGGACCGTGTGAGGCATTTGACTGAGCTAAAGGGTACTGGTTCTGATAACCATCTGTCCCACCAATTCCTAAAGCATGAGAAGAAAAATCTTCACCTGTAGAGCTCAATCCTGATTGATAATGCGGCTCAAATGGACTATTGGTCCATGCAGGCGGTGGGCGATTAGTATATGCAGTAGCACCACCATCACCAATCCCCTTATATAGATCTCTAAGTTCTCTCCTATAATTTGAGTCAAGTAAAAGTGAAGGTCGAAATCTTCTAGCAGCATTGAGAAGAGGCAAAATTCCATTTGATCCACCGCCACGGTTTTGATTACTTGCACCTATGTTATTATGTTGTGGGGCAGCAGCAAGATTTTGCCCTTGACCTGATAATCTAGTCAAGGAATCAAACAAACTGAGTAAAAGGAGAGTACATATTCAAAGAAAAATTAACTACTTTAGAGCATGTTTAGTAATATTATTAAAGATTCCCATTTCCAAGAAAGGCATTAAGATGAAAGAGAACAAAAAAAAAAAAACTATAAACCACATTGCCATACATGTGTCTATCCCCTTCAAGAAAATGGGCATTAATAGCTTCATTTAGATTGCCCCCATATGCCTGCAACCAGTTAAACAAAAGGTCAAAATAATATCAAGATCTGCTATTTTATTCTTGAAAATGCACAGCATATCACGAATTATGTATAAATAGCGCATTGGATTCTTAACATGGTCTCTGTCCAAAATTAACCAAGAACACTCCACATATTAAAAATTAAAAGTACAAATGACAAATTTGAACAAATTTCTTCCAAACCTTTTTTCGGAGAAAAAAACAAAGAAAAAATAAATGAAATGACTAAACTAAAAAATAGGAATTTAAAGAAACAAAACTCAGAAGCACATTGCATTTTTTATTATTATTTTTCTCTCAAAGAGGGAAAGTAAAAATGTGCACGACAGCCGGACCAAACCCGTAATGTGGTGAAATTTAAAAAGGTTTAACAGTAACATGAGACTAAATTACACACTAAACCAACTAAGTTCAATAATTAAGCAGCTTAAAATAAGATTAATAACCAGAAATTGTTTATAGTTTTTCCTCTCAATCGTTTCGTTTACTTTTGTCAGATCGGCGTTTATCCTAGCAGGAACAGCGCGACACTCTTCACATTCGGAAAATGAAACTTAAAGAACGATAAATAATAGAAAACATGAAAAAAGAAAAGTAAAGAGTGGGAATGTGAAGAGGTGGACCTCTAATTTCTGCACGGCGACGAACTCCGGTGCTCCGGTGATGCGCCTGAAGGCTGCGACGGCTTCCGGCGTGGCCATGGGTGGGTGGATCTCTGGAAGAAAACCCAAAAGGTTTTTGTGTGATTGTTCTGTGAAGAAGTGTATTGTAAAGAGTCTTTATGTAATGCGCGCCACCTTTGTGACGCAACGCAAGACTCTGTACTGTTCTTCAGCTTCTTCCTTTTTAACTATTAAGAAAAAAAATCATTTTTTTACCGCAATATTATCAATTTGGTTTTTTTAAACTAGATCAGTCAAATTAACAGTGACAAATTAATAATTAGAAGTAAATTATTTTAGATAGAAAATAAACAAATATTATGAATTCTTTTTATTTATGCTAACGATTTATAATTTTTTTTCAAATTAAACGCATTAAATAGAATTGTTAATGTTAACAAATATAAAATCAATTATGCAAATTGAATTTATTTAAGTGTTTTATTGTTTATTTTAAGAAAAATATTTGATTTTTAAGGTAAAAGTTAAGATATGCTTCATTCATATTTTCGCAGAAAATAAGAGTAAATTAATTTTTATAAAATAACAGTTATGATTAAGATTTAAAAGAATTAAATTGATAAGTTTTAAGTAAAGATTAAAGCTTAAAGCTTGTAAGATACTTTAAAAAAATAAAAAGTAAATAACTATTTCAAATTCATGTTCGATAAATTAAGGTAGTGTTTGGTTTTGGGAGTGGACTGAAGTCGACGACGGATGTTGCAAGGCCACCCCATTTGGTTCCATAGGCACATGTGAGTGAGGGAGGAGATGGTGAGAAAGTAGAGGGGTAAGTGGTTCTTCTTATGAATGAAGAGAAAAGGAGAGAGTGGGAAAGGAAAGCCACCTCATATTTGAGAAGTTATCAATGTAACCTTCTCTTTTTCATTTCTTTTTCTTCACATGTGTGCCTTTCATGCAAACCACAAAACTGCATGCACCTTTGCAGTGACCTTACAGTGTTACGCATGGCATCAGATTCCTGACTTTGGTTCAGGAATCGTTTGACCAAGCAGTGCCTTTCAATAACATGAATGCAGTAGCAATTGAGGTAGTTGGTTCCTATTAATTGCTTATTGAGTTATATATAAAACTAAGACCTGTGCATTGAAACTTCATCAATGAAAGAAAGAAACTCAAACTAAATTGGGCTTGGAGAGCTTTCTTAGGCATCATAGTAGTAGAGGGTGACTTTCGCAGTGGTTCATTAATCTGAGGTAAGCATTGGCATGATTTTTATTTTCATTTAACCGATTATGACTGAAAATAGAGGGTATGAATAATCGATTATAGTGTAAAACATAGCAGATAATTGATTATTTTCGTTGCATAATTGATTATGTGGTATTGTTTTTGGAGCATAATCGATTATGGCATATGTGTTAAAAGGAGGCTAATCGATTATGTAATACATAGTAATCGATTATGTGATTTTTTTTAGGTGTATACATAATCGATTATGTTTCTTTGAAATTGGTTGGATAATCGATTATCCTCTTTTTATAATACATAGTAATCGATTATGTAATACATAGTAATCGATTCGCACGATACTTACTACCATAGTCCCAACTACAAGGTAAAGTTTATACAATTAGGTTTGATACAAACTTAAGAATGCTATTTTAAACTTATTCATTGTTCAATTTTATTGTTTTCTTCAAAACATATTATAAGTGACATGGTTCTAGGCTGTAATTTTTTCAAATAGTGCATTGAAGACGTTGCTGATGAAAAAATAATATATGTCTTCTAGAAAACCGTTTGAAGGTCTCCACAAGAAGGATTCAAATGTTATTACTGGGAATGTCTTTTCTTTTTCTAATTAACATTATTATGTTCTTCATTTTTACATAATTTCAAAATTACAAACAAATTAACATGTCTTCATATCTCTTTCCGGATCAAATGTAATGACTTTATATTATATATTTTGACAACTACTTAATATTCATGTTATATTCTAAATATCTATTTTCTTTTTAAAATATATTCATTTTGCTATTCATAATAATGAAAATCATTATTAAAATTATATATATATATATATATATATATATTTGTATATATATAACATATCATAATTTAAAAATTCATATATAATATTAAAATTATGTAAAAAATTCACTTAAGTAAAAAATAAAATAAAATAAATAAAATGTTAAATAATCAAATTATACTTAAATTTAAAATTACAATTCATGATTTCTTTCAATTTTACTTTTTTTTATTTATAAATGAAACTTAAAATTATTTTAATTAACTAAAATATGAAAAATGATTCATCACTATTTATTCTTCTTTTATATACAAGGGTAAATTTATAATCTTACAAATTTTACTATTCAAAATAATTTATAATATTCTTACAACCATCACATCACTCACAAATTTCAATAAATTTTTCTTACACATTTACTCTAACATATCCCAATCCAAACAACCTTAACTTTTTTCACACTTTCACTTTCCTTCACCCTCAACTTTCCACTCCTCCACACCCTTTGATCCAAACAAATAAAAGATGAAGATGTAGTTAGGATAAATCACCATATATTATCTATTTTTGAACTCAGAGTTTTGTCATAGTTATATTTTTACAAAACGTCCCAATTATGATAGAAAAAATATATATAAATTATTATTGATCTACTCAAAGAGGTATGATTATTATATATATATATATACTATAATTTATAATTTATGTACGCTAGCCTAATCAATTAATTAGATAAATACTGGACTAAAATTGTTTAATTTAAAAACTTAAAAAATAAAATTTGCTAATAAACTTTTATAGGCTGGAACAAAGGAGAAATTAGTTCATTTTTATTTATAAAATACTTGGCGATTCAGAATACAAAGTCACGGAAAACGAAAGAAACGACGCCGTTCTGTATGTAGACATTACTAAGAAGTAGAAGAAGAGCACGGAAAGCGTTACTTAGCGATCTCCGTGGATACAGACAGTGACACAAAGGAAGTAGAAACCACTCCTGCGCGACCCACCTTACCCCGTGAACCCCACCTCACCGAAACAAACCCCTGTTCCCGAAAACCCTAGCCCTAGCTCCGACCGACATGGACGGCGACGACGAGACCTCGGGTCCGATGATCGACGAAATCTACGCCAACGGCGGCGGCGACGACGGAGACCAGCGGAGCCGTCGCGCGATCATGAGCGGTGACCAGCTCGATGTCGAGGCGTACGCGGCGCTGTACTCGGGGCGCACGAAGATTATGCGGCTCATCTTCATCGCCGACAAGATGAACAACGCGGCGACGCAGCTCGAGGCGCTGCGCATGGCCTACGACGAGATTAAGAAGGGCGAGAACACACAGCTTTTCAGGGAGGTCGTGCAGAAGATCGATGGAAGATTGGGAGCGAACTATGGCATGGACACAGCGTGGTGCGATGCCGTGGATCGAAGAGCGGAGCAGAAGAAGGAGAAACTCGAGAATGAACTCAATGCGTATCGGGTTCGTTTTGTTTTTTGTTTTTGTCCCAGTATCCTTGGTTGATTTAATCAGTTATCTTAAATTATAATCGCATATTTTTTCAGCTTATTTGAATCTGTGTTATTAATTTTTAGAACTTAGGTGTCACTAAACGTGTTTTTAAGTTTTGATCGTAGGATGTTTTACACGAACGTGTAATTGATGATAATTATTGTTTGTGAATGCTATGGTTTTAAATTATGTGGGGAAAAATTATGCGACCTTGGCTGCAATTGCAAACTAAGGTTTTAAATCGTGGTAGCAGTTTCCTGGCTATTGTTAATGTTTTGGGTGCAATTACGCGAACAAACCTGATGTTGTGATCACTAAAACGTGGTCTTAAACTGCTTTTTTTAAAACCTGGTAGTAGAGACTGAATAGTTAAATTTTTTTATCCATTTTTGGTGAATTTCCTTGTTTGTTTCCAGCTCTTTTGTTGGCCGTCGGCTGAAGTTTTGTGTTTGATTATAACATTTGTTAGTGGTGCTCCTCTGCTGCCAATTATTGTGTTTAGTACACATTCATTGATTAGCTTTTGTCTGGTGAATAGTATGTATTGCTTTGCTTTCAAGCCGCATTTTTGTACTCTGGTGCTTATTTATGAGCATTGTAGAGTTGGGTGCTTTTGTTTTTTGCAAATAGTCTTGTTTAAGGTTCTTGGAGGATGGTTGTTGTGTGCAGTTGTGTGTTATTGGATGGCAAACTCTGCAACATCTTGTATTTGGTGGTTGCGTTGGGGCTTTGTTGAAATGTATCCAACATTCAAGATTTAAAAATTATAATGTGTTTGGATTGCTGTTTGAATGACTAAAAATGTACATTTTTACATTTAAATTTTTTTACATTATGTTGAAACTAATTGTTGTGTCATTTCTGTTTGACATGATTGTGGATTCTGAAGTAGATTACCAGTGGAGCTTTACCTTATGTTTGTCATGTGAGTTTTTTTTGTGTCCCTATAATTGACATGGTAAAGAAGCTAGATGGACTCCTCCCAATCAAAGGTATTAATGAATAAAAATAGGAAGCTAAATGGATATTAGATAGGTTTTGTGATTTAGTTATGTTCACTTGGGATGATATTTCCTTGTATGGTACTTTGATAAGACCTCCTTTTTTCATGAACTGCCTTTGCTTCCTTGACCTGTCAATTTGTTCATCTTGAATTTCTTTTTTGCAGACAAACTTGATTAAAGAAAGCATTAGAATGGGATACAATGATTTTGGAGACTTTTATTATGCTCATGGTCAATTGGGGGAAGCTTTTAAAAGTTATGTCCGCACTCGGGATTATTGCACCACATCAAAGCATATTATTCACATGTGTATGAGTGCAATTCTTGTCAGCATTGAGATGGGTCAATTTCCTCATGTTACAAGCTATGTTAGCAAGGCAGAACAAGCACTGGATGTCCATGATGCAGTAATCGTTGCAAAGCTACGATGTGCTGCTGGATTGGCTAATCTAGAGGCCAAAAAGTACAAACTTGCTGCCCGAAAGGTGTTGCTACTTAGCTGTTTTTTAACTCTATTTTTGCTTGGAGTCAGCCTAGACTTAGATCATCTAGCAGGATCTATGAAATCCCTGACTTGAATTTTGAGGATTCAACTACTCATTCATCATTTTTTATGTGTGATAATAACCAATTAACATAATTGCTTATAACTTTGTGAGCCTCATTTTCATTATTTTAATGCAGTTTCTAGAAACAGGACCTGAACTAGCAAGTCACTATAATGATGTAATTGCACCTCAAGACGTTGCAACATATGGAGGACTTTGTGCACTTGCTACATTTGATAGGGTAGAGTTAAAGGCAAGTACTCCATTGATGACTTTGTGCACCTCAAGATGTTTCTTCTTATCAATGACTGAGACATTGATGACACTGTCTTTATTTATTTATTTCTCAAATTTCGCAGAGCAAAGTTATAGACAATTCCAACTTCCGCAATTTCTTAGAGCTAGTACCTGAAGTAAGGGAACTGATAAATGATTTTTACTCGAGGTAAGTTGGTCTTATCGTTCTTTTATTGTTGTTCAATTATGTCATGTAGGTGGAACTAGTCACTGGACGTCACTTCTTTTTCTTGTTACCTTAATTCATATTAAATTACAAAAAAAATGGTAGGTACATGAAGTTCTTCATGTGTGTTGCTAAGCTTGTCTGAATAAAAAATATCGGAATTTTAAAATGTTGGATTGGAAGGTTTGCATGGAGAGTATAACATCAATTTGTTAGACAGTTAGACGGTAATTGATTGCTGCAAGGTTATCTATCTATTATATTGATTATTGATGATGTTAAACCTTTTTTTTTTTTTGGCTTAATAAGGGGTTGGTTAGAATTCAAGTAAATTCTTTATTGTTGTCCTTTTGAGTTGTGTTCTGCAAATTAATATATTTTATTTTAAGAATTCAATTTTCATGTATTGTCAATGTAATAAAATTTGTACTGTTAACTATTTACAAATCATCTCTGGTATGACATAAGTCAATAAATTCATCATACATAACAATGTGATTAGTGTCTGAGTGGTGTGCATATACTAATTAAATTCTCATTTTTAATATTGTTGAATTGATGAAAACTGAGAAAGGGCTTCTTAGATGATTACATATTTCAATATTTATTTTACTCTTAATTGTTTTGCATTAAAATATTTATATATCTTGCTCAAAATGTTTCTTTGCAATGGCTTTCTTTCTTGTCTTCACATGTCTTTTCTGTGGCTTTATGGACAATGTATTTATCTCGATCTCTTTGCTTCTTTTATCAGCCACTATGCTTCATGTCTGGAATACCTCGGGAACCTCAAAGCAAACCTATTGCTTGATATACATTTGTATGACCATGTTGAGACACTTTATGATCAAATTCGTCACAAAGCCCTTATCCAGTATACACACCCATTTGTGTCTGTTGATTTGAACATGATGGCTAATGCATTCAAGACAACTGTTGCTGGACTTGAGAAAGAGCTAGAAGCATTGATCACTGATAATCAGATACAGGTGCGGTTTGACTTAATTGGCCTCAATTGGTCTAATACACGGATTATGTTGAATTTATAATGAAAAGAATCGACATATACATGCTCCTTGGTTCCAATTTTTTTTGTACCTTTACAATAGAACAGTCTAAACGGGATTTAAACAGTTTTTTATCGGGCAAACCTTTTGCAGGCTCGAATTGATTCACACAACAAAATTTTGTATGCACGGCATGCGGATCAAAGGAATGCCACCTTTCAAAGGGTTCTAGAAACTGGAAGAGAATTTGATCGTGATGTTCGTTCCATGTTACTGAGATCAAATCTTATCAAGCATGAGTACAATCTTAGAGCATTAAGGAAACTTTGATTATGGACCGATGGTGATGGAATGAAGTTATGGTTTCTGGAGTGAACAACTATCATGTAGCAAGTTTCTGGAGTGAAGGTAAAGATTGCCTTACCTCATGGTGGATTCAATCAACGTTGCGAAACGTACGTTTGTGCAAACATTTAACGGCATATTATGGTTTCTTTTTGTATATACTCTTTCATAATTTCAATTATTTTGTCACGAGATATTCATTTTCTGGTTTTAACCCGCATCTGTTTTTCGGCAACTCCGTTGCGTAAGACCGAGTCTTGATGGCCCATAAACATTCTCATGACCTGTCAACTCAACTCCTTTAACTAGCCTATTTTGGCAGGAAAAGTTGAAGTTTTGAACCTAGTAAGTAACCCTTTTCTTACCTGTCAAAGTGTGTGGAGTAGCCAGAGTTGGCTTATTGGGTTTATCTGCTTAACTTTTAACTGTTTGATGATTCTTAATCTTGGTAGAGTAGTATTATTATGAATATTTTTTTTAGTTTTACTTGAATGTTTTATGGAAATCGAAGGAATCAGTTATAATCGGACTTTATACATAGATAGTGAAATCTGATTGATTTGGTTTAAGTGTGTTTCATTTCATGTTTTGTTGCATGATGCAAACAAGTGCATATATGTATTTTTGTTGCGTAATAGGGCTGTATTACTTTGCCTAATAATTGAGTTTAATGTGAGGTTGTGTTATTCATCATCAAATATTGAAAAAATAAAGTTATTGTACTATAAAAAGGAAAGCAAAATTAACCGTTTATACTCAGGAATTTTGTATATTTATGTGAGTAATATTGTTTTGTAAAAGGGAAGTCTTAATTCTTTTATTAAAAAATGTATTTTTCACTAATATACTAAAATTGCATTTGACAATGAAATGTTTTAGTAACTACAATTTTGTACTATTAATGTTCGTATGTACTATGTAATGAGTACGAAGTAGAAACATGGAATTGAGTGTGGCTAGTATAATCATGACTGAGTATGCAATTAAAATTTAGAATTGAATCGTTTAATTATAATTATGTTAGAAAGGTTTTTCAGAATTGAAAACAGAATTTAAAGATATAATTTCATGGACTTCTATAAAGGAACAACTTTGACATTTATAGTGAATAACTGACTCTCATTTAAACTAGAAGTCTAAACTGTTTGATGTTTTTCTCAATTCTAAATCACTATTCTCTGAATAGCGTTTCTCAATACCACCCTTGCAGTGTACATCTGTTCTCCTTAGTGTATGAGTATTAAGGAGGAAAAACCTGAAAAAAAAAACTATACACATGTCGATAAAATCTGATATAGATATTAAATGAATATGTACTTTTTTTTACATACAGATAATGGATGAGTTTTTTTAAATTTATTAAACGATTTCTTTTGAAAGTTAAAAACCTGTATAAAAAATATAAAATGACTATTTGTAATAATTTTAAAAGATTCCACACATTTTAGAAAACTTTACAACTATTAATCTAACTCGTACCGCACATATTATTAAGACGGATTTTCTAGTTGTGAGTGACGGGTATCTACAATTCGTACAGTTTTCTTGTCATTCCTTTATCTACAACTATTTTATATATAATATATTATAAGATGAAGGTGGAATAAAAACACAAAATTCTAAACGATTTATGAGCTTGGTTTTTATCCTGAATTGTTTTACGATGGCATTAAATTTTTATTTGAGAAAATGACAGGCATATAATGCAGCATTTTTGTGGTAGTTCTGAACCACGTGCCGTTCCAGATTCCGAAGCATGCATTTACTTAAGCTTGAAGGGTCTCTCTATTTCATTACTCCACTTTCTCAATTATAAATTCTTAATATTCTTTCTATTTTCTGTGCAACGTACATTTTACATTTCTCTCCAAGATGCACCTACCAATAAAATATTTATCAATAATCTCAAACCACTTCATTTCTACTTATATGTTTTAAATTTAAAAATAATAGTAAATCATGATTTTAAAGTAATTTCTACAATAATTTAAATGAATTTTAATTGGAAGATGTGTTCTCTTCTCTTATGATTTTACTTGCAATGAAATTGAGAGTGATCTTTGAGGCTCAGTCTCAACACATGCAAAAGAAAAAAGCATTCACACTGAATCTCACACTCTTCATCTCCCAATAAACCCATCTTCACTCTCATCAAACACACTTCATTCATTTGCAGTTGCGTTCTTCCACGCGCCCAGCCCCAAAACGCCACACCCCAATGCCGTTTTGATCCCATCCAATACGGTTTCCGATGGGTCACGTCAACCTCCCAGCCTCTAAGCGACTGGGCGGCCCTCGCCAGTGGCGCGTGCTGGACGTCGTCACCGCCGCCTTCTTCGGCCTCGTCTTCCTCTTCTTCGTCCTCGTCTTCACCTCCATGGGGGACTCGCTCGCCGCCTCCGGCCGCCAGACGCTGCTCCTCTCCACCACCGATCCGCTTCAGCGCCTCCGCGTGTCGGCGGCCGTCGAGGCCGGGCAGCCGCGCGTGATCGATGCCTGCCCCGCCGACACCGCCGACCACATGCCGTGTGAGGATCCCAGGCTGAACAGCCAGCTGAGCAGGGTGATGAATTACTACCGTGAGAGACACTGCCCGCCGCTGGAGAACACGCCGCTCTGCCTCGTCCCGCCGCCCCGCGGGTACAGGGTGTCGGTGCAGTGGCCGGAGAGCTTGCACAAGGTATGTGCAGTGCTCTTTATCATGAGAAAGTGATGCAAAGGTGGTGAATGGTGTTTAATTTGTTAATTCCAACTGTGTTGAAAGCTTTTCGGAAAATAGGTTGTACAATGATAGTTTAAAATAGCATTAAAGAAACTACTCTAGATGACTGACCAGTATGAGCTGATATAGTTGGCATATTTAAATATGTGGAGCATTTATCTCTAAGTTTCTTGAATGAATTTTTCTAACATACGAAATTATTAGTGCATGTTTGGATGTCAGTCATTAGAGTTCTAAGGTACTTTTACTCTTGAAGCTATAATCTTTTTCTTCTTCATTTTGGAATTGGGGAATGTGCATTGATTCCCAAAAGTGTGTTTCTAACTTTTATCCAAACATAGCTTTAGTCTTCAACTCTTGACTGAGAGATATCGTGACGTGAGCATAAAAAAAATTACAGAATGGATAATACAAAAGTTAACAATCTTACGAGAATGGTAATATAAAAGTAAAAAACTGCATTGTAATAAGTACGTTGTAATTAAAATTCTATATTTTGAGTAGAATGTGGAATAAAGCCGCAGGAAATTTCTAATAAAAGGTTCCTATTTATTGTAGGGCGTTCAATAGAAGGACCCTTTCACTTATGGTGCTTTGCACTGGTTCTACTAACGGAGCTATTATGTTAGTGTTTGCAACTGAATAATTTTCACGTTTGGAAGATAGGGGATTCTTTTTAGTGTTTTCAGGCATGTGATTGATTTGGATTTAACCGGTTAGTTTTGTAAATTTTTTGGTGTTTGAGCAGAGACCTTTTAAAAATAATTATTGCATTTTAATACTTGGGATAAAGAAAATGCTGGTAAAATTATCTGGAAGACAAGTTTTGGAGCAACCTACTATAAAAAAAAGTCTGCATTCAGGACATAGGCAATTATGTGTTTCAGAAAACTGTTTTTGATATTTGTTATCAGTGATCCACCTTACTGAAAGCCCTCGTGTGATCTCTGTAGATATGGCATAGCAACATGCCATACAACAAGATTGCTGACAGGAAAGGTCACCAGGGATGGATGAAGATTGAAGGTCCGCACTTTATATTCCCCGGAGGTGGTACAATGTTTCCAGATGGAGCAGAGCAATATATTGAAAAACTTGGTCAATACATACCAATGAATGGTGGTGTTCTGAGGACTGCTCTTGATATGGGATGCGGGGTAGGATCTATTGTACTGTTTCCTTGAGATCTTTTATTACTAGAATTTGTTGTTATTTAGCATGAAATTATATTTCTCATGTTTTACAGGTTGCCAGTTTTGGAGGATATTTACTAGCTCAAAACATCTTAACCATGTCTTTTGCTCCAAGAGATTCACACAAATCACAGATACAATTTGCACTTGAAAGAGGAATACCAGCTTTTGTTGCCATGCTTGGTACTCGCAGACTACCATTTCCTGCATTTGGCTTTGACTTAGTCCATTGTTCTCGGTGTTTAATCCCTTTTACAGCCTACAGTAAGTTCATTATTTCAGCTGACCTTTGCATATCTTGCAATCTCTAAATAGACATCACTACCATAATGCAGAAATCTTGCCTTGCAGATGCAACTTATTTCATTGAAGTGGACAGATTACTTCGCCCTGGTGGATATTTAGTCATTTCTGGTCCCCCTGTTCAGTGGCCTAAGCAAGATAAAGAATGGTCAGATCTTCAGGCTGTGGCAAGAGCTTTGTGTTATGAACTGATTGCTGTAGATGGTAACACTGTAATCTGGAAAAAGCCAGCAGTGGACATGTGTCTCCCCAACCAAAATGAATTTGGTCTAGACATGTGTGATGATGATGATTCAGATGACCCAAATTTAGCATGGTAATTTCCAATAGGCTATTGCTAGTTAATTTTTCCTTCAACTATCTTTGCTTCACATTAGTCAGCATCGATAATGTGTTTGAACCCATTATTTGTGCTTGCTACACATCAGTTTCATACGGGCATGGCACTCGAAGGAATACTATTGTTATTTGCTTAAGGACTTCTCATAGTGTTTAATTGAGATTTCACAATTAAGATGATTTATTTTGCAGGTACTTCAAATTGAAGAAATGTGTCACTAGGTTGTCTTCTGTCAAAGGTGAATATACTGTTGGTACAATATCCAAATGGCCAGAAAGGCTCACTGCTCCTCCGGTAAGGTCCACCATCCTCAAAAATGGTGCTGATGTATATGAGGCTGACACTAAGCGATGGGCAAGAAGAGTTGCACACTATAAGAATTCTCTAAAAATAAAGTTGGGGACTCCAGCAATACGCAATGTTATGGACATGAATGCATTTTTGGGGGGATTTGCAGCAGCACTTAATTCTGATCCTGTGTGGGTTATGAATGTTGTTCCATCTCACAAGCCACCAACTCTTGATGCAATCTTTGATAGAGGCCTCATTGGAGTCTATCATGATTGGTGAGTTTTTTGCTGCATTTTTCATGTGTTTATCTTAAAAGGACTTTTTTGTTTTTTCATTTCACTTTTCTCAATCAATGGTAATTACCTTACCTTGTATACTTCGTAAGTGTTAACATGACTTAAATATTACTTTAGTGTGGGAAATATTATGTTATTTGATGAAGACTTTTCAAACCATTACACCATAGACTAATTAATTCAACTACTGTTTCGCTGAAATTACAAATATTTGAAATTTGAGTTGTTCAATTAATGTTCCCAGGTGTGAACCTTTCTCAACATATCCTCGCACTTATGATCTGATCCATGCAACAAGCATTGAATCACTTATAAAGGATCCTGCCTCTGCCAAAAACAGGTATTTTCATTCTAAAGTGCTAATTTGAAGTCACAGGCCTGGCTTCTTCTACATTTTCCCTACTGGTCTTGGGATTTTTTGGGGTCATGATGATGTGACTAAGTTTACGTGTACTAATTTTAAATTTCAATCATTGTTTTCAAATATTTGTTAACATGAACAATTGGATAAAACGGGAGCAAAAAATTGCTACCCTAGCTGACTTGTAGCTCGTTAGTTTCATGTTAGTTTTGTATGCACGTGCTTACAGTCATGATTTTACTACGTAATAAACAAAAAATTGCTACCATAACTGACTTGGGCATTCATAAGTTAAAAAATATTTTTTTTTTAGTTTAGAAATTAGTTTATACATAAGTTAATTTTACTTTTTGTGGAAGTTCATTTCATTTTTTCATTTTCTCTTCTAAAAAATCCTTATACAGAAGTTTGTTTAAACACGTTCTATTTTTATTTCATTAGTTAGCATTTGTAGAGGTTGCATAACTAAATTATACAGGCTTTGTTCATTGGTTTGTTTGAAATTATTGATAAGAAACACAAGGAGTGGTTAAACAGATACTCAAATGTAGTTCTAAGTTGCCTAGATTTCCAATTTCCTTCTATTAGGTTGATTCCAGATTAACAAACACAAAGTGAGTATTTGTAATACTGTATCATCCTTGCAGACACAACGGTTCACATAAGTTATGAACTCACACTGACTGCTTCATGATTTCATTGCAGATGTAACCTTATTGATTTGATGGTCGAATTGGATCGAATTTTACGCCCAGAAGGAACCGTGGTGGTGAGGGATACCCCTGAAGTAATTGAAAGAGTAGCTCGTGTTGCACGTGCAGTGAGGTGGAAGCCCACTATATATAATAAAGAACCTGAATCACACGGAAGGCAGAACATTCTAGTTGCAACCAAGACCTTGTGGACGGTCTAATGCTCATCCCACTAACATAGCTGCGTGATTTAGGTAAAATTTCCTTCTCACCGTTTCCGAGGGATGAAGGTTTTCAAGGCTATCTTCTCTGTGCATCGAAGGGATGCGGTTTCCTTTCTGTTCAGTGTTTATATAAAGAGAGAGTAAGTTTAGGATCTAAGAAAACGAAAAGATGTGAAGATTTTGTGCAGTTTTATATGGAAAGCACAAGCTAGTGTTATATTTTCTCTATAGCTATAAGGATCACTTGTAATTCAGTACTTCTATTTATCATTGTTTATTTATTGAAAACATCCATCACTGATCTAATTGGCTATCTAACTCTCGTTACCATGTCTAGGAAGACTTCTTCCCTGATTTTGTTTCCAACTACTTCAGCATTTTCTTCTAAGATTCCCAGTAGAGGCTGTTTTTTAGTCAATGTTTTTCTTACGAAATTTTTTAGTCAATGTTTGATGATAGAAAATGGATCAGAGTGGATCGGAACATAATAGAATGGAATAAATTGGACTGTAATTGATTCAAAATGTCATCATACTATTTGAATATCTGTAGTGTTATGGAACAAATACTTTATTTCATCATTTGGAAAATAGACGGAAACAAAATAAATCATAACTATAGTTTCAATAATTGTACCGGGCAGGATTGTTCGAGATCTTGGAATCTCGGTTTGAGCATGTGGGTAGGTCAGCTCGGTTAGTGGGTTCAAAAGATGTGTTTGATCCAGTTATATTAGTAAGTTTGAAGAATAATTAAAATAATAAGTTTTATCATATATTGATTGTTAGTTAAATATTTATATTTTAATAGATAAGTGTATGTGTTTAATATATTTGTAATTATTAACTGAATAAACATATGTATAAAGCTCTTAATTGAAAAGATAAAGTTGTTAATAAGAGCCCTCAAGAATAAAGGTGTATAAGATTATCTTCTCTTATAGCATGGGGAATGAAAGTGTCCACAAAATATTTTTTTGTTTCGTATGTTTTCGGTTGAGATTAGATTGTCGTGAGCGAAAGTTGTTAAACAATTAAGCTATAAAAGGGATTTCAAACCCCAAGTAAATGTTTGTTGTTTCTGAATACTAAACTGAAATTGAATACTTATCTTATTTTCGTAAGTTTTCACGGACTTAATTATCGGAATATGTTCAACAGGTAGAGTCTTCTCTATCCCAACAGAGACCGTTCCAGTGTAACTAGAAGACGCAAACATAATTTACAAAAGATAAATTAGCAGCGAAACTTTTCATTCAAGACAACCGGCAGTTTTGTTATTTCATCCAAAGTGCAATTGTTACCTATGTCTTTTCACCATTCTAGTTCTATCCTATTTTGTTCTTCAATGAAAGCGCACTTGCTACATACGTCTTCTCACCAATTTTATCTTATTTTGTTCTTCATTTATAGCTGCGTGTCTTTTACCTTTAATTTAGTTTCACTTGTTTTAATCCAAGTCTACGATTTTGAAAATTATTTTAAGCTTTATGTTCAGATATTTTATCACTTTCAATTTACTATTTTCTGCAAATGTTTATTTTAAATGCTCATCTTAATAAACTATTTTTCGTTCTCCTTTAATATTTTTGCTAAATGGTAATTTTTACGTATATATAATTGAAAATTTATAAAAGAGATGAAGTTTAATTTCTTATATTTATTATTCAAAAAGATATAATAATAATTAGAAATATTAAGTATAATCCTCTCAATAATGACTTTTGCAGAAAGATAAATTATTTTCTACAAATTTATTTATCTTTGTTTATCATGTAAATTTAAAACTTCAGAAGTTGTTAATCCAAATAAAAGGAAGTTACAACTTTTTTTTTAAATATAAGAAGACTTAGAAACCAGATTTTTACAAAACAAAGGGGAATGAAAAAAATTGGAACTCAGATTTAGTTATTAATCCATTTTAAGAGATTAACTATGATTGACCCATCAATCACTTCAAACTATCATCACTGTTCCCACAGAAATATGCACCAGCCGGGAATCGAACCCGGGTCTGTACCGTGGCAGGGTACTATTCTACCACTAGACCACTGGTGCTTGTTGTTTTATGTAGAACATTTTGTTTATATATAGAAAAACTAGAAAAAGATTGAGCCAACTAAGAAAGAGAAATCATGGTTCCAACACCGACGAAAATCATGATTTGGTAATACAAACAATAACCCTTCAGCCTTCAGGTACAGATTTCATGATCCGAGATTATTCTAAATTGAAATGGCCAATAATATTGATGATCTTTTTTGTAATGAACTCTGCACATAACAACAGAATATGTGAAGTGATTCAACTGAATTATAATGAACTTTTCACACAATTTTTTGTGATGATATTGAGTCGTATCATAAGTTGATGTGAAGTGAGAAGAGTATCTGGGAAACATGATCCCAAAAAAAAGTTGAGTACTTGAAAATTACACATAAATTAGTGCAGGAGGAAGTTGAAGGTGATTCAAGATTGGAAACACTGGGCCATCATATATATATAAATAAAAAGGGAAGGCAAATTATTCTGGAAAAAACTCCACTCTTTTTAATACTGCAGAGAAGTGCATCTACAAATGTTTTGTGTTGCAGAAATGACAGTGTAAGGAACTTGCAAATTCAAAGCTCTGCTACAATGCAGAGGTGTGTCCTTGCATACGAGAATGTTCAAATTTAAAGAAAAATATTTACAAAACAAAGCACGAAACAAATTTATATTTTTTTTTTATTGAAATTTGAATGATAATCATGAAAAAAAGATACACTTACAACCTCTCCTCATTAAATTAGATTCACATTTTTTAGTAAAATGAATATTTGTATTTTTTTAAGTTTTAAATAAAATAACAACCATACTTTCTAGTTTCATCTCCCTTATAAATATCATACTTTTTCTGAAATATATTTTTAATCAAGTATGATTCACTTTTTTTTAATAAAAGTTAAAAATTATAATTTTTTGTGAATAAAAAATAAATTGTTTATTTATAGAATTTTTTAATCCAGTCCTCCAAAAAATTTTAAATTACATTTGGACTATTATTTTTCTAAGCTCAGAAGAGGAAAGTAAGGTATACAAAGTTAAAGATGAATATGTTGATGATTCTTTATTGTTATAACTTTGCCAATAGAATACTATGGATAAGTAACCATTTATGAATACCTATCGAGGAAGATCTAAAAGAATATCACTAACAACGTAAAAAAAAATAAGAAGAAAGAAACACAGAACCTCGAATGTACCTTTCTCTTTTCTTCTCTCTCCCCATCTCTCCAACTCTCTCTTTTCTCTCTTTTATTTCTCATTTTATTTTCATTTCTCATTTTATAATTTGATCGTACCTATACATGAGGAGTTAAGAAAATTTTTTATCTGATCATATTTTTAAACATAGTAAGTTCATTTTTACTTTAAAGATCTTTTTTTTTTTTTTTTTAGGATTTAGTCATCAATCTTGGTGAGATCAATTGAGAAAATTAATTCTCTTAACTTATTCTACTATATATTGAAATTTTGTTCTGTTTAGATAACTTGCATTAGGCCCTTATATCTTGAAGCTTATCATGAGTTAGGGGATAAAATTCTAGAGATGGTTTGGAAAGCAAACAATTAAGGTAAGGGAAGCTAACTTAAACTTTCAATACCCTAGGTTAGAAGATATGGATATGGAGGGAATGTGATCCCAAGTTTTAATTTCTCTTGTAGAGATGTTATTTGATAAAATTGTTTGATTTTATGTTGTGTGAACATGTATAAGTATTAGATTTTGATAGTTTAGAAGTTAAATATTTTTTGATGTTGGAAAGGTTCTTGAATGGTACAAATTTTTAAATGTTATGTGATTGAATGATATGTATTATATATGAATGATGAAAATTGTATGAAATTGATGTCATACATTTGGGATAATGTATGAGTTGTTATTTGATGATATTAAGTATTAAAAGTCTATGTTTAACAGAGATCCTCTAGTTTCACTGATGATCTAAGTCATATAGACTAAGATATTAGGTTGTGAAAAGCTTATTAGGGAGTTCATACATATTAGGTCCCGTTGTAGACACTCAGTATTGGATGTTTCAACTTATCTTGATCCTTGATGTATGGATTAGATGTTAATATCTAGTAGAGGCATACTTAATAAGTCTTCAAGAAGACGATGAATTCATGTGTAAGTGTGATTGAAATGAAATCAAAGTGCTATGAATTGAAATGAAATCCAATGATTGTGATTGAAAATAGATCTGTACTGGTAGGCACCGGACGAACGCACGTGGCCGACCGACCTTATACACTAAATGGAAACGAACGCACGTGGCCGACCGGCCTTATACACTAAATGGAAACGAACGCACGTGGCCGACCGGCCGTATACACACTAAATGTAAGGGCATTTATGTGACAAGCTAAGGTGGTTAAGATACACCTCCGAAGAATAAGGAATATGCGTTTAGAGAAGATATGTTCCCCGGGTATTCCGGAGCACGACTGACAAGACATATCCATAACCTCCCTGAGCCCAAGGGATAGAAAGCCCATTAGGCAATCCTATAAATACTGTGCTCAAGCCAGAGAAAGGTACGTTTTCATTCACTTACGAAACTGCGCTTAGAATCTCATACTTACTTGAGCGTCGGAGTGCCTTCGCAGGTACCCTCCCCCGCCCGACCGAAGTTGATAGCACGAAGGGACGACCGACCAAAGGAGACAGCAAGAAAGGACAATCGACCAGAGGAGAAGAAGATCAACACGTCAGCAATTACACCACGTCAACCGACCGTGCCTGGGCCCCATCTCTCCACTCAGGTACAATTGGCGCCCACCGTGGGGCCGAGGCAAGATTTCAATATTTAAAGCTATAATGGTTGCAACAAGGAACAACAACAACGCTATGGCGTAACAGATGACTATGATTCAAACCCTCCAAACTCAGATGGAGGAACTGCGGCAAAAGGGGATGGAAGACCGTCGTCAACACGAAGAGGATAAACGCCGCCAAGAGGAGGAAATCGCCTTATTGAGAGAGCAGAATGCGCGACTCCAGCGACAGGTTGATAATCCCGAACGAGAAGGCCAATCCCATATGGCCGACCGAACCGCCTCTCGCATACATACACCAGCCGACACCAATCCTGCTTCCAGCCAAACCCCGAGCAAAGAAAGAGAAGTCGAGACCGAACGAACCGTCCGAACCACTCCAAGGTCAAACCAAGAATGTTCCACAAAGGAGACTTAGTATGGCGAATGCGGAGTAGCGCCCGAAAGGAAGGAGACAAGTTTTCTAGCAGTTGGGAAGGACCATTCCGCATAGCAGACACTAAGAATTATTTATGCCTCGTTCGGCATCAGAATTATCTTATTACTTCAACGTAATCGGAATTATTTATGCCTCGTCCGGCATCAGAATTATTCGGAATTATTTATGCCTCGTTCGGCATCAGAATTATCTTATTACTTTAATGTAATCAGAATTATTTATGCCCCGTTCGGCATCAGAATTATCTTATTACTTTAATGTAATAAGAATTATTTATGCCTCGTTCGGCATCAGAATTATCTTATTACTTTAATGTAATCAGAATTATTTATGCCCCGTTCGGCATCAGAATTATCTTATTACTTTAATGTAATCAGAATTATTTATGTCTCGTTCGGCATAAGAATTATCTTATTACTTTAATGCAATCAGAATTATTTATGTCTCGTTCGACATCAGAATTATCTTATTACTTTTATGTAATCAGAATTATTTATGCCTCGTTCGGCATCAGAATTATCTTATTACTTTAACAAATTATTTATGCCTCGTCCGGCATCAGAATCATCTTATTACTTTAATGTAATCAGAATTATTTATGCCTCGTTCGGCATCAGAATTATCTTATTACTTTAATGTAATCAGAATTATCTATGCCTCGTTCGGCATCAGAATTATCTTATTACTTTAATGTAATCAGAATTATTTATGCCTCGTCCGGCATCAGAATTATCTTATTACTTAACGTAATCGAAATTACTTATGCCCCGTTCGGCATCAGAATTATCTTATTACTTTAATGTAATCAGAATTATTTATGCCTCGTTCGGCTTCAAAATTATCTTATTACTTTAATGTAATCAGAATTATTTATGCCTCGTCCGGCATCAGAATTATCTTATTACTTCAACGTAATCGGAATTATTTATGCCTCGTCCGGCATCAGAATTATTCGGAATTATTTATGCCTCGTTCGGCATCAGAATTATCTTATTACTTAAATGTAATCAGAATTATTTATGTCTCGTTCGACATCAGAATTATCTTATTACTTTTATGTAATCAGAATTATTTATGCCTCGTTCGGCATCAGAATTATCTTATTACTTTAACAAATTATTTATGCCTCGTCCGGCATCAGAATCATCTTATTACTTTAATGTAATCAGAATTATTTATGCCTCGTTCGGCATCAGAATTATCTTATTACTTTAATGTAATCAGAATTATCTATGCCTCGTTCGGCATCAGAATTATCTTATTACTTTAATGTAATCAGAATTATTTATGCCTCGTCCGGCATCAGAATTATCTTATTACTTAACGTAATCGGAATTATTTATGCCTCGTTCGGCATCTGAATTATTACCTCAACGTAATCAGAATTATTTATGCCACGTTCGGCATCAGAATTATTTACTCAATCTTATGCCTCGTTCAACATCTGAATTATTACCTTAACGTAATCAGAATTATTATGCCACGTTCGGCATCCGAATTATTTACTCAATCTTATGCCTCGTTCGGCATCTGAATTATTACCTTAACGTAATCAGACTTTTTTATGCCACGTTCGGCATCAGAATTATTCACTTATTTATGCCTCGTTCGGCATCAGAATTATTCACTTATTTATGCCTCGTTCGGCATCAGAATTATATTATTACCTCAACGTAATCATAATTATTATGCCACGTTCGGCATCCGAATTATTTACTCAATCTTATGCCTCGTTCGGCATCTGAATTATTACCTTAACATAATCAGACTTTTTTATGCCACGTTCGGCATCAGAATTATTCACTTATTTATGCCTCGTTCGGCATCAGAATTATTCACTTATTTATGCCTCGTTCATCAGAATTATCTTATTACTAATGTAATCAGAATTATTTATGCCTCGTCCGGCATCAGAATTACCTTATTACTTTAATGTAATCAGAATTATTTATGCAAGTGTGCATTGCCCACATGTCGGGTCCAGCAATTTTCTATGCCACATTGTTCATTAACTCTTCAAAAGAGGCGTCAGGCTGTGGGCCAGGGGTCTCCCCCTCGGCCTCCTCATTTAAATTATCATCGGGGTTGATCGGCACCAGCTTTCCATCAACTATTATTTTTTCTGTCGTACTGGTCGTCCTCCAGGGGTGCTCCATGCAGGCAGGCCGCTTGTCCGATGCCTAACCGAAAATATTCTTCGCTAATGCGAACGTCCCGTCATTCCGTTAAATTTAATGTCTGACAACTCGAAAGGCACAACAATTATTACGACTCTTCGGCTTTTATTCACCTCGAGCCTGGGGGGCAAGTGTACTGGTAGGCACCGGACGAACGCACGTGGCCGACCGGCCTTATACACTAAATGGAAACGAACGCACGTGGCCGACCGGCCTTATACACTAAATGGAAACGAACGCACGTGGCCGACCGGCCGTATACACACTAAATGTAAGGGCATTTATGTGACAAGCTAAGGTGGTTAAGATACACCTCCGAAGAATAAGGAATATGCGTTTAGAGAAGATATGTTCCCCGGGTATTCCGGAGCACGACTGACAAGACATATCCATAACCTCCCTGAGCCCAAGGGATAGAAAGCCCATTAGGCAATCCTATAAATACTGTGCTCAAGCCAGAGAAAGGTACGTTTTCATTCACTTACGAAACTGCGCTTAGAATCTCATACTTACTTGAGCGTCGGAGTGCCTTCGCAGGTACCCTCCCCCGCCCGACCGAAGTTGATAGCACGAAGGGACGACCGACCAAAGGAGACAGCAAGAAAGGACAATCGACCAGAGGAGAAGAAGATCAACACGTCAGCAATTACACCACGTCAACCGACCGTGCCTGGGCCCCATCTCTCCACTCAGGTACAAGATCCATGTGGTCTATATGAATGATGAAATTGGTATTGAAATTTTATATGACAACATTTAAAGAAATTTTTATAAATGATTAGTCTAATTGGTTCTTTTTGCATAGATTAAGTATCTTATGGAATTTCTTTTCATTAGCTTACCCTTACTTTTCTTATTTTCTTGTGAACAACCATGATTGTACTACGTACACGAGCAGATGATTATACAGGTGTGGTGTCGGAGGGTCTGAAGGGCTTTAGGATGTTGTTTTGAACCTTATACTATAAATATTTGTATTTCTATAAACTCTAATCATGTATTAGAAATGTTTTGAAAAATTCTAAGCTTGTATAGAAATATGTAGAACTTGTATTGTAATAGTTAGATGCAAATTTTGGAGTGTTACAATATAAACTATAACAACCACTCCTAAAAAAATGAATAGGAGATTAGCCAAATGAAAAAGATGTCATATATCATTTGTAAGAAGGCCTAAGAAGCTGAATAGAACCTGAATATCAAAAGAAAACTAGCTGCAGGTGCAATACTGTATACTCCCTAACCAAAAAGCATTATCTAAGAAGCATTGATCTTTTAATGTTAACTAGTATTAATAATTTGAATTAGGGTGTGAAGATTTATTGCGATCACCATTTGTATGACTGGAACCACCAATGTTAAGTAGACAAGAAACAAAGAAGTCTATAAACAGAAATCAATAACACAAAGTTTGAGTCGTATTATACCATTATTATATTTCAATGAAATCTCAAAATCAGCTTAAGTAATATGAAAACTCCTCAAATGTATACTTTTCGTCCCTTCCTTCAACCACCAGCCTCTAGAGCTCCTGCACAATCAAGAAATCTACATTACACTAAAAGACAATCACAATAAACATTTCAGGAGTTTGGTTTATCTTTTGGAGATGCATTTCTTGTGCTCATGTGCCTATGTTGAGCTTATTTCTCATAACTATACAGTAGCTGCAAAACAAGGTAATAGAAAAAGATGTTAACCAGTTATGTGATTATACCTTGTTTCCCCTTCACTACCTCATGTCACGACCAATTGCAAGATTCGAAGCTTTGTGCACAATATGAAATCGGTGAAAAGAGAAATTGAATCGTAAATGCTAGAAGGAAATAAGAAATACAACAACAAACCATCCACGGAAGAAGAACTTGAACCCACGAACAAAGAAAGAGGAAGAACAACCTACGAATTTGAAAGCATATGAAGGCCCTAACATAAAGAAAAGCTACCGAATTTGAAGAAAGGGAAATAAAAATGAAGCAAAATCTTACCAAACTCAAACCGCAACTTGCCTCATCTTAAACAACCTAGGCTTTTTGAAAAGTGGTGGTTTGTGAAAATTAGGGGTGTTGCAAATTTGGGGATTCAAGCTCAGGTTAGCTTACCTTAGGTTGGTGTTTAAGATCT
Source organism: Phaseolus vulgaris (assembly GCF_000499845.2). Lineage (NCBI taxonomy): Eukaryota > Viridiplantae > Streptophyta > Magnoliopsida > Fabales > Fabaceae > Phaseolus > Phaseolus vulgaris. The sequence goes on along the minus strand of NC_023750.2, from coordinate 34,374,576 downwards.
CACATCGACTAGAGATTAAGACATTTTATAGTATATAAGTGGGTGCAAACCTCACCTTATAAGCCGATTTTATGAGGTTGAGTTAGGCTTAAAGTCCACTTCTTAATATGGTATGAGTCATTTTGAGCCTATTCTAGCGATTGTTTATTGGGCTTATCAGGTCACCCGTTATTGGGTCGTTATCGGATCACCCTTAATATATAACCTCAACGTGAAGGGTGTGTAGGAGATCCCACATCATTCAGAAATATAGTGGAAGGAATGCACTGAGAATTCTGGCGCACATACAAAACCACACATTAGGTTTATTTTTTTTAAAATTTTACAAAATCCGTATGTAAGTTCCGTATGTAATACATGTATTTCTTTACACACAAATTCACTTATCGTTACATATGGATCTATCCTTCGAAATTTTGTCCGCTTTAGTGTGCCACCCTTACATATGATATTTTTTTTACAAAAGTTATTACATATGAAAAAATCCGTATGTAATAGAAATTTACATTCAAATATAATTTCGTATGTATTTCATGTATTACATACAAATTTATATCTATATGTAATTATTGGATAATGAACAAATTTCTTGTACTAACTCATAAAAATTTGTAAAAATTTGTAGTAAGGAGAGGAAAGAAATTAAAAAAACTCAAATTTATTATTTTTTTTAATTTCTATATTGATAACAATCCTAATTTTTTTATATAAAATATTTTTTCATATTTATCATTATTGGTTCTCTTTTTTAAAAATATTTTTCTCAAAACTTTCTCTTAAACTAATATCCCTTCTATTAATAATAAAAAGTGGCAAAATATAGTATTTGAGTTCTCAATAGTGAGTAATTTAACCAAACATACAATTAAAATATTAATTACATGACAACTATTCTATTCTAATCAAAATGTCAAATTATATTGAAAGATTATATTTTTTTGAGATTTTTTTTTGTAGTTTTTTTTAAATGATACTTTTAATAATTACTAAACGTTCAAAGTTAAAATTATTTGAATCTTATCTTAAATCAATTTATACTATGGATTAAATAGTTAACTATATTATTTATCGAGAATAAAATGATAAAATAAATTTATTATAAACTTCTATTAATGATTTCCCAACTTACAAAGTAAAGAAAAAAAATATTTTTATAATTGGTTAATACGTTTGAAGTTCTAAAAGTTTGGAATGCTTGTAATTTCAATTCCCAGAATTTTTTTTAAAAAAAAATCCCTCAAAAGAAAAAAGAGTCCCTAAACATTAAACTAGAGGGGTTAAAAATAATGTCCTAAACATTACATTTCAAATCTTAAGTTCTAAAAAAATATTTTAATCTCTCAAATTAGTATTTAAAAACTAAAGTAACATTTTTAATTTTAAAAAACAAAAACAAAAAAGCTTTTTGAAAATTTGAGAATCAACACCACCTCAAATTTTAGAAAATGAAAACATAATTAGACCTTAATATAAATTTACGTTATATTATTATGTTAAAAAACAAAAACAAAGAATGTTTTCGAAAATTTGAGAATCAACACTACCTCAAATTTCAGAAAATGAAAACATAATTAGAGCTTAATAAATAAATTTATGTTATATTATGAAGTTTCTGTACAAGTAAACCCTGTATTACACGAGGCATATGGCCAAACTATGTTTTGAAATTTCATGAAGAGATAGAAAACACAACACAGTGGATATATATAAGTGGTGGGGGCATTAACTCTTTTCATCTTCTTCTTCAACAATGCCTTCTCATGCATTCAATGTAAGTGCCACACGCTCACGGGTTTTACACAAAAGTATAGTATAATTTCTTCTCACAAATTATGATTTTCATAAAAAAAAAAAAAATCTTTTTACAAAAATAGATAAGTAGTACACTGTCATGTTTATTTTAGAATGAAAATAATATATAATTAGTACGACTTTAATGTAAAATAATATACTTAAAAATTTCACAACGATTTCGATTATATTATTTACATTAAAGTTATATAGATTATGTATAAGACTTTATTAAAATTAGTTTTAGAAGGAAAAAATGTTTTGTTAACACCTCCTGTACTCTTGACGCTGCAAATGTTGAAACGGTGGGTATGTGGCAAGGGTATTGTTGTAAGTGGTAAGGGTATTGTTATAAATGTCATGATGGTAATGTGGCTTTGGTAGATAGAAAGGAGAAGAACGTAGGGTTTGAAACGGTGTGAAAAGTTGAATCGCCAAGCCGCCACTCGACAAGTTCCTCCCAGATTCCCAATGTCGTCGCTCTCGACCTCGACGCCGTCAAGAACCTCCAGCGCCTCACCTAGATCATTGTTGTCGCGCTCGATGTGACGATGCACCGGGAACAACTCTGGTGCTAACAACAAGGACCGCGTGCGATCGTTGTCATGGACGATGGCGCGGAACTGTTCGGTGTCAAAACAGATCCACACGACTCTCAGAACGCTGTTGGAAAGGCCGATGTAAGGTCCTTCGCCGCGAGGATCAAATGTGAAACACTCTGATCCAACACCACCGTCAATCGGAACAACCTTCCACGTCTTCTGAATATGGGTCATATATTACACCGGTTATATGGTTTAACCGATGTAATGTGTTATTTTGAGTAAAAAAAGATATATTACATCGGTTGTTACTAAGAACCGATGTAATATAGGTCGCACTACTCATTTGCACACAATCTCACTCTGGTATAGCATTGTCATATTTACAACATCAAATATGTGTTAGTGTCAGAGGATGTCAAATATATTAAGATTCTTTAAAAAGTTATCAGGGTGTTTAACACAAAGTTCTACTATGAGATATATATTTGATCTAAAGTTATATATATGAAATACGATTTTCATTTTAAAATTATTTACATAGTATATGATTTATTCATTTTCATAAAAAAATGATTTAAAGTTATAGTTTCCAAAAGAAAATTTCACTATACTTTCTTAAAAAACGTTAGGTTGTGTGCTATTGCACAAATGAAGAAGGAGCTTATGATGCCATATTAATTCTTCTATATGCATGTGATTTGTCTCCCCTTTCTAGCACATACAAAAAGTTTTCTTTTCTCCATTTCATAAAAATACAATATCCAAAAACTACAGTCGTAGGAAAGTTGGTTGACACTGTTACTGAGATGTCTTTAATAAGGATTACATCATGAAAAAAGCCACCTAATTAACTGCTTTCTCTCCAATCATAATTTGTTTGTCTATTTCTTTGTGATTGATAATTTCTTTGTGAAATGAAGATATGATTGACATAAATATGTAAGTGGGAGAAAGTATTTTATGTCTTAAAAAGTATTTTGTTCCTGAATTTAATATTCCATGTGTGAAGTTAATGAAGAAAAGTGTGATGCAGCAGATGTATGTGATGAGATGGTGATTTAGGTGAGCTGTGTGATGAGTGTCTCAAGCTTGTCAAACAATAAATCTCAACTTTCCATTTCTTCCTAATCTACTTCTTCAAATAACCATCCTTTCTCATGTTCATGTTTTTGGAATGTTTTTGGATTGGTGTGAGTTAATAAATGGAAGAAGAGGAGAAAAAAAAAGAAGAAGAAGGAAAGTTAGTTTATTTGGATTTAAAGAAACCAATTTATAATGAAATAAATAAATATAATAGAAACAAAATTTTAAATTAATTGGATAATATAATAAATTATAATAATATTTTAATTTAATTTTAATATTAAAAAAATCATTAAATAGAAATAAAGTTTTGAGAAAAAATAATTAATTGTTATATTTACTAAATTAAATATTATTTTAAAAATTAAAAAATTATTGATATTTAAATTAGTTTTTGTCATTGATAAATAATTTTTACATTAATATCTAATTAGTTATTAAGGTTTTCACTACCAATTACTTAGATTTTAAAGTTGGTATCTAAATCATTGGTAATTAATTAGATACAAATTTAGAAACTATTTATCAGGAATAAAAATTAATTTAGATATCAATAATTTTTTTGTTTTTAAAATAATATCTAATTTAGTTAATATAACAACTAATTAGTTTTTATTCCTAAAATTGGTTTATATTTAATGATTTTTCTAGATGATAATAATTAAAATTTAGAAAGTGTTAATTATCAAGTAATTATTTTATAAAATTGAAAATAAAATTTCATAAAATTACGGGAATTTATAAAATAATTTAATTTTTAATATAATTTTATAAAAAAATAATTTATTTTGTTAATGTCATTTTATAAAAAATTCAAAATCACTAATATCAAATTAATATTTCAATTAATTTTTTTCAATTTAAAATAAAATAAAATAATGATTTATTTAAAACAGGAGTGAATAAAAATATTAATTATTATAGTATATATACATATATTATAATTATTTGCATCAAAATATTTTATATGTCATAGATTTTTATCATATTTAATTTTTATTTCAGTTATTTGATATTTTTTTGAAACCCAAAGTAAAAACAAACTACTTTCAAATATTTTTAAAGTCATAATCATTACATCCATTAATTTTTTTCATTACCATTAAAAAAAATCACTTAACAGAAATTAAGTTTAAAGATTAAAATAATTTGTTCCTACTTAACTAAATTAAAGATCAATTTATAAATCTAAAAAAATTATTGATATCTAAAAAGTAGTTTTTATTATTAATAAAAATTTATAAAATAATTTATAGATTAATATTTAATTATTAGTTACCAAAATTTTAACTACTTATTGCATTTTAAATTAGTCTTTTAGAAATTAATTTATATTATAAATATTAGTAGCTAAAATCTTGGTAGCTAATTTAGATACCAATTTAAAAATTATTTTATAATTTTTTATTAATAATAAAAATCACTTTAAATATAATTTTTTAGTATCTAAAATAGTGTTTAATGTGATCAATATAGTGACTAATTATTTTTTATCTCTGATTTTGATTACTAGTTATACTAATTATTTTTTTATCTCTAATTTTGATTACTAGTTATAGTTATTGTTAATAGTATGAAAGAAAATGTATAATCTGTCGTGTCTATCACACTATTAATAAATGACTAATTACATCAAATTTTTCTAATTCTCAATTCAATTTAAAGGTATTGACATTGAAATGGAAAATTTAAATGATTTATTACAGCAATTTAAAAAAATATATAACCTCAAATTACTTTCATTCTATAACTAAAAGAGTATCAAGATTGAATACACTGAACAATGCAATCTGTTACAATACATCCATTAAACCATTAATATGTTAGGAAAAAAAATTATAAATAAGTTATAGATCCAAACAAAAAGAATTTCTAGATTTCCTTTCTACATAAACACTAAATTGGGGCTAACAAAAACACTCTGTGCCCACACTAATTAATTTTCTATTAACACTAGTTTTCTATTAAAAATATAAATTATTAAATAAAAACTAATTTTAAAAATAAAAAATAATTAATTATTATTTTAACTAAATTATATATTGTTTTAGAGACTAAAAAATTATTTATATTTAAAATATGTTTTATTATTAATTAATAATTTTTAAATTATATCTAACTAGGTTTTAGCTATTTAAAGTAATTAATAATTAATTAAATGTGAATTTAAAAACTATTTTATAATAATAAAAATTAATTTAAATATTAATAAATTTTTATTTTTAAAATAATATATAATTTAATTAATATTATAATTAATTATTTTTTATTTTTAAAATTAATTTCTATTTAATAATTTTACATAATGGATTTAATTTAATGTAACATCTATCTCTTTACATAAGCCTGCCTTTATATGATGGGAAATAATACTTGACTACATTGATTGATGGGATGGCCAATTAGAATTTTCTTTTAGATTTATTTGATGCATATATTAAGCCATAGACCCCTAGATTTCTTCAACTTGGTTGAAACACAATTTCATACTACAATATTAAACAATTCATATCTAAAAGAGCCTATCCTTGTTAAATTTTTTCTTCAAAAGGAACTCTAATCAAACTTTGTCTAGAAAAGCTGAAACAAAAATGTTGTAGTAGAAAGAAAGCATCAATAAAATTTGGCAAAAACTCTCTATCCTCAATCTTGGGTCTTTATCTTCTTATTAGGTTATCACATGTCAAGGCAAAAAAATTGGTCATTAATACAACTCTACCTACAAATGTTATTTGCCTTTCGACTTTTACACTTTTTTCGAGTATTTCGATTTTTTTAGTACATATTAATCCACTATCACTATCCATGTCAAAGCTAGTAACATGAAAAGCATGAACTCCATACAAAATTTCACCCCATGCATTTTACATGGGTTAAAAAGCTAGATATAAAGAAAAGCTCTTAATACATTAAGTAAAAAAAAAAAAATCTAGCATAAAAAAATTAACGATTAAATATTTTTTTCATGTATTTTTACGTTAAATTGATTTTCATTCTTAATCCAAACTTTAAATCTCTTAAATATTTATATTAAGAAAACTATTCGAATGAGTCATTATCAGTTTTTTTATCAAACAAATCTTTAATGTGGACTAGAATATTAAAATGTTTCATGTTCACTCATCGTTGAAGTGAATCTTATAATATTATAATACAATCCACGTTGAAAATTCGTTTGTTATGTAAATGATAAAGACTAATTCCAATGTTTTTGGAATTACAAATTTTTAGAAGATGTAAAGTTTGGATTAAATATAAAAATCAATTCGAAAAAAAAAATAACAAAAAAAATAACTATTGCATTAAAATTGAAACATATTAATATATTTTAAAGTAACTAGACTAAATTCTAGCACTATATTTTCTAACTCTCTTTTAAATACATTTGTACTGTGTAATAAATTTTAATAAAGAGAATGACATAATAAAAATATGTTATAATACTCCTAAAATTGTAGTAAAGTGTGTCAAATTTATCATAAACTCGTACTAAAAATTAGCCACTCATTTATTTTCAATCTTTGATACAACTCACTGAAGTAACTGTGCTGTTTATAAATAAGAAGACGCGTATGAAGTGAAAATGAGATATTTGAAAATTTAAATATAGTTGTTATCTATAAACAAAGACACCACTTTAATGTTGTATCGTTATGTTAAAACACATGCTCAACACAAAATGAAAGTTCTGACAGACAGAGGTTGGATTTAGCAAAAGATCAGAAACTAAAATTTGAAACTGAGACAGGTGCACATGTTTAGCATTAAAAGAAGCACGTCTTGAATAAGGTTTTTGAGAAAGAAGAAGAAAATGGTGAGTATGTGCATAATGTTGGGTATGGGAGGCTATGGTCATCATGTTTTCACATGATGTTTGTGTGCATAAAGGATCAAACCAGAAGTATATTACTATAAGAATACACCAACAATATTAATGATCCTAAGAACATAACAACTATACCAATTATGAGTTAAGGAAGAGCAATTGAGATGTGGAGTTTGAAGCAAATATCAGGAAGCAGAATATAAAACAGGAGAAATTATTTAGGGTGGTCATTAAAAGCTTTTGTTGCAGCCAGAAAGAGGCAGGGAGAATAGGGTGAAAGCATAATGAGGGTGGGGGCTACTCAGAGAGAGTTGAACTTGAACAAACACACACTTTGGAAGAATAGTGATAAACGTGCATGTGTACACTGGAACACGGCATTGCCATGCATGCATATAAATGCAAACACAAAAAGGCAAACTAATTAACCAAAGCTTGGTGGTCCTTCATCTACACCATGATATTATTGTGTTGAACCAAACCTTATTGCACTCTCTCTCACACAATAGTCAAATCTAAGATAGATAAGGCACAGCATGGAAAGATCATCAAGCTGTCTATTTCCTATGCACACAACTTTTGGCTAAGTTGAGTCTGAAAAGCTCATGTGGGATTGTTGCTCTTTGAATGGAAAACTCAACCCAGGCCCTCACATCTTCACTATCATGAGTTTCCTATTTCTGTGCTGCCATCACCTATTCAATTTTCCAACCACAACAACAACAGGGTGTCAGCATATTCCATTAACTTCTCCATGGCTTCATCTTGCTTCCTATTTCATACCAGTTTTGAACTTATTCCATCTCAAATCCATCTCTATTCATCTTTATAGTTTTTCTTTTGTCCCGTTATCAAATACCCTACGGATTACCTAGGCCTTCTATTCTAGTGAACAATCACCTATAACTTATGCCACTCTTAAAACTCAAGTCGTACACACAAATCTGTATACTGTATCCAATACACAATACACAGTTCAGTATATACCTGTTACATAGCATGGATGGGAAAAATATACCTCCCCTAAATCCACACTCTTCTTTCTCACCACATCTCAAACATAGAGTTTATCCTCATTTCCTTCTTCAGGAAGAGTAATAGTGAAGATGAATAATTCAAAGTGAAGGAACTCATGATATATATTCTTAAGTAATTATCTTAGTTTTTCTCTTTATATCCATGGATGAGGAAATGGTGATATTGAAATTATTAAAGTAAGAATTTATAATAGTGTTTAGGGTTTATACTTTATTTTTGTATGAATGTTTTTCTCATATTCTTACAAGAGAATTTTGATATTCTACTACGTATTTCATTATTATTGTGTTATGTTGATATATCCTTATCACTACCTCCTTCCCATGTGACTTATCTTATTAGACATGAAATTATTGTGAATTAGCTTAGATAGTAGGGTCACTATAGTAATGGAAAGTTTGAATAAGTTCAAGATTCAAATGTCATTAATTGTGCAAATGTATTAAAAATTCCGTATGAATTTATTATTAGCAGTGTATTATTGTTTAGATTTAGGTAGTTAGTCATAACTTTTTTTTTATTTAGTTCTTTTTAGAAACTACTCAAAACAACTTCTCAAAATATTCAGAAATTTATGTTTTTCGAAGTATTTTTTAAAATTTTATAACTGTTAGAATTTTATAAATAAAAATTAATTCATGAGAAAAAATTGAAAAAAAATATGTAACATAATTTGCAAAAGAAAAAACTTGCTTGAAAATGGGTAAAAACTCAACCTTTAATAATATAAAACTCGATTACTAAAGGGAAAGAATAAAGCTATATGTTTATTTTTTTAAAAAGTATAAAAGTTACATTTATTATTAAAATAATGACCCAGTGATAATTTTAATGTTTTTTGGTAAAATTATTTCAAAAAAACGTAAAAATGTTTTTTTTATAAGTAATTAACTTATGCTTTTGTTTCTTCTCTTTCTATCTCTATTTTTTTTTAAAATAAAAACTTCGTTATTACTGCAGCCTTATTAAAAATGTCTTTTTATTATAGTAAAGAAGTAACCCTACATCAGTTTTTTTATTATATTACAATCACTTAAAAAAAAAAACTTAAAACTAAATAGTTGTTTTACAATCATTTTTTAAGAACAATCATTGTGCTTCCAAATCCTATAACATTCCTATTTTGACTTCTTTAAAATATTCTTCCTCTTATTTTTATTTATAGGTAATAGGTTCACATCTCATTTCTATTTTAGCATTTCTATTATTTCTATTATAGTGTCTACATGTTCGAGATATCTGATACATTGGGATAAGATTAAGTGAGTACAAATTTTAGTTTACAAGTTTATTTTTGTAATATTAAATTAAATTTTAAGTTTAATTTTTAAGGTGCACTACAAGCAAATTATGAAATAAAAACCAATTTTTAGAGATCAAAATAATTAGTTGCAATAGTAATTAAATTAGAAATTATTCTAGAAACTAAAAAAAAAATGTTTATATATTAGCTTTTATTATTGTTAAATAGTTTCTAAATTGGTATCTAATTAGCAACCAAGGTTTTTGCTACCAAATTTAGAAACTAAATAATTGGTAGTTAAAACCTTAGTTGTTAATTAGATATCAATTTATAAATTATTTAATATATAATAATAGAAACTAATTTAGAAACCAATTTTTTTTTAGTTTCTAAAATAGTCTCTAATTTAATTACTATTGCAACTAATTATTTTGATATCTAAAAATTGGTTTCTATTTCATGATTTTCTTGTGGGATGTTATCAAAGTCATTAGAGTTTTTGTTAACAAGAATTTGTTGGGTCCATGTGCATCCATCATCATCAAATTGTAATCGAACCATCTATAAATATTTAGTCTTACGTACTAACTATTTTGACGTGAGGGATGTGTTATATATCTCATATTAACAAGAAATAAGACCAATTTATAATATATATATATATATATATATAAAAGTAAATGCAAAAATTCACATTTTTTTATCAACAAGAAAAATTATTAAATATGTACCACTTTAGGGGTGTTTCAGTCTTTTTTCAATATAATACTCTATAATAATACATTGCTGTGAATTATAATGGAGTGAAAATTCAATACAAAACTCACCATACAAACAAGTTTTCTAAGATTAAGTTAAGTTTAAATCCACTTTACAAAACTTACCTTACAACTATCATTATGTGATGTTTTAGACTTTTAGTTAGATTTTCTATTTAAGTCTTTCTTTCACAAACTGTGTAGATGTATATATAGGTTTTTGAAATGGTATCTTGTTGAGTTGTAATAAGTTCTGACTTAGAGATATTTGGGCTTTTTTTGTTTATATGGATTGGAATATTCTTCAATTATTCTATTTTATTTATTGTAATTTTATTACAGATAAAAAAAAAATTTAAATCCATTTAAACATATCTTAAAATTAAGCCTACTTTATAGAAGGATTTGTAATACTTGACCTAAAGCCTATATAGAAAGCTGGCATATACTTGGAAAGCATGCAGTGGGGCAAGAAAATAAATAGATGCACTGTTGATAGTGCTTTATGGACTACAAATCAAAACAAACAGGACAAGAGTTAGCAACATGAAATTGAAGAATCATTCTTCTTTGGCTTCATTTGATGAATTGGGATGCTCACATGCTGTCACACAAGTTAATTAATTCATCATGTTAAGAACTTCCATTCACTCAGGCCGTTCTGAGAAATAACGAGATGCACAATAACAACAGTAACAAAAATAAAACTCAGAAAAATAAGAATTGTGGAGTTGCCTGATTCCAATTCAGAACATTTTTGTTTTCTATATGGATGCTAAGGTTGGTGTGATCTTTGACGTGATTTTTTTATTGGATGATATTAAACTTCTACGGGTCTAGATTTTTCTGAATTTTTCTGAAATTTTTTCTCTAACTTAATTGAAAGTTTGGTCTCAACTTACTTTTTAAGTTTCCCTCTATTTCTTTTTCTTTTTCTGATTGGTGTCTTGATCCTTTGATCTGTGTTTATTCGCTTTAGTTTGGTCACGGAGTTTGTTTTTGTCAAGATTAGTATTTTTAGTAGCTGTTTGGAAGGTTATGTTTCAGGTTGTTCATGCTTCTTTGTATAAGGATTAGATTACTCCTAAAGTGGTTCATATGTATATATTATTTATTGTTGATAAAAAAAAAACTTGTACCGGTCGGTATCGGACAAGTCATGTCACTCGATCTTGGTGACCAATCGACCGGATTAGAATACATTTAAAGCAGTTATTATAAATAGTAGTTAAGATAGTTGCAGAGACTCTCTGAGAATCAGGAGTACATCCCACCAAATCTGGATAACGTCCTGGGAAATCAAGGAACCTCCCTAGAAATTAACACTATATCTGATAGATGTTGTCCATCATAACAGAGGTCTCATGACCAATTAGTATAAATAAACATAAACTCTTTACAAAGGAGTAAGGTACGCATTTATCAAATACATTATATACTCTTATACAAAGTACTTACTTGATAGTTGAAAAATTTTGTGTAGGTTAACTCTCGGACACGAAGAAGCAAGTATGAGAAGAGAAAGGAAAAACAACTGAATACTAAAAAGTGAATACGAGAAAAAAAAAAACAATGAAAAACGATAGAAGAATAAGAAACAATCGTTTCAACTAATAACAAATACTATTTAGCTGGTTTTATCGGTCTATACAAAGTCTATAGAAGTACCAAACTTATATATTATATCCCCACTTATTTTAAAGTAGTCATAAAGAAGAAACCAGTGACAGGTATTTTGATGACTTTGCCTAAATAGACTTTTGCATCGAGTCTTTATTTTTAGCATAGGTTGGAGCAACTTAAGTTATTCCTATTAATAAACTCATTTTGCTTATGCTAGAAAAAGCTTTTGCAATTACTCATTACATTAATGCTAACGAATTTATATTTAAAGTTATTATATGTATTTATATTTTTGTGTCCCTAAAATAAAAACATAACAACAAAAAAATATAAAACTATATAAATATTTGAATAATATTATGTTAGGTGTAAATAAAAATTATGGTAACATTTTACCACCAGATTATTAAGCTATTTTTAAAATTTAAAGTTTCCACTACAAGAAAATCATGAAATAGAAACCAATTTTTTAGAGACAAAAAATAATTAGTTGCTATAGTGACTAAAGTAGAGATAATTTTAGATACTACAAAATTTTTGGTTTCTAAATTAGTTTCTATTATTGTTAAATGATTTCTAAATTGGTATCTAATTAACCACCAAAGTTTTTCCTACCAAATTTAGAAACTAAATAATTAGTAGAAACCATTTAACAATAATAGAAATTAATTTAGAAACCAATTTTGTTTTAGTTTCTAAAATAATCTCTAATTTAATTACTATAGAAATTAATTATTTTTTGTTTTTAAAATTGATTTCTATTTCATGTTTTTTTTTATTGTCCTGTTCTTTATACTTTTGTTCTTAGTAAACTATATCTGATAAATGTGTATCTACTAAAAGAATGGGAAGTTTAAATAGATAATGTGTTTGAAATTCAAATTTCAATTTATAACGTGTTTAAATTTAGTTTTTAAAGATATGAATTCAGTCATGCACAAGCTAAAACTATAATATGTACTTTTTAGTTGGAGGAATACAATTATAAACATGAATTTGTCACCATATGTTTCGTTTAAGATGCTTTTAATGAAATTAATAAACTTAATAATAAATTTTATTTAATTTTAATAAAATACTTTTACAAACTTTTTTGTTTTAATCTTTTTATTTTTAACATCACAATAAATATGATATATATATATATGCATATTATATATATATATACATATTATATATATATATATATATTTAAACTAATTAAAGATTGGATGAACAATAAAGGTGTATAAATAACAAAAGAATAGTTAATGTTGTTTTAAACTTTAAAATAAAAATATAACACTTTTGAAAAGAATAGAGGAAATATATTTCATTATTAACTACCAAAGAATAAGTACAAAATTTATTTTCACAGTTTAATTTCATACAAAAAAAATTATTAAATATAAAATAATTTAGAAAAAAAACAATTAACCACTATATTTTACTAATTTAGATATTATTTTATAAATTAAAAATTATTAATATTTAAAATAATTTTTATTATTAATAAAATATTATAAAATAGTTTATAAATTGGTTTCATTAGTTACTAAGGTTAAATATCATTTAAAAAAATACTTTATAAATGTATATTAATAATTGAAATCATTTTGGATATCAATAATTTTTTAATTTATAGAATAATATATAATTTAATCAATATAATAATTAATTCGTTTCTAAATTAGATAATATTTAATGATTTTTTTTATAATATTTATGAGGTAATGAAATATCGAATCACAAAATTTCTTGCTGAAACAAAATTAATTTAGTAACAATTAATAGGAAATTAAATTTATCGCTAACTTAATCATTAAATAACATAAATTTGATTCAGTCACAAAATTCTCTAAATTAATAAAATAGATAAATATTTTGAGTGATATATATTAATAACGTGATAATCCAAGAATGGAAATGGTTAGGTGAGGAAGGAAATGATATTGGTTGAATAGTGGGCTAATAAATGCTGTGAAAGTTAGCACAAATTAAGCAATGGTTTGACAAGTTTTTAATACCCTTCAACCTAAGAAATTATTTAAGCTCAATTAAGGAAGGTAGCTATAGGTATAACAACATTTACTTATTCATTGCTACTCACCAAACACACCATGTGAAATGTTCAACACATTTAGCTTTCAACTTTAACTTTACCAAAGTAAGAAATGGTCTTGTAGATATTTGTTTTTATTACTTTTCTTATTTACTTTTATATGTATGTAGGATATGCATACAAGTGTAAATGAGTTAGTTGGTTTTGAGTTGTATTAGTTAGATTTTTAATTAAATTTGGAAGCTAAAAAAAGAAAATTAGTAGTTCTTATTTTTATTTTAGGCTCAAATATATAGAGTCTAATTTAATATTGGCTTAAGATTAAAAGCCTTAAAATAGTTTGAGTTTTTATATTTATTTGTATACATAGGTTAGTCTAATGTGAAATATTTCATGTTTATATGATATGTTTTATTACGGGTGGTAATACGAATTAGTTCATCTTATTTTGTAATTTGTCAGGTTAATGAGGTTAGACGATTTGGATAAATACAGGTTGGTGAATTCAAAAAAATTATCTGTCTCGTCGAAATGATGATAGATTGATAAATTAACTTGTCGAATTCAATTGACTTTATCATTCTTATATTTTAATAATAAAAATATTATTCAAATAATTATAACAAAAACTACTAAAATCATAATTTTTTTATTGAATAAAAAGACATATTTTTTATTATTAATGTAAATAACTTATTTTACGTTGTAATTTTTATTAAAAAAAACACTAATTTATTTATCGTATTATATCATAAAGCAATGAATAACAAAAAATTATATAATAAAAAACTTTACTTTTATGTAGTGAATATGTAAATTGCTATTTCATCTTTTTTTTTTATATAAAAGCTTTCATGTGAGACATCATTATGCAATTAGACATCTCAACTAAGTTGATATCTCAAGTAACAACAATCATCTGTTATTATATGAACAAAATATTATTAAAAAAATGTATATAAAAAAACATGGAAGGACTAGATCAAAATCTATATGTTAACAAAACCGATACATAGATAGATTATATATCTTTCATAAAGAATTCTAAGAATTTTTATTTCATCTTTAAAATAAGTATTATTACATAAATATACATTCATATGCTATTTTATTATCTGTTTCTTACCGTAATCTTATATTTTAAAATAAAAGTATTTATTAAAAGCTTAAAGGTACCTCAAAAATATATTTAATAAAAAAATAATCAAAATATACATTATTTAAACGACGTGACATATATTTTATTTTAACTATTCTAAGATATAAATTTATTCAAATAAATAAAAAGAAGCTAGGTATAACTTTTTTTTAACAAATCAAACTTCAACATTAGTTATTCAATTTAGTCGAACTCCTTTACTCTCCTAATTTTGATTTAATACAAGAAATAAAGAAATACAAAATTTACATAGGATTTTTTCTTCTAAAATTTAAACATGACACAGGATCCGATTTGCTTAGTCATATATATGTTTCTCAATTGAAAATATAAACAAGTATAGTTAAATTAATAATTTTAAATTTATGTTTGACTTATAAATAAAAATTATTTCAACAACTCAATTATTCCAAATAAGTCGAATTAAAAAGTGAAATTTTATATTTTTTATTATTTGAAAAATAAGATCATGAAAAGTAAGAATCTTCTTTATTCGAATATCTAATTAAGAAATAAATTAATATTGGTTTGCATTAATTTAGCGTAAAAACTTCTAACACTTTTTAGAAGAAGAAAAAACTATGACATATATATGTTGCATAATAATAAAAAAAAAACATTTATTTGTGGCTGTATATAATACATGGTTTCATGAGAAATAAGACTAAAGATTCAAATTTAATATGCTTCGGTTTTGAAAATATGACTTAAACCACAAAGCTAAGATAATAACAATAAACTTTAACGTTCTTTTCTTTTTTTAACAGTAGAGAGTCTTTAATGATCTAAATAAAACTGCAACATTCTAATTAAATATTAAACACGAACTGAGACAATATTAAACCAAAAATCATTAAATTAAACAAACCAACATTGATTAAATACTTAAAACACCGAATAACACTATTTAACTTATTTACTACTTGATTGTTATTACAAAGTGATTGTTATTATAAAGTGAAAGCCTAATTCAATTCCATAAAATCATGAAATATTTTCATTTCTAGTGGATGTGAGATCTCCAACACAATCCATCACGTCAAGAGTGACAGCTCGTGTGTGGAATAACATATTATGGACGGTCCAATTACGTTCCGTTAGCGGGTGATACCCAACAAACATTCACTATGATAAACTTTAAATAACTATAATACCATGTTACAAAGTGAACTTTAAGCCTAACTTAATCTTATAAAACCGATTCATGAAATGAAGTTTATACCCGCTTATATACAATGAAATATTCTCATCTCTAATGTGGAATCTCCAACCCTCGTAGTCCATTTGACTTGTTTTCTTCCAATTTTGGAGCAGAACACAAAATAGTTGAAAAATATTTAAGAATATGAGTTAAATTAAGAAGTTAAAATTGTTGAGTGTTAGTATACTGCCCCGTAAAATTATGATGGTTGAACTATCAAATCAAGAAAGCAGTACCCCTTCAATTATTCTTTGATGGTCATTATTGTATCACTTATTGGTGCAGTACTCTCCAGAAAGTTCTTCTTCATTCTGATGCATCTAAAGCTGTTAGTTAGGAAAGTGTTGTCCATACACAACATATATCAATGAAGAGGCAGTTGATGCATCAATAGTTGAAAAAACAAAACCTACTGCACAACTTTCCTAGTTGAAATTCACTTTCTTCAACCCACCCTCATAAACATGTGCTTTCTCATGTGTCTTCCTTTGACCTTTTCATTCCCTAACACTTTTATCATTATGTTTTGTCATAAAAGAGGATCACAAATTATGCAATGTTCTAATCATTCCATTTTACTGTTTGTGCCAAATCAAGTTACATCTTTAAATCCACGGATAAACTACACAAACAGCCAACCTTTAAAGTGATCCATGCACACTATATCTATCAGTCTATCTATACTAGGGTCACAAAATTGAGTAAATCGCAAGAACTTCAAAAAAAAAAATTCTTCATCTCATCTTGTAATGGAGTAAAAAAAATAAAAATAGAAACAAATGTCTAAAACTGTTCACTACTGCAAAAATGTCTATTTGTAACACTTTTATTGTCAAACGTTGTTCATTAAAATGTGGTGATATTTTCGAAATTATAACGAGTCTACAAAGGCAACTATGAGTGGTAGTTGTTGTCTTAGACCAAAGCGTTTGGTCCACAAAGGCGGCTATGAGTGGTAGTCGTTGACTTAGAACAAAGTGTTTGGTCTACAAAGACGACTATGAGTGGTAGTTGTTATCTTTGACCAAGTGTTTTGCTCTAAACGTTGAATTTACCTCAAAGTTGTCGTTTTACACTCATTTCTTTACCCTAGTTCGTAACGCACCTCTTACACTTTCGTATTTTCTTTGTCTTCTCGCGCTTTGTCTTCCTCCTTTGCTTTGTGCTCTCTACTTCTTCTTCATCTTTGAACTCTTTGCCATTGTGTAAGTTTCTTTCATTCACTCACGATTGTTTTTTTTTTCTCTTATTTGTTTTTGTCCTCCATTGTTGGTGAAGGTTTTCATTTCCTTCCACCATTGTTGTCTTCATTGGTTGTTTTTTGTGCCTCCATTGGTTCTTCGTCGCTGCTAGCTGTCGTGGCCGTTGCCGTGAGCCTGCCGTTGTTGTTCGTCATTACTGCTTTTCACCACCATTGTTGCTGAGATTAGGGCACCATGTGTGCGGAGATTAGGGAGGGTATAAAACGACGATTTTTACCATAACCTTCGTTTTATACTGAATGTAACGCAACGCTTAAATAGTCGCCTTCTTTGCTTGAAGAGAACAGACTACGTGTTGAAAAACAGCGGTTAGAAAGCCCGCCGTTTTCCACCTTTTTTGCACCAGTGATTAGGTAAAAGTAATAAAAACTAAGGATATATTTATTTAAGAAACACTTTTATTAAGGATGAGATTTATGATGGGTATACTAGATTTTTATAAAAAAAATGGTATCATGGATAAAAATGGTGCGTAAAATCATCTTCTGTCTCTTTCTAGTCAATGATAGTCCAACTAAAGAATTTTGTCAATGATAGTCCAACTAAAGAATTTTATCTATCAAAATGGTTAAGATAGAGAGATCTTTAGTATCAATTCTTTTTTTTTTGGTGAGAGAGAGATTGATGGGTTTAGTGAGAGGCTGCAAAGAACAATATGTCATAAGGGATCAAGGTAAGGTAGGTTAAAACCTCATTAGGATCAATTTACTCCAATAAAATGACATCATTTTCTTTACTACTAATATTGTCTAAAATAGAATATCATTGTGATTAAAAGTATTTTAAGATGTTGAGTTAGTGTCTGGACTCGAAATAAACTTCATAAAAAAGTAAGGTGAGGAGATTAAGTGTGGATTGCAGCCAATTAAATATTTTTGCACAACTCCTTAACTACATTAAGATGTTTATTCGTTTTATGTATATGAGTATGATGGTGAGTGGGAATCTGAGGAAAGCAAAACTTTGGGAATCGGTTCTGCTAAAAGTTAGAAAGAAATTAACAAAATAGAAAGGAATGGAAGACTATGTCTAATTAATTAAAATATAAATAATTGGTAGTTAAAATTTTGGTAGTTAATTAAATATTAATTTAAAAACTATTTAACAATAATAGAAACTAATTTAGAAATAAAAAATATTTTAGTTTTTAATATGGTCTCTAATTAATTTAGCCATGCATATAATTATTTTTTTTCTCTAAAATTGGTTTTTATTTAATGATTTTCTTGTAGGGTAAGAAACTTAAAAAAAGAGTAGAAAAAATATGCTTTAAAAAAATAATAGTTTATAGAAAATGAAGCGTAAATAATTAAGTTATTTTATTTATAAGATTTTTAACTAACAAAATATTCAAACTCCATATCATTTAAACAACTATTAGTCTACAAGTTTAACTCAATTGTTACATTTATACCACCTTCACACATATCATTCAGGCACACC
Source organism: Phaseolus vulgaris (assembly GCF_000499845.2). Classification (NCBI taxonomy): domain Eukaryota; kingdom Viridiplantae; phylum Streptophyta; class Magnoliopsida; order Fabales; family Fabaceae; genus Phaseolus; species Phaseolus vulgaris. Next base: position 34,355,563 of record NC_023750.2, on the reverse strand, counting down.
GATTATTCCAGTGTCATTAAATGATACAAATGATGTAATCCCTTCATTTATTTTTAGCTCTTTTGGAATTTTTATTTAATTATTATTTTTAATGTTTAAGGAAAAATATTAAATTCTTACCATGACTAAAAAAAGAGTAAAATAGAAATCTTATTAATATTTTACTAAGAAAGAAAAAGTGATAATTTTATTTTAATTTTTTAAGTAAAAAAAAAAACTTAAATAACACTTAAAATGAGTTCAAAAGTAATATTACGAATTGATTGGGAGTGAAAAACACTACTAGAAAATCATTAAATAGAAAATTAATTTTAGAGACAAAAAATAATTAGTGACTAAATTAGATACTATCTTAGAAACTAAAAAAATTACTTACATCCAAATTCGTTTCTATTATTGATAAATAGTTTCAAAATTAGTTTCTAATTAGATACCTAGGTTTTAACTACCAATTATTTAGATTCTGAAGTTGGTATCTAAAACTTTGATAACTAATTAGATACCAGTTTAGAAACTATTTATAATAATAAAACCAATAATTTTTATAGTCTCTAAAACAATATCTAATTTAGTCAATAAAACAAATAATTATTTTTTATTTATAAAATTATTTTTTACTTATTAATTTTAATTTACTGATTCTACTTATTAGTAATGCATATTGAAGGTATATATATTGACTTTAAAATTTATTCACCGCTTACATTTACTTAACATTTACTAAGTATATGAAATTCCCAATTTGTCAGTATTTATAGCCTTGCATCCACTTTAATTTAATCCTTAAATTTTAAAAGAATTTGATCGATTAAAATGATTATTATTTTTTTAAAAAAATTTACTCATAAAAGAAAGTAGTTATTTAGAAATAAAAGCAAAAGGAATAATTGATTTGATTAAAAGATGGCTGAAAAGGTATAGATAGATGTAATGAAGTTATGGTACCTTTCCCAAGTTTGGAATAAATATGACAAGGGCAGGAACATTATTATTTGTACAGTTCTTGTAAATACTTGCTTTTTCATAGTGAGGTTCGTCATTTGATATATAATAAAAATGGAAAAAAAAAATGAGATTGAGAAGATGGTGAGGGTGTTAGGGAAACACTTTGTTTGTAGTTCTATTTTCCACACCTGCAAATAGGAAGGCCCCATTAACCTATTATTGCTCATCCTTGTCCCTTACTCAAAGGGGCTTTTGTCGCCTTCATCCCATCTCCTTTCATCTCAAACTTCAACTTTAATTACCTCTCAATTTTTAACCCACTCCACAAGTCTAATCATATCTTAACTACTACTTTAATCCTTAAATCAACTTCATTAACTTAATTTGAAGTTATATATGATTTTTTCATCTTTTGATGGAAAAAACGCATGCGTAAGCAACACACAATTATGAATAACTGCAAAAAAATAAACAATACAAAATTTAGTGTGGTTTGGTCGCCAACTACAACTTACATCCACAAGCAACTAATTAAGTTTTCATTCTGTTTGTTACAATTTTATTACAAACACAAATATCTCTTAAATAGAGATTGTAGAGAAAATATAATAATTAAGTCCACTCACTAAAACATGATATCTAGTCACTCCAGAACATTATGATTTGTATTACATAAAGATATGATTTGTATTACAGAAAGAGAAAATTTGAAAGGCATGGCGAGGATGTTTCCCTTGGGAGCTATTTTTGTCTTCTTTATTTGGGGCCAAGTAATATGTCGGAACATGAAAGAGCAATCAAAATTCAAAAAGTTTGACGGAATCACATGCCTACATTTTCAGAATGCATGATTGTTTGTGATATTAATATTTTAGACTTATTAATTAGGTGGAAGAAAAAAAAAGGTGAAAAAGGTGTAGAGTCTGGTGGGGCCGACATAGACTCAGTGTCATCAACTACATTTCTCCTTATACTTCAACCCTTTCAAATATCAGTTTTACACCTTCTTTTCTTCATCAATTCTCATTCAATGCTTCAAACTTCATCAAAATATCACAATTATCAAACTTCATTACCTTCATAATTAAATGCGCTTTCTTCTTTATGCATGTTTAATGCTTAAGTTCCATTAGTGGGGACAACCTTTCAATTATTATTATTAGTTCAAAAAAAAATATTTAAATAAAAATATTGAGATCTACATCAACTATCAATAAGAATATTTCTGAAAATTTCATTTTATAAACTAAACTGATTTTATAAGATTAAATAAATAAAAAATTTATCTTATAAATCAATTTTATAAAATTGAATTAGATTTAAAATCTACTTTCTTAATAAAAAAAATTAAAAAAAATATTAAATAACAAACCTTTTAATGTATGTATGAGTTAAATTATATATATATATATATATATATAATTTATTATAATTTAATTTATCTAAATTTTGTTACACAATCATTAATAACTTTCAATAATATCTCATTTTAACAATACTTTTATTCATAATTAAACTTGTAATCTTTACTTCAAACATTTTACAGTTTTTACCTTTATCATTGAACAATTGAAACTTTACTCATAGCAACAGGCCTTGGTCTTTGCTCTTGAAAGTCAGGATTCTTAAATCAAAATACAAGTTTAAAATAATTTATAGATCCTCATCTCTTTGGCCTAAAATTAAGCAATTTTATTCTATTATACTTGATTATACTTCTTGGACTATTGGTACAGGTGCTTTTATTAATTTCTAAAATGATAAATGATGCTCTACTATTTCTTCAGAATTTATTCAGAATAAAGGTTTGCATATATTATTACAGTAAATGAAGATGAATATTCCTTGCCTGATGTGTGAGAAAAAAGGTTTTGATAAACCCTAATTGTAGAGAAAACTAAATATAAAATAAACTTTTATTCACTTGTATATTATAGAGTAAAATACATGGTGTATATATAAGAGAAAGATTAAGACCTAGCTGAAACAGAAAAGGAAGGTTGGGCCAAACAAACAAAGCCCAATAATTTAAAATGGAAAATTAAATATGTTAACACCCCTCAAGCTGGGGAGTAGATATTTGTCAGGCCCAGCTTGGATTTGAGAGTAGAGAACTGTGCGGAAGCAAGGGGCTTGGTGAATATGTCAGCAACTTGCATTACAGAAGTAATGGGCAACAATTTGAGGAGACCAGAGTTAAGTTTTTCACGAACTAGGTGACAATCAATTTCGATGTGCTTGGTTCGTTCATGAAAAACTTGATTGGAAGCTATTTGAAGGGCAGATTTGTTGTCACAATATAGGTTTGCAGGCTGGGAAAGAGGAAGATGTAAATCCTGAAGGAGGTAAGACAACCATTGTAGCTCACATGTGGTGGTGGCAAGTGCTCTATACTCGGCTTCAGAGGAGCTGCGGGAGATAGTTGGCTGCTTTTTTGATTTCCATGATGTTAGGGAGTCGCCTAAGTAGATGGAATATCCAGTGACAGATTTACGTGTGGTAGGGCATGTTGCCCAGTCAGAGTCACTAAAACCACAAAGGTGAAGTGAACTAGTGTGAGAAAAATATAGTCCTTCACCAGGGGTGCCCTTGAGGTAACGCAAAAGACGGGAGACAGCTTGCTGATGATGAGTTATGGGTGCAGATATGAATTGGCTTAAATTGTGGACAGCGAAGGCGATGTCTGGTCGCGTGTTGGTTAAGTAAATGAGACGTCCAAGGAGTCTTCTGTATTGGGAAGTGGCATCAACATCGAGAGGTGAGCCTTGGTCGGGAGAGAGACGGGAGGTGTGAGTCATAGGAGTGGCCACAGGTGCAGAGTCAAGCATGTCAGTTTCTTGAAGGAGATCAAGAGTATACTTGTGTTGACTTAAATGAAGACCAGTACTATTGCGAGCAATTTCCAGTCCCAAAAAGTAGGTGAGATTACCTAAATTTTTTATCTTGAAGTGATGGTGAAGGGATGCAGTAATTGTATTGATTTCCTCCGTGTCATCACCAGTTAAGACCAAGTCATCAACATAAACAAGAATAACAGTGAGTTTATCATTATTATATTTAAGAAAAAGAGAGTGGTCAGCAACAGAGATAGAGTAATTATTTGATAAAAGAAAAGTAGAAAGTTTTGCGTACCATTGACGACCAGCTTGACGAAGACCATACAAAGACCGTTGAAGCTTGCAGACATACTGGGGAGAAGGAAGAGAGAGACCAGGTGGGGGGGTCATGTATACCTCTTCATGGAGATCACCGTGAAGAAAGGCATTATTGACATCAAGTTGTTTTAAAACCCAATTTTTGGTAGTGGCAACAACAAGGAGAAGGCGGACGGTAGTGAGTTTAGCAACAGGTGCAAAAGTGTCTAAGAAATCAAGTCCTTCAAGTTGGGTGAACCCTTTGGCAACAACTCTAGCTTTGTGGCGCTCAACAGTGCCATCAGAATGATATTTAATTTTATATACCCATTTACAACCAATAGTTTTCTTTCCTGGAGGGAGAGGGGTAAGTTGCCAAGTATTGTTAGCAGCAAGAGCTTGAAGCTCAGCTTGCATGGCAGATTGCCAAGAAGCATGTTTGGAGGCTTCGGTATAGGTGCGAGGTTCAGGATGAGAATTGATAGAGGAAATAATATTTCTAAAATTAGAAGATAAGGAATTGTAAGACAAGTAATTATGAATAGGATATCTACTACTTACAGTGTTGGTTGCTGTGTGGAAATCGGCAAGATAGGCAGGTTGTCGGTGAGGACGAGTTAATCTTCTTGGAAATTGGGGTGAGGTGCTTCCTGGAGGTGCAGGAGGTGATGATGCTGGTGGAGGTGCAGTGTTGGATGCAGGAGCAGAGACATTATTTGCCGGAAAATCAGAGGATAATAAGGCTGGTGGAGGGGCAGTATTGGGTGCAGGAGTAGAGGCACACGGCTCGGCAGAAGGTGCAGGAGTAGAGGCACACGGCTCGGCAGAAGGTGCAGTATCAGAAAAAAAAAATCAAGAGCAGAATTATATGCGTTAGAAATAGGGAGAGATAAAGTGTTGGGGTCCCTAGGCAAGCCACTATCCAATTTATATGGAAAATGGGTTTCATGAAAGATTACATGTCTTGATATCTTTATGCGATGAAACTTTAAATTTAAAACAATATAACCTTTTGTATTTTGCGGGAAACCAAGAAAAATACATTTGATAGATCTATCATCTAATTTCTTCCTATGTGCAGTAATGGTACTAGCATAACATAGGCAACCAAACACTTTTAAAAAAGAAATGTCATACGGTTTTCCAAACAATTGTTCATGAGGAGTGATGTTATTAAGTAATGGAGTAGGAATAGAATTTATTAAGAAAACATCATGACGTTCCACAATGCCATTTTGTTGTGGTGTTTCAACACAAGATGTTTGATGTATAATTCCCTTTGAAGCATAAAAACTTGACATAGCAAACTCAACACCATAAAACCGGCTCATAGGGTTGAGGTTTGCACCCACTTATATACAATGAAAGGCTCTAATCTCTAGTCGATGTGGGATCTCCAACATATATGTTCTATGTGTATGCTTTGTGAAAAGCATGGAGAATCTATTCAACAATTATTTTTTAAATGTTCTAATGCAATGCATATTTGGGTTGGGTTCGACAAATTTTTCTTACTTCTCATTTCTTGTTGGAGATCCCACATCGACTAGAGATTAGAGCCTTTCATTGTATATAAGTGGGTGCAAACCTCAACCCTATGAGCCGGTTTTATGGGGTTGAGTTAGGCTTAAAGTCCACTTCGTAATATTTCTCTAATAAGGATGATTTTTTTTCTTTTATTAAGAGTGATGGTAGTCCTTTGGTTAAATTGATTAAGCTTGTTGTGATAACTTTTTCTATTTGGATAATATTGCGTATGATGAATTATGCTCAATTTCAGGATAAGATTGAGGTTTCTAGGGCTATTTCGGTCATTAAAGATTTAACTTGTCTAGTGGAAAATTCGTCTAAAGCTCCCATGAAGAATGATATGTTGGATTTCAATGTGATTAAGCTTTTTGGTATTAATACTTGTAGTGATAAAGTTCTTCGTCTTCTTCTTGTTAGATGAGAGTTTCTTTTATCAGGCTGGGTTAAAATTAATACTGATGGGGTTGCTAGGGGTATCTTGGTTTTGCTACTTATTGAGGTATTTTTCATGGGAGTATGAGAGAATGTATTAGTGTTTTCTCTGCGTTTCTTGAAGTTCGGACTGCTATTGTTGTTGAGTTTTATGGAGTCATACATGATATGGAGGAAGCTCAAAGATGTGTTGCGTTCACGGTTAAGACTAATGTTCCGTGGATGCTTCGTAATCGATGGAATACTTGTCTTAATTACTGTGGGAAAATCAGGTTTAGGGTTACTCATATTTTTCGTGAAGGGAATTTGTGTGTCGATAAGTTGGCTAATTTAAGATTTATTTATAGATAATCATTTCATTTGTATAATAGGCTTTCATCTAGTATGTTCTTAGAATTCTTTATGAATAGGTATAATCTGACTATGTATCGTTTTTGTTAACATATGAGTTTTAGTTTCATCCCCATTTTTTTGTATTTTCTTTCTTTTTCTCTTATTTTAATAATATTTTTTTCATGTGATGAAAAATGATTGTTGTTACTTGGAAGTGTCTGCATAGCTGAGATGTCAAGTTGCATATTGACGTTTAACATGACAACTTTTAATAAAAACAAACTGTGGGTCATTATAGGTGGGATAATTTAAAGTATTTGTAAGAAGAGAAATCAATGTATGTTAGAGAGAAAATATTTAGCACCTGACATAAAAAGTCCTTTAAATTGACACAAATTTATGCTAATATATGAGACTGTGTATTTATGTGTAAAAAAAATTAATATTAGGGTTGTGAATGATTTGAAAGAAAAAAAAAACAAGAAGAATAACAAAAATAATAAGGAATATTTGATTGAACAAATGTCTAATATTAATTTCAGTAAAGGAAGTTGGATAGGAGAGAAGGATATAAAATGGGAAGTAAACCTAATAGAGTAGAAGGTTTATAAAACATTTGCTTTATTATTTTAGGATAGTTATATACTATTTATGCACCGATGACACTAATATAACTTAACAATTTAATTGAAGAGTTTAGTTTCTTCAAGCGTTAGAAATTTCTCATGCCATTGTTAATATATTTAAATCATTAGAAAATTATTAAATAAAAACAAATTTTAAAGAAAAAACAATAATTAGTTATTTTATTGATTTAAATATTAAAAAAATATTAATATCTAAATTAATTTTTGTTATTATTAAATAATTTTTAAATCAGTATCTAATTAGCTACTAATTTAAAAACTATTTATCAATAATAGAAACTAATTTAGATATCAATAAATTTGTAATCTCGAAAATAATAACTAATTTAATCGATATAGCAACTATTTTTTAAAATTAATTTTATTTAATGATTTTTTATAATATTACTACATTAAAAAAGAATCTTGTTTAATTTAGTGGTAACTTCAAATATAAAACTAATAAAGAGTTTTCATGTGTACTAAAAGGAGTATTTCATACTTAATAATTATAAATTAATTTTTAGAAAAACAACTATTATTTGAGTAAAATTTATTTCAACAAATAGTTTTAATTTTCAATGTTAAAATTGAAATATAACAAAAGAAATTATAAAATAATTCTATTAAACATGATTGTTCAATTATTTACTACTTGATTGTGCTGGAACTGGTTTAATAAAATCTAATAGGGATGGGAATGAGAACAATAACACTGCAATTTAACTACCGAGAGCTCTTAAATAGTAGTTGTAATGAATCAAATTTTTAAAATTGATAAATATCTAAGTAAATTTTTTATTGTAATTAATGCTGATTTAAATTTAATGATGCCAATTTTTTATTTTTCACCTTTTTATTTATTCCTCATAATCATATCTTTATTTTTATATATATAATAATAATAATAATAATTGTTATCATTAATAAAAATTTATAAACTATAAATTGGTGACAAACATTGGCTAACAACACTACAATAGAATTATCAAATAAAAATTAATTATAGAAAATTAATTATTATATTAACTAAATTAAATATTATTTTAGAGAGTTAAAAAAATTATTAGTATATAAATTAATTTTTATTATTAATAAATAGTTTCTAGATTGGTAATTTTTAGTTATAACTTTATTTAATTAGTTAGATATAAATTTAAAAATTATTTATTAATAATAGAAATTAATTTAAATATTAATAATTTTTTTAGTTTTTAAATAATATCTAATTTAATTAATATAATAACTAATTATTTTTTATTTAATGATTTTTTTAATGTAAAATTGTAGTTAATAACTATTTTATATTCTAAATTAATTTTAATAACTAATGTTAATACCAAAATAAAAAATTATTTTATAAATCTTTATTAATAATAAAAAAATTAGATATTAATATTTTTAATTTATAAAATAGTATAGTAGTAACTAATTAAGTTAGGAATTTGGGAGTTCCAATTTACACCATTTCTATTTCTATTGTTGGTTACCAAAATTTAAGTTTTGTACTTTATTTAATGATATTAGTTACACAGACTATTTATTACCATTTAATAATTTTTTTATCATAATAAATTTGTCAATAAGATGTTCAGGTATAATAAAATTTAAATCTTATTAATTATAAGAAATTGTTGATAAGATTGATAGGTATGTTTTAGTTGTTATTACTAAGCTTCCAAATTTACTATTAAAACATCTTTATGTTAATGCTCTCCATTTTTATTATTTTATATAATTTGACTCGCAAAATTATATAAAATTCTCAATATTCAATGGAAAGATGAATAAACTATCAGTAAAATGCTAACTCCTAATCAGATGAATGGAAATGTGAAGAATTTAAAAAAAAATCAGGAAATAAATGTGAGTATCATTAATTTTAAACCAGTATTAATTAAACGGAAACATTAATAATATTTATAAATGTGGGTATCATTAATTTTAAATCATCATTAATTACAATGGAAATATTAATTAAACATTTATCATCTTCAACAAAATTCCTTAAAGCGTGTATTTTAGAAGGTAAATTCCTTATCTAGCACCATTTACACTTTTATTTCTCTAACTAGTACCCTTTTTTTTTATTTCCCTATCTAGCACCCTTTTGTTTTTATTTCCCTATCTAGCACTATTTCAAAAATAAATAAATAAATAATATTTTTTTTTTATAATTTTAATTTTGAATACATTAAAAAATAAATATTTTTAATGTTTAAAATAGTTAGAAATATAATTAATGAATAAAGAAATGAGTTTTTATAAAATAAAAATAATAAATTTAAAATGTTTAGTTTAAAATTATTTTTTTTAAGAATGAAGAAAATAAAAAATTAAACCCTACAACAACATAAAAGTTGAATCTATAAACATAAATTAGTATTTATTTTTATTATTATTGATGATGTAATCATGTTAATTTCAAGTAAAAAATACATGACATAATTACAAAAAAATCAAAGTCAATTAGTATTAATTAATAATGGACACAAAAATAATATTGAAGTATCTATCCTAAATACAAAATCCTAAAAAAAAAACTAATGCAAATGTTAAAAACGAGAAGCAAAAAATAAAAAAAAGTCTAAAAAATAAAAACAGCAACAATAAAAAAAAGAATGGCAGAAAAAAATAATAACTAAAAACATAAAAGATATATAAAATAAAGGCAAAACAAATTAAGATAAAGATAAAAGATATAAAAAAAATCCAAATAAGATAAATATAAGAGATATAAGGCGATACTAAATAAGTATATGTTGATCATAAAAATGAAAATAAATGAAAGATGATCATTCATTTAATATTTTCTTCAATGGTACATTAAATAGTTTGTGCGAAATGAAACATAATTAATGACGAGAAGTGCACAATCCAATAATGTTGGGACATATTATTTATGTGTGTTCTGACAATATGAACATTTTTTTGTTCGATCATGTTGTTCTTTTTTATGTCCATATCAGTCCTTATTTAACTTGTTTTTTTTTTTATAATTATGTCCTGTATTTTTTACTTGAAATTAACATGATTACATCATCAATAATAATAAAAATAAATACTAATTTATGTTTATAGATTTAACTTTTATGTTGTTGTAGAGTTTAATTTTTTATTTTATTCATTCTTAAAAAAAATAATTTTTAAACTAAACATTTTAAATTTATTACTTTTTTATTTTTATTTTGTAAAAACTCATTTCTTTATTCATTAATTATATTTCTAACTATTTTAAACATTAAAAATATTTATTTTTTAATGCATTCAAAATTAAAATTATAAAAAAAAAATTATTATTTTTTAATTTATTTTTGACATTGTGCTAGATAGAAAAATAAAAAATAAAAAGGTGTTAGATAGGGAAATAAAAATAAAAAGGTGCTAGATAGGAAAATAAAAACAAAAGGGTACTAGGGAAAATTAGAGTATAAATGATGTAGATCGGGAATTTATCCTGTTTTAGAACTTTAATCCTTTGAACATTGTGCATAGGGTAGCGCAACTGTCACAATGAGTGGGAGTTACTTCTAACATTTATTGACAAGAAAATATACTCCAATTTATTATTTTATCTTTAACTTTTTTTTATTGTGGACTCATATTAATAAAAGTTAATATCTTAAATAAATAAAACTATTGATTATAAACATTAAAATAATATATTTTAGTCTTAAAAATATCAACCATCAAACCAAACATTAATTAAAGTAAATATTCTAAAACTGTTTGACTGAATTATTAAAAAAATTATTAAATAAAATTAATTTAAAAATAAAAAATAATTAATTATTATATTAATTAAATTAAATATTATTATAGAAATTAAAAATTTATTGATATCTAAGATAATTTTTATTATTGATAAATAGATTCTAATTTTATTTTTAATTAGCTATCAACTTTAAAATCTAAGTAATTGGTTTGTAAAATATTGATAATTAATTAGAAATAAATTTAAAAAATATTTTATTAATAATAGAAACAATTTTAAATATTAGTAATTTTTTTAATCTCTAAGATAATATTTAATTTAATAAATATATTAATTATTTTTTTAAAATTAATTTTTATTTTTAATAGTGAATAAAAATTAAAAAAATTTGAAAATGATATAAAAATGAAACTCACATAATTAATTAAAAAATTATATAATCAATTAGGTAATAATGGGTGGAGAATGTAATAACCTCATAACATAATTTATTATATTATTAAATAATCAATTATTTATTTAATATATAATATAATCATAACAAAATAAATACTAAAAAATTAATAATATAATTTTATGATTATGAAATAAGAATAAAAACTAATAATAAAATTATTTTATAAATAATACTTATAATATTAAATTAAAAAACAATAATAATAATAATAATAATAAATTAAAAAATAATAGTAATAGATTTAAAAAAACCTCAAAATAAGTTTATTAAATAATATTATTATTAATAACTTTTATTTTATTTTATGAAAATGTTATATTTATACATTTTTATATTTATTAACAGTAATAGATTGTTCTCATGATATGATTGTTGTTTGTTTTTAATTATTATAGTTTTATTTTATTTTTTCATTTATATTGTATTATTTTATGTTTAATATTTATTATGTGTTGAATTTTTACACCTACTTTATTTTATTTTATTAAACTTTATGAAATTTATAATTTCTGTTAAATTTTTATAATTATTTTTATCCAAATTTTATTTAAATTCATTTTTAATATGTATTTACAATATTAGCTAAATTTGCATTTTTTTAACTAAGTTGAAAGATAATATTTTAATTACATAATACAAAAAACTAATCATATTTTACTTTAAATTAATTTTAATTACAAAATTAAAATTAAATTTTTTTAATTACAAAATTAAAATTAAATTTTTTTAATTTTTTTTAATTAAAACACTTATGAATCATACCTAATAACATATTTTTATTGATTTTTCTTTCACTTTTCAATTCCTCTTCATTAATTTAAACAATTTCACTTTTTAATCCCTCCCCTCAAATTAATTCATTTTCTCTCTCTCAAACATTAAACTAGGAGATAAATATATTAATGACACATACATATAATGTGCACATAATTAATCATCAAAATACATAATGAATGTAAATAAATGAAGTTATTATATATATATATAATTTTAAGGCCTATTTAGTTTTTAAAATTTAGACTAGAAAAATCAATTCAATTTATTAAACAATTCATTTTTTTAATGTAACGAATTTAAGTATAAGTTTCAATCCGTTTAACTTTTTGTCAATAGCCCCACACGCTGAACAAAGAATGCTATGCAAATTTTAAAAGTTGGGGGACCATAAGATTACTTCATGAAATTGTAAATAAATTTATTTTTCCTCAATTTTAAAATTAGTATTCTGAGTAACTGTAGTTTGAAAACGGTTTACTTTAATTTGTTTATAAATGCAATTAAATTATTTAGCTTATATGATTAATGATTGTAAGTTACAGTAAGGAAACTGATTTCTATTTTGTATTTTTTATTCACAAAACGCGTTGGGTATTTAATTTTAATATTTATTCTATGACAACTTTAACTATGTCATTAATTATTTTCATAATTACAAAAACTTTTAACTGAAGAAATTAAAGATTTGAAAAATATATATTTTTAAAAAGGGTGTATTTGATGAGAATTAATTTGAGATTGATTAAAAAAAATAAAAATAAAAGGAAGGGAGAAAAGTGTAAAGTGGTGTCCTTAGGAGTGATTAAAGGAAGGTTAGTCCAATTATTGAGAATCCCTAGGACGGTCTGTGAAGAAAGGTTGAGATTTCTGTGAAAGAGTCCCATCCCATGGATCTGATGCCAAGCGCACACACACACCATAGGACCCTATCATTGTAAACTTGGTTTACTTTCATCTCCACAAAAAGTCATCAAAAAGCCACTTTGCAATTTTCACAGTCACTCACAGGCTTTCTGGGGATACTGTGCAAATAGTATGAGCCATCACAGTAAGAGTCAACCCACCCTTTTTGGATCCATCTATTTGTAAGGCTTCCAATAGTCCACACCTTAAGTTTTATCTTCACTTTTTCCCTCACCCCACACTCTCTTCCCAAATCTATAACCATTTCATTTTCTTCCCTCTTCAACCCTTTTCCTTAACACAGTATAGTAGCATACTGTTTTTCCATTACAAAAGTCAAATACAAAAGCTTTTGATTAAAACTCGACTCTCACTTCAAGAACTTCCATAGATTAAATATAAATATTTACTCAGTTAAAACTGTAATTAAAATCTGCATCATTTTCTTTTTTTCTGTCTTTTTCTGTTTAGGCTTTACAAGAGTCAAGCATGCAGAGAATGAGGCACACACACGCAAAGACAGTAGGGTTCTTATATCCTTTTTCCATTTAACCCCAAGCCAATGGATTGAAGCTACCATTCAGCTGTGCCTGTGCCACTCTCAAAGGGTCACTACTAAGAGAGGGTTAGAGAACGAAGAGGGAATAGCATAAGGGTTTTTAGGCTCCTTTCTTTCTCTACAAATAATAGAAGAAAAGAAAAAGACAGCGTTTTTTTTTTTCTTTCGGCTACAGAGAGAAAGCTGAGACATTGGGGTTTTATCCTTTTGTCTCCTCTATCTCTCTGTCTCTATTCTTTTCCCCTTACCTTGAAAGTTTCTCCTTTGATCACTCTCCCAGAGTATATAAGTCTGTTTCTGACCGACCCAGTTCATCTTTTGAGTCTTTCTTGGGTTTCAAATTTTTGGGGTAGCTAATTGACGCCTGAATTCTCACTAACGAAGCGATAAGTGAGTTCAAGGGGTTTGAGGGTAAAATATTTAGGCAAATTTAGGCTTGTTTCGGGTACTTTTGTTGAAGGAAAAGTGGCTTCTTTGATGAGTTTTGGGGGTTTTCTTGAAAACAAATCAGGTAGTGGCAGTGCCAGAAACGACGTTTCGGATATTCCTTACAACGACGTTACCACCACCAACCATACCAACAACAACAACGACGATAGAATGCCCTTTGGTGCAATCTCTCAGCCCCGCCTCGTGACCACCACTCCCACCTTGGCCAAATCCATGTTCAACTCTCCAGGACTATCTCTGGCACTTGTGAGAGATCTTGTTACTTTACTTTATAATCTAACGTGTTGGTACCATGTTGTACTGTGTTTCCTTATTTCGTTTCCTTTCTTGTTTGCGAAAAATAAACAAAAAGCAGCAAACTAATATAGACGGACAGGAAGATGTGAATAGAATGGTGGAGAATAGCTTCGAACCAAATGGTTTGCGAAGAAGCAGAGAAGAAGAACATGAAAGCAGATCTGGCAGCGACAACATCGACGGCGCTTCCGGCGATGAACAAGACGCCGCCGACAACCCTCCGAGGAAAAAACGCTATCACCGACACACACCTCAGCAGATACAAGAACTTGAAGCGTATTTTCATTTTCATTTTCACACAATTCATCCCCTCTCTTCTTCTTCACTCTTATAATTACTAACATGTTTGTTTCTACATCTTCACATCTCATACATGTAATTCTAAGAAGCGGATAGTTATAACCTTGGTTCCAAAACAGTTTCTTACTTCCTAAACACGTTGTACATGTACATGTATGTAATTTGTGATTTGAATGGTGGATGATTTTTTGTTTTTTTTTAATGGGGTTTAGATTTTTCAAGGAGTGTCCTCATCCAGACGAGAAGCAAAGGCTCGAACTTAGCAAGAGGCTGTCCTTGGAAACTCGACAGGTGAAGTTTTGGTTCCAAAACCGTAGAACCCAAATGAAGGTGTGACACGCTTCAAACTCTCACCAAGTCACTTTCACCCTCCTTTTCTTCCTTTTTGAGGTTTTCTGATGCAGTTTGAAACTTTTTCCTTCTACGTACGGTTGTACCAGACCCAGTTGGAGCGGCACGAGAACACTTTGCTGAGGCAAGAGAACGACAAGCTGAGAGCGGAGAACATGTCTATCAGGGATGCAATGAGGAACCCCATGTGCTCCAATTGCGGTGGCCCTGCCATCATCGGCGAGATTTCGCTGGAGGAGCAGCACCTTCGGATTGAGAATGCCCGGTTGAAGGACGAGCTCGATCGCGTGTGTGCACTCACGGGCAAGTTTCTGGGTCGCCCCGTTTCTTCGTTACCGAATTCAAGTTTGGAGCTTGGCGTTGGGGGGAACGGGTTTGGTGGAATCAGCATGAGCACTACAATGCCTTTGGGACAAGATTTTGGAATGGGAATGTCTATGTCTGTGTCTAACAACCCTTTGGCTATGGTGTCTCCCTCGAGTACTAGACCAACTTCTGTTGTGGGTGGGTTTGATAGGTCCATCGAGAGGTCCATGTTTCTTGAGCTCGCTTTGGCTGCCATGGATGAGTTGGTGAAGATGGCTCAAGCTGGGGAGCCTCTTTGGGTAAGGAATGTTGAAGGTGGGAGGGAAATTATGAACCATGAGGAGTACGTCAGGACTTTCACTCCTTGTATTGGTTTGAGACCCAATGGGTTTGTGTCTGACGCATCTAGGGAAAATGGGATGGTCATCATTAACAGTTTGGCTCTTGTCGAGACTCTCATGGACGCGGTAAGCTAAATGAAAATTTATCTCATTAAACTCCAATTTCAATTGCAAAATAGTGTATGAAGCACGTAAAGTATTACATCTAAACTTAATAAAATGATCAAATGTTGAAAATGCACCTGCAAATGCATAACTGAATTGTACTATGCCTCAACAGAATCGATGGGCAGAGATGTTTCCTTGTATCATTGCGAGAACCTCCACTGCTGAAGTGATATCTAATGGAATAAATGGAACAAGAAATGGAGCACTTCAATTAGTAAGTTTGGTTTATTTTCTTGCAAGTTTTTTTATCGTTTCTCAGTGAAGGGAAATGGGGTGACATTTTGGTTTTTGACCCTTTAAATTTGGTGCTCAGATGCATGCTGAACTTCAAGTTCTTTCGCCTTTGGTTCCTGTTCGTGAGGTCAATTTCCTAAGGTTTTGCAAGCAGCACGCAGAAGGGGTTTGGGCAGTGGTGGATGTGTCCATTGATAGCATCAGAGAAAGTTCAGGAGCACCACCCAGTTTTGTCAACTGTAGGAGGCTTCCTTCTGGTTGTGTTGTGCAAGACATGCCCAATGGTTACTCCAAGGTAAATTGAAAATACTCTTTCTTGTTTTTAGTGACGGATGATTCTGTTCTAACTCTATGTTTGGATATAGCTGCTCCCTAGTCTTTAGAAAACAAAAGAAAGTAATGATTACACTACTACCTTAGCATAAAAAAGTCAGAAGAAGGGAGGGCAATTTTACAAAAAAATATTGTAAAAATATACTGTTTTTGTTAAGAATCCTAATCTTTTTTAAGACGGCAAAAATTATTTATATTCTCCATACTTAGTGTTCCCAACATTATTTCTTCTATATACATGGAAACTATTGACCATGCAGCCACTGTTACCAAACTATACACTAATATTTAATAGCTTTCATGTTTTTGTTGAATTTGTTATGACTTCTGAAGTGGGTATCTCTCCCTTTGTTTTTAATTACATTTGTTC
The DNA here is from genome assembly GCF_000499845.2 of Phaseolus vulgaris. NCBI lineage: Eukaryota > Viridiplantae > Streptophyta > Magnoliopsida > Fabales > Fabaceae > Phaseolus > Phaseolus vulgaris. The sequence continues at coordinate 34,339,002 of NC_023750.2, read as the reverse complement.
ATGGAAGTTACTGGATCGTAAGAGCTAAGTACAGAATATTCAAGAGAAACAAAACACCATGCCAAGGAATCGCGGGGCTTTGCTTTTCGAAGCTCCTGTTTCGAAGTAACTTAGCTAGTCTAGGGACTACTCTCTATATAACTATTCTGTCAGTGATGATTTTCATACAAAATTCGTTTCATTTTTCCAAAAGTTTACATAATATCATTGCAGCAGAGTAGGATGCTTCTCCTTGTCTCAATTTAACAAATTATATTTCAATGTGGAATTTTCAACATTTGATCTTCAATCCCATAGACTCTTTGAATGGTGCTCCTACACATTTTTTAATTATTACCATTTCAGAAATCCAAGACCTGGCAATTCTTTTTAATCTTCCAAGCCAGTGATTGCCTAAATACTTAATTTATAACTATCTCAACTATCAACTGATAATTTTTTTAATCTATGTATAGATTCCTTATAAGATAATAGTGTTAGTTTTGGAATAGAGTATTCCCTGTGTGGTATAAAATCCAAATCAATCCATTAATTTATTCACAAAAGTCTCCGTCACTTAAATTTATGCATCTTGAACACATTAATAAGATATCCATTTGTGTGAAATTGGCCTTATAATCTTGCACGCACTTTTTGATTCTATAAACAATACATATGATGTTTCTATTCCAATCTTTGACGCCACATAGTGAGTATCTTCTAGCATTATTTAATTCACGAGATCGAATGTGGTCTAGTTCCAGACCTATAGGGCTGTTACATATAATATTGAATGAAATCCTTGGAGTAAAAAATGAGAGACCAAGTACTTTGTCTGTTTCCTCTGAGTTTTTGTTTGGTGGTAAATCTCGATGCTCACGGTACCTGTTGCTCCTGTAAATACTGCATCTTGACTTTATATAGTACCAATATTTTATGTACTTGTCGAGGTCCATGAGAGATACCTATGTCTGTTGCTAAACCCAGTCTTCAGGCTTTTCCAAGATTTGCTTTTAAACATTTTTGTATTATCAGTGACGCCATGAACCAACATTTATAACCTTATATTATTATACATACAATTCAATCAGTCAACATGAGATGCACTTAATTAATTAATTAATCACCAGAATAGTAGTTTTGAAACATGCATGAAATTTTTTGACATGGTTGGTTACATTTGGTTTGAAGGTGACATGGGTGGAGCATGCAGAATACGATGAGAGCCAAGTTCACCAGGTTTATAGACCATTGTTAAGCTCAGGAATGGGGTTCGGTGCTCAACGTTGGGTGGCTACCCTTCAACGCCAATGCGAGTGTCTTGCGATCCTAATGTCCTCAGCAGCACCCTCTAGAGACCATTCAGGTATTTTAATATGGGCAATGTAAAAGATAAATCTTTTTTACATAACTCAAGTTTATCACAAAGATTTTGTTGTTAAGATTCATGATTTGATGGTGGGTGCAGCAATAACGGCGGGGGGAAGGCGGAGCATGGTGAAGCTGGCGCAGCGAATGACCAACAACTTCTGCGCCGGTGTGTGTGCCTCCACGGTGCACAAGTGGAACAAGCTCAACCCTGGGAACGTGGATGAGGACGTGAGGGTGATGACGCGGAAGAGCGTGGATGATCCCGGCGAGCCGCCGGGGATTGTGCTGAGTGCCGCCACCTCCGTGTGGCTCCCTGTGTCGCCCCAGAGGCTCTTCGACTTCCTCCGCGACGAGCGCCTGCGAAGCGAGTGGGACATACTCTCCAACGGTGGGCCCATGCAAGAGATGGCCCATATTGCCAAGGGCCAAGACCACGGCAACTGCGTCTCTCTCCTGCGAGCTAGTGTATGCTTCTTCTCTCTCCTTCTATCATCTCAAACAATTTAATTCCTCCTAGTTTTTGTTTTGCAATAATTTCTTTGTTAGGCCATGCAAAGGTTGTGTTAATGTTTTGTTTTCACTAGTTTTTAGATGGGATATGGTGTTTATTGTCGTTTAGTATTTGGATGAGAGCTGTTGAATCTTTGAGAAGGACAAGGATGGAAATTTTGGAAGTATCAATGAAGGCAGATTTTTATGAATCACTAAAATAAAATAAAATAAAATAAAGTCAAAATATAGGGGATAGTCACCTGCATGGGTTTCTGACTTCATTGCTTTTTTATTCAATTTTTTAAAATAAACAAAAACTAAAAAAAAAAGTTAAACAAAAAAAATTGGAAACAGGTTTGACCAGCTTCTCGAAAATGACAACACAGTAGTTATATTATATTATCTCACTTTGAACTGGGTTTTAATGAATTTTTATTTTTGTAGGCCATAAACTCGAACCAGAGTAGCATGCTGATACTACAGGAGACATGCATAGACGAGGCGGGGTCACTTGTGGTGTACGCGCCGGTGGATATCCCGGCCATGCACGTGGTAATGAACGGTGGTGATTCGGCTTACGTGGCATTGCTACCTTCAGGGTTTGCTATTGTTCCAGATGGGCCCGGGTCTCGTGGGTCACAGAATGGCACTACTACCACAGCAAATGGTGGTGATAATGGTGGGGCGCGTGTGAGTGGGTCCCTCTTAACGGTGGCGTTTCAGATCCTTGTGAATAGTCTTCCTACAGCCAAGCTCACAGTAGAGTCCGTGGAAACCGTGAACAACCTCATATCATGCACCGTTCAAAAGATCAAAGCTGCCCTGCACTGCGAAAGTTAACCATAGCCATCACCATCACGTGATCGATAATGTCATTGTCATCTCCAGTCACGTGAGTGTGGTTTTTTTTTTTTCTCTTCATTTGTTATGATTTTGAAAGTTAACTTAGTAGACATTGAAATGTGTAATGGGTGGCGCGTGCGAATGACGGATGGTTGTTTGAGTCAAGAACGAACCGCGCTTGGAAACAAAAGAAAAAGCTCCTTGCATGGTGGTAAGGATCCGGAGCGGGTCGGGTGAGGTTCCTTAGCACAAGGCAAGGGTCGTGGTTCGGGTATTGACTCGGGTCGACCTTTTGGGAAAAACATAAACATAAAATAAAAGGTTTTTTAGTATTTATTTTAGTTAAAATGTTATTTTTACTTTTCCTTGAAGAATGTTGAAACTTGATAATTATATGGTATTATGATTTTGGTTAATTGTTTTTATTTTGTAAAAATAGTAATAGAATTATATAATAATATATGAGCTAAATAGTAGTTGGAAAATAATAAAAATGATCTGTGTTGTGTGTCTGGTATGCATTAAATGAGTGTGCAGAAGGTGTTGGAGGAAGCGTTGGCATCATTTAATGCAATTTGTTGATTCTTCCAATAACGATATAACACGACCACCTTAGCTAGGAACATTATCTGACAGAGAACACAAGAATAGGGATTCTTCAAGATAACGCCGTTTTGGCACCATGACCCCTTTGATTTGATGTTAATCCGTTACCTCTGTCCATCCTTAGCTTTCTACCTTCTTTTTCAATACTATGTTTCATACACTCTAAATTAACTTTTCAAATTATATTATTTCAACCTTATACACAGTTGCATCTAACATAATTAATTTTATAGAAAATATTCATTTTTTTTCTCATCAAACAACTATTATTACTTTTATTTTCACCTTTTTTCTATTTCTTCATAACCAAAAATATATTATCATAGAACTTCTTGTGTGTGTTGGCTATTATGATAAGATATTTAATTTAAGCATTATGATAATGATTGATTGATAAATATTGGGAAGAGAGAGAACTGATCATAATTTTAGCATCCAGAGAGCTCTTTAATGCCCAAACTCTTTGAAGAAATAAAAAAAAAATACAATTTTTCTTTAACTTGAAACACTAACCATAGCTCGAAGGTGTTCTTATTGGATTGAGTAGTGCTATTTTATTTAACTTTCCTCTGATACATATTACGATATTTTTTAAAATAGTTTTAAAACTTAATTCTTGTTATTATAATATATTGCGACAGTTTCAAAAATATAGTCTCTATCATAACATATTATTATAATAAAAATAAAACATTCCGATCTTTTTTAAAACTATCGTAATACAAATTCCATTACAAGAGATATTTTTTAAAGCAAGATTTGGAATGTTGTATTTTTCAATTGCTGGTTTAGATAAAGGTAAATCAAATATACAATAGATTTTTTCTTCCTTTAAATTTCGTGGTAGATAAGGATTTAAAATAAAAAAAATTAGTGTATTAGGAGGACCCGCATGATCGAGATTATAACTTGGTACCCAATCATTATGTCGACCGATATCACAAAGTCAATTATATTTAAGCTGAATTAGTGAGGCTAATTAGCAATCAAAAGTTAGGTAATATATTTCTAAACATAATCCAACTTTCTAACCTGGCTTAATAAGAAAGGCTCATCAGAATCATATAAATAGACACAAAATCCAAAAATTAGGTACGTCATTATACTAAATCTGACTTGAGCGTCAGAGTGTCTTTTACAAGTACCAACCGAGTCTAGACTTTGTGGAGACTGAGAGGCATACGGAGACGAGGAGAACAAAGAGCTTGTTTAAAGAAAAATAGAAATTCAGACCGACCGACCAATGAAGTAGAGGAGCAGCTTGAATCGTTCTTCATGCCCGAACTCCATTCGAAAACATTTACCATAAGAGAATAATTTTTCTAATTCCTTTATGAACATATTTGTTCTTAAACTAAAAAGATTTGTACACTTTTTATTAAGTAAAATAAATGCCGTATTAGGATGTTCAAACTATTTTTAGTATAACTAAAGTTTATTCATAGTGACTTCCAAAAGGAACATAAAAAGAAAAGTAAGGATTAAGGTAAAGTTATTAATCTTTGAAGTGTAGATCATATGATGGAAGATCATTTAAGTGTAACAATTAGTCTTCAGTTTAAATCCTATATATGCAGAATAATAAATAAGTATAAAGCATCTTTTAATAATCATAGAACCCATAATAAAAAAAATGAAGGCATAGCAATGAAAATTTGAGGTAAGATATTGAAATCACTCATCCTTTTTGCCTGTATTGGAAAATGACATGTGATTAAAAGCACATCCCTTTTTTGTCTGTATTAGAAAATGACATGTGATTAAAATGTCATCCCTAACTTATTTTATTTTTTTAAGTGATTTTTTAATTAAAGAAACTACAAAAGGAAAAATCTAGGAAACCAGATATGATTTAATTTGGTAAGATGAGTGTAAATTAAATTCATAATATTAATTATAGTTTCTTTATTTAATAATAAATTATGAATTCAATAATTAGTATTAAAATTTTATTCTTAGCTCAATTATTTTAAAAAGAGGAATTGCTACAGTGATTATTAAGGAAAAGATTGTTGTTATATTTATTAAATGAGTTAAATTTTTTTATTTATTTTATAAAAAATCTCTTTATCTAATGTAGTTAATATTAAATATATTACTAAAAAATAAAATTAAGTATAGTTTACTTTTATAAAATTAATTTGTAAGATGGAGATTGTGTCCTTCTATATTGTAGATTTACGTGAAATTTTGTTGTGAAGACGAGGTACTTATATTTAAAGTTGGAAATAGAGATACATGGTGTTTTATTTCAAATCAAAGAAGAGAAAGTGAAAGATTATGTGTATGATATGAGTTGAAAATAGAAAACCTAACTTAAGCTTGGAGTTCATGGTTGGACAAGTGAAAGCCTGAAAGTAAGGACATAGTCAAGAAGAAAGCTTATCAATATGCACGTCAACAAACTTTTAATTATTTGATAGATTAATAAAATATATAAAAATTGAAAACAAAAGATAGTAAAATATTAACTTTAATCATAAAATTTTGTAAGATGGTAATAATTACGTATAAAATGTATAACATAAATATTTTTATCTGTTTTGAAGAAAGACATTGGTAACACATACACAATTAAACACAATTAAGTATATAACAAAGTAACACTTATATAAAGATAATAAATATTTTTTTTAGTAGAGATAGCTATTGTGATTGAATAAATGTATTTTGAAGTATTTGAGGATGTGGATGTATCATGTTCTTGTAAGAGTTTGGAAGGTCTTGTCTTCATTGTTGTGTTCGTCCTTTGATTTTCTGGCTGTCGGCTCCGCATAGTACTCAATTGTTAGTTGGAGGGATATTTTTTAAAGGTCCTCTGATGTTCAAGTCAGTTCTCAATATTTGGTGGTTAGAGATAATAAATGTTGATAAATATGCATATTTGTCTTGTATTGGAGTACGTATTTATAGAATCAAGATAGACATATGATAGTGGGTCAGGTTTAACAGGAGTTACCGAGTTAATCCTTGTATTAGGTAGTTATTTTGTACACTTTGATTATGCTCTAATAATACACCTTGAGAGGGCGTTTCTCAATTTCCTGATGTGTATTTGACTAGACTTCTTGAATGATTTCAATCATATATTTCGTAAGGCGTTCAACCACGAATGGTATACTAGTCCCCCAAACTCGATAAGATTTTTGCTTTTTAGAGTTGAATTGTTAGTTAATTATTTGCAAGAAAATTTTATCTTGTTTGGGTGGTCCTGATGGTGCAGAGATGTACTATGTTATCTATCCATACACTAGACTCACAAGCTTGATTGGACAAAGGTTTTGAAGAGTCTAGAAGCTTCTACGTTTTGGTAGGATTTGTGTTTTCGAGATTCATTACGAGGTCATCATAGTCGTTGGATGGGGATTGATCTAACAGTTGGAAAATGGAGTGACCTTTAGACTTGTATGTTCTTAGTTTTTATTCGTTGTAGAGTCATTTTCGTATCTTATGGATAGTGCCTTGGTTTTTACATTGTGGGTGATAAAAAACTTCGTACTCGATTATGCCAAGAACATCTAGATTGATGCTTTGCTTTGAAATCGTGGTTGATGTAAAGTCGAGTGCATGTTGGTTCATATCAAGAACATCTAGTTTGGTGCTGAGAACATCTAGGTTGATGTTTTGTTTTGACATCATGGTCGATGTAAAGTCAAGTACATGTTGGTTCATACCGATAACATCTAGCTTGGTGTTTTGCTTTGACATCGTGGTTGATGTAAATCTAAGTGCATGGTGGTTCATGCCAAGAACATCTAGGTTGATCTTTTTCCTTTGCATCTTGGTTGATGTAAGTCTTCAAGTGTGTTGGTTCACACTAGCCTAGAGCATATCGATTGATGCCTGGCCTCTGCATCGCGGTTGATGCAAATCTTCAAACATGTTGGTTCACGTTGGTCTAAAGCATCTCGATTGATGTTTGGCCTTTGCATCTTGGTTGATGCAACTCTTAAGTGTGGGTTCACACTAGCCTAGAGCATTTTGGTTGATGCTTGACCTTTGCACCTTATAGTTGATGCAAGTCTTCAAGTGTGTTGGTTCACGCTGGCCTGTGGCATCTCAGTTGATGCTTGGCCTTTGCATTCTGGTTGATACAAGTCTTCAAGTGTGTCGGTTCACGCTGGTGTAAAGCATCTCCGTTAATGCTTAACTCAAATATTGGTAACTGTCTCTAAGAGTCCTGAACAAATCAATTTCATTGGGTGTCTTGTTAAAACTTTCTCAGCTAAAATCCTCTTAGGGAAAAAAGGTCGAGTGAGGAAAGAGTACACCATGGTGGTTACATTACAAGCAAAATAACTATCAACTAAAATAAAATTTTCAAGTGAGTAGGGTTCTAGATGGTTTATCCTGTAAACTCCATTTTTGGCTTCGTTCTAGATCCAAAAAGGTCCCTCCCAATTGATTGAGAACTTCCCTTCATTTTTCTTGCATTATTGTGCATTTGCCACACGAGATCACCTTGATAAAAGGCTCTTGGATTTACCTTTGAATTGTATCTTCTTGACTTCCTCCTTTTCTCTTTTCGTCTCCTAATTTTCTCTCTTGTTATAACTTTGATGTCAACCTTACTTCTCAGTCTCTTTCTTGTTTGAGTCCATATCAATCTGAGCATTGTTTCTAAACTCACGTAACTCTTCCAACTGGATGAATTTTGTAGCCCTCTTTTGTAGCTTGTCCAGGTCGTTGGCTGACTTCTTCCATAGGCTATCGACAAAAGGTCCAAGCCTTAGGGTAGTTACGATGTGGTGCATGGCCATTTTGGGATTAAGGTTTCAGATAGTTAAAGTTATCTTCCCGGACCTTTCCATGAATGAACACAACGACTCTCCCTTCTCTTGGTGAATATTTGCAAGGGCTATTGAGATGAGGTGGTGAAGTCAACTTGTTGCGAATTATGTTCCAAACTTGGTTTGACAAAGGGGGAGTCAGATAAACCAATTGAGGGTTCCTACCTTTAGGGATATTGGGAAGAGTTTACACATTACTATGTCGTCGACAATGTATAAACTCAACTGTATCGTATAGAATTCGAAGTGTTCGCTAGGATCGGTTGATCCATCTTATCAGAGTTTACATTGTGTTAAACAAGGTGCTTTAATATCTCCAAATCCAAGTGGAATGCATGAAGATCTTTGTTGTTGGTTGTGTGTGTGTCTAAAGTAGTTGAATTTGTTAATACACTTTAATTGATGATCCAAGGTTATTTGACTTTAATCCTTTTGAAAAAGATGTGTTTTCAAAGGAAAGTGAAAAATCAACCTCTTGAAAGTTCGATTCAACCGGTTGTTTTACACTTAGTGTATTTTGAAAAGGATTTGAAAAAGCTTGACTTTGGTTGACTTTGTTGTCAAACCACTTCAATCGATTGATTCGTGTTTTCAATCGATTGATTTTCTGAAAACCTTAACAAAATTATGTTAAATGACTTTAATCTATTCTAAATGATTTAAACTATTTTGGCTCTTGCATTAAATGCTTTGACCAATTGATTGGAGTTTAAATAAGCTTTTTTACGCTTTTGGTCTTAATGAATTCAAGAGAAATCATTCAAAATAGTTCTTCCAAGATTGCTAAAAGCTTTGGATCTTTTCTAAGAGTGAAATAGGATTGTGATGTATTAACTTTGATTTAATTTGTGATTGTACCTAGGTGTACTCCATTCCTTCTCTCTTGACTAATGTATTTCTGTGAGAATTGTTGTTGTGCAGATTCAGAGGTTGTTCTGAAATCTGTGGTGTATTTGTCAAAGGTGGTGTGTGTTCTTGAAGGGTTCAAGATCACCACTTTGGTGTGTTGTGTGTGTAATCAAGGTTTTTTTTTATTGCTTGGTGAATTCTCAGTGGTTGCTGAGGATTCGATGTAGCTTTTGGTAAAGAGTGAACCAGTATAAAACTCTCTGTGTTAATTTCTCTATCTTTTCTCTCTTTTGAAATTGTTTTTGCTTTGTTTTTTAATACTGCTAGTATAAACAACCGATTGTTTCGCAAAAACAACCAGTCGATTTTCTGCAATCACATTAAAAACAGTTTTGAACTTGACTGAAGTGATTTCTAATTGATTAATTTCTCATTGTCTATCAATCTACCTTTAATATTTGCGAAAATCTTTCATAAACAATTCACTTCCCTCTTGTTTAAACAATTCACCCATCATAGTAATATTGATATTGAGTTTGATATCACTTCTATATTATATATTATGAATGTAATTATATGGATGAATTGATTTTTTTTATATTTGGTTTGAAAAAAATAGAAGATATTTTCTTAAATGTTGTTAATCATTTTATTAAATTTTGAATTGTGTAATTGAATAACGTAGAAAGATTCATTAATTTTTTATAAATTGAGATAATACACCAAATTTTATTTATATTAAAAAAAATTAAGTACATTTTGTTTTATTACTTAATTAAATATTTGACTATGATGGATTTAATTTAAAAAGTATGGTGCACTTAAAAATAATGTGAAATGATGTAAAAATGGGAATGTAAAATATATGATATGATATGATAGTATCTATTTTAAACTTTCATGAGTAACGTAAATGACTACAATGAGTTTTAAGAAAATGAAAAAACTAAATAAAGAAAAAAAGTAAAGCACAAGAACTTTTATAAAGTCAAACTCTCAAAAAGATAACATAAAAACGATTCAATCTCATTATTCTCGTTTGCATTAATAAAACCCTTTTATATTCATACACATCATCATCATTAGTTTTTATTGGATTGACCTAGTTTAAATTATAATTTATATTGTATTTACTTCTTCCATAATTTATTCTAATTTCACATTGAAAACAAAATAATTATTTCGTTTTTTAATTTTGAAATGATTTTAAGGAATATAATCAATTATGACACCTCTGTTTTACTACTCTTATAACTAAGGTTGACAAATGTTGCTTAATGATACCATATAGTTATAATAATAATTACAAAGGAAGTGTACATAAAATTAACATAGAGGATCCAATAATACGAACTGGTTCTAACATAAATAAGGAGAGAGAAAATTTTGCACTTCTATCTTAACTACATATAATTACTTTAAATATTTGAATGAAATGCTATCCTAATTTAATAGATTTCAATATGATGTAGACTACACACGTGTAATTTATCTTCCTCCATTAATGTCACATAAAAGTTTAAATATTGCATTAATATAGATAGTCATTTTCTTCCCAAAGCAAACAAGAGTTTTCAGAAATATAAAATCCAATTCACTATTCCCATTTCACAATGGATGCATGTTGATCTCATACTTTTATAAGAAATATTCTCACAAAATACAAAACTAAAATCATAAAATAAAATCATAAAATAGAAACCAATTTTTAAAAACAAAAAATAATTAGTTATTATAGTGACTAAATTAGAGACCATTTTAGAGACTACACATTTTTTTGTTTTTAAGTTAGTTTTTATTACTATTAAATGATTATTAAGTTGGTGTCTAATTGGCAACCAATGATTTTGCTACCAAATTTAGAATCTAAATAATTGGTAGCAAAAATCTTGATTGCTAATTAATTAGACACCAATTTAAAAACTATTTAACAATAATAGAAACTAATTTAGAAATTAAAAATTTTTTAGTATATAAAATGATATCTAATTTGGTCACTATAGCAACTAATTATTTTTTGTTTCTCAAAATTAATTTCTATTTCGTGATTTTTTTTAGTGATGAGTTTGTTACTGTTGAAAAAACAGTGTGAAGTTTGGAAGATTAGGATGATATGGTAAGTTGGAAAGTGAGTGATGGTGTGAAGAAATTGATATGTCCCATCTGTAGTGATAAGAACACTTGATATTTGGCAATAATGTGGAATAATGGATATGAGTGTGTATCTTAACAGTGAGCATGAATGTGTGGGTAAAAAGGTGTTTTGGCCACTTCTGGTGCACCTACTCATTCAGGTTTCAATTGCTTTCAATTGACAAAGGTGCATGTTACCACTGAATCAATGGCATGGACTTCATGCACGTTGCCAATATTATTGTAGACATTTCACCACAATCCCAGACTCCCAATTCTACAGCTTTGGGCCCTCCCTTCTCCACCTCTCCAACAAAGCCCTAGAGATATGCTCTTTTTTCACTTTAAACACATTTTATTCTATGCCTCTCCCCATCAAGCTTCAATTCAACCAACTTTACCCACCATCTCTCACAACACATACATATATACAATCTCACCCATTTTAAAATATACATCTAGTACCACTAATAATAACAAACAAAAAATCTATGCCTCATATACATGCATGCTCAAAGTCACAATTGACAATACAACCTCATTTTTCTATCTAAAATTTCAATTTTTACATAAAACACTACAAAAGAAAATCATAAAATAGAAACTAATTTTAGAGACAAAAAATAATTAGTTGCTATAATGATTAAAGTAGAAACCATTTTAGAGACTAAAAAAAATGATTTCTAAATTAGTTTTTATTATTGTTAAATGGTTTCTAAATTGGTGTATCTAATTAGCAACCAAGGTTTTTGCTACCAAATTTGGAATCTAAATAATTAGTAATTAAAGCCTTGGTTACTAATTAGATACCAATTTAGAAATCATTTAACAATAATATAAACTAATTTAGAAACCAAAAATCTTTTTAGTCTTTAAAATGATTTCTAATTTAGTCAATATAGTAACTAATTATTTTTTTTAATTTAATCAATATAATAACTAATTTTTTTTTTTCTAAAACTGGTTTATTTCATTATTTTCTTACAGTGAAATGACAAAAATATCTTGTCTTTATATTACCAATAAGAAATTCTACACTGAAATTTTTGTTAATATATCATTTCTCTATTTTCCTACCTTTCATTCATTAGCACATATACATAATAAAAAGGACCCCACTTTGGAACTTATAGCTCAATCCAACACTTGATTGAACTTAGGTCATATATATATATATGTATATATAGCTCACGACCCTTTTGCCATGAATCACATTTTCTGCTTTTAATTTTGATGCATGCACATGATGATGATTATTATTGTGATTGTAAGAATATATGCATAAAGAAGGGGGATGCATACACGTGAGGTGTGATCCATGAAATCCCAATAGTAGTAGGTGTGGACGAAGGTAATAAAGTCAAGAAAATGAAAGGGTATCAGAAAGAGGGAATGGCAGTTGGCCCTTTTAGTTTTGCTGGCTTTAGGACATTATCTTATGGGCCTCTTTCTTCCTATATTGGATCATCTACCTCACCACCCTTTCTTTGTCATTCTTGTGTAATCCCAAACTCCTCTTTTCCTTCTGTTATGATGTTCTTTCTAACACATGCTCATGGGTCCTACCATTCCCCACACCCTTCAAACACTATGTTAAGACAATGGTGGCAACATTTGGAGGTATTAGATGGGATTAGAAAACTACAACTTAGACATTATTAGCTCCTCCTATCTTCAAAACCCTATTGCAAAATGTCAATGTGATCACTATGAGGTGACTTTGATGGGATTGTCCTAAAAACCCCACTTGAAAGCTTTACCCATTAATTATCATGCCCTTTTAGGTGCTCCATTCATTATTCTAAGTAATCCAAACACACACAAATAAAACTCTTCTTTAACATTTTACTAACAATGCCCTTACTTCATCTTTAAGAACTTGGCTATGTGTTTCTTTAGATTTAGGAATCCAAGATCACTATACCACAAAATCAAGTGGCTTAGCTATTGCAATAGCTGCTTCCTTGCATGCCTTATGGACCATATATTTTTCTCCATACTTTCAATAAACATAAGGAAAACACTAAATATTCTTGGAGTAGAAAAACATGGGAAAAGGAATTGTCCCAAAAGTTTCAGTAATTGAGATCATGCTTGTTGTCTTGGGACTTAAGGAATGTTAGAAAGTTTCTTCCAATAAGAAAAGAGAGTAAAGTTTAATTTTTTATATTGATAAGTATTTCTAGTTTAAATTTTCTCTATCAACAAAATACAATGCCTTGTACTAAGTTACTTAATATAACATTTATAACTTTGTTAAAGGCATGCAGTTAGAGTTTGATTCTCAAATTTAAGGAAAAAGTTGTTAAAAGATATTTTGGATTAAGTAAGCAACACTTTTAAATAATATATTCCTTAATCAAACACAATTTTGTTCCTAAACTTCAACTTAATTAACCCAAATTCAATAGTTTATAAGATAAGATAAGATTTATGTTTACTTGTATACTATTTGAAATGTTTTTACCTCTCAAACACATTAATTAATGGTAGCAAAATTTGTAGTTTTTAAAAGCTGGCACACACCCTGGTAAGAAACATAAGTAAAAACAAGATAGACACTTGAAGTAAAAGCATTCTTCTTTTTCTTCCTTGAAAATTACCCACTCTCTACATTTTTAGTAAAATATTAAAGATCCCACCTAAGAAGGTTGCAAGTCATTACAATCATTGCAAACGGCTTGTTTCAAGACATATTCATACATTTTATTTATTTTTATTTGAATCTTGCTTTTTGTTTGTATATAAATTGAAATTTTGATTTTAGATTATGGAAGAGTTTCAAAATAAGTTAATATCTTTATAAAAAAAACATTTTTTTATTTTCTTCTAGAAATAACTGAAAATGTTTTATATAATCACCTGAAACCAGTTATTTTTTTTTTCATTTCATGGTAATCATACTTGGCTTACATTGACCCCTTATGGTTTTCTACAAAAAAAAAAATCATTTTCATTTATTCTTTTAAATCAGTTGCTTGGGCTTCTGTTTGATTTTTGTGTTGGACCAGAGAATGTAATCGAACCCAACACTTTTGAACCTGCACCCAACATAATTTCAAAAATTCCAAAAATACCCTTTATTCCGGAAATGAAAATCCGAAATTAAAAATAATGCATTCTGGAAAAATAAATTTGGAAGAGATTTTTATGTTTCGGATATAAAAATCCAGAAAAAAAATTAAAATCCTATTCTGGATAAAAAAATCCAGAACTGAAAATAATACATTGCGGAAAAATTTATCCGGAAGAGATTTTTGTGTTCTGGAAAAGGGGGTCGGAATGCAATTTTATATGCACCTCATTTTTTTAAGGGTATTTTCGATTTTTCTCCTGTGATTGGGTGCAGTGATATGGTGCAGGAAGCAATTGCCCCATAATGAACAGGCTTAAGAAAGATCCAATTGTTGGCTCCATTCATGAATAATTTGGGCTAAATTTGATTGTAATTTGTGGGCTACAATCTTTTGTTGGCCATTTCTTTATGCAGCCCATAATTTTCATGTACATCCTATAAAAGTAGTTAAAAGACATCCTTGTCTATCTATTATGTTATGAATTGATTGGGAGTATTTTTTTATGAAAAAATAACTTTGAAATTGTACAATTTTAAAATAAAATTTATGTGAAAATTTAATATTACACAATCTAAAAACCTTTTTTATACAAAAAAAAATTTCAAAAAATTTAGAATCTAATTTTTATTTTATATTAAATAAATAAATTTTAAATTATATAATTTAGAAGATATTTTTTCAAAGTAATATTTTTATATATCCATAAATATGAAAAAAATTATATGGGTCCAAAAAAAATCCCCTCTTTTTCATGTCAGAAAGACCCAATAATTTTGTGATACACAGACTCAAATGGAGTCATCATTGACCACTGACCAAAACAATATAAGTATGGGGTCAGTGACTTTGAATGAAGAATAAAGATAAGAAAAAAAAAAAAAAGAAAGAGAAGCTATCATTGAATGAGAATTTCAAAGGAAGACTTGGAATTCTTGGCACAATTGGAATAAGTAAATTATAAAAGAATGTTTTTGTTTTAAATAATTAAGAGAATATTCATTATTTGATGTATTATTTTTTGGCATAAAATCTCTCGGTTTTGAAATAAAAAGTTAATATATAAATATATTTTAATACCTAATGCAAATTAAAAAAAATCTGAGTATTGATGACAGAAAATAAAGAACAATAAAGAGAGATTGAATATTATTTTAATATTTTCATAAATTTAAACATTTTAAATTTAATTTCTATTTAAAAAATCATTATATCAAATCATTTTTTTGTCTAAGTATGTTGGAATTTGAAAGCAAAATTAAAAGTCGGTATAATTGGAAAAAGAAATTTCAAAGTGCAAAAAAAATAAATTAATTTGATGTGAAATATTAATAATAAAATATTTATCTTACTTCTTATTATTATATTTTTAAGAAATATACATTGTATCTTTACCTATAGCAATCACAAGAAACACATTCAAAATCAATATATTCAATTATCTCATAAATATTTTAATAATATTTATACATATTTATATCCATAATTAATTTTTTGTTAAAATAATAATAATAATAATTAAAACCATATGTTAAAATAATAAATAAAAGAAAATACATTTATTAATAAAAATATTTCATTTTCTACTCATTTTCAATTTTTTACATAATTTAAACAACTTTTTTTTCTATCATTCTTTATTATCTAATTCAAACATAAAAGGGTTTATCAACAAGGAGTGAGCAAAACCTAGAGGGGGAAAATGTAATTCTCAATTTTAAACAACAAATTTTATTTATTTTTTTCTCACACTTTTATGCAAAAAAAATATATATTCATGCATCCACGTATTTTTTTTCCCACCTTTCTTCACATTTTTCTTAGATCAAATCAAACTAAGAGCAACTACAATTAGGTCGTGCTTTAAAAATAAGTATCGTGCGTTGTTAGAACTAGTTGTCGTGGACGTAGAAGTTGCTTAAAATTAAGCAATGGTTCTTAAATAAATGTCCATGCTTACAAATAAAAAAGTATTATTATTTTTTTGGCAAAAACTAACGAGCAACAAGTGAATATGCAAGCAAAATGGTACGAATGAAGGAGAAAAAGAACAATTCCACCAAAATAATATAATATTAGGAAGAATCCAAATCAAAAGTTTAGATAAAATTAAATAAAAAATGTGCCTAATCTAAAACAACACAAACCTGATGTAATAATTTAAAATATAACATTAGCAACTTTTCAAATCATACAAAGATTTGGAAAAATCAAAATTTTAAATTAGATAAAAATAAAAAAATAAAGAATACAACGAATTTATGTTTGAAGTTTGTTAGACTAATTTTGTAATTTCATCCATTATCCATGAAATTTATGTCACCCATTATCACCTTCAATTTCAGATAGTAATTTTGGGAAGGTTCGACCTCATATAACAATGAGGATATCGCAAAAGGATAACAAATTGTGTAAAAAAAACTTTATGGAAGTGACCGTGTTTTTTTTTGTGATTTTTTGTTCAGTTTTGGAATTGTTAAAGGGAATCTCAAAATGTTGCATAGGAAATTGAATCTTTTTCCTTCCTTCTTTCCATTGGTTTGGTTTCTCTTCTACACAATAAATATGCGCATCCACCTTGTTCTAAAAACATAAATTCACGTTTTCTTTCTCCTTTTCACTTCTTCATTTTAAAAAAAAATCGGTATCCTAGGTTTTTTACTTTTTAAGAGAGTTGTTTGCTGATATTCTTGGTATTATTCGAAAATTTCTTATTATATTCCGAGAGACTTGGACAATACACCATAAATAAGTTCTTACAAACCGTAATAACTCACACCTTAGGAAATAGGGAAGATTTAAAATATAGAAACTCTTTTGCATTGTCAGTTTGAATGCTTAAAAGTTGAAAACCAGTTTGTTTTTCAACATATAATTGAAGGTTTTGAAAACAGTGAGTGCCTATGATTTAGTGTGAATTAAATAGAACCAAACATATCTCGTGTAGGCATCCACAAAAGAAATATAGTAACTAGCACCATTAGTGGCAGGGGTAGCAGACAACCCCCAAATGTCAATGAAAACAAGTTGTAAAGGTTTAGAGTATATAGTTTAAGAAGCAGTAAAAGGGAGTTGATGGGACTTGCCAACAACACAAGATTCACAGAATTCGCGTTTAGCAGTAAAAGGTATATTACAAATCTTCATAATTTGATGAATCACTCTTGGTTGCCCAAACCGGGAGTGCCACAAATGATATGTAGAAGAGCTAGTGGTAATAGCAGTAGTGTATGCAGAATAAGGTGAAGTTTGAACAAGATTTGGAAACATATAAAGACCATCTTTAAGCTTGCCTTGAAGCATAATTTTGTTGGTTCCCTGACGTTTAACAAGACAAACATTAGCATGGAACTCAAAAAATACGTGATTATCACGTGCAAACCTAGAAACACTCAACAAATTTTTAGATATAGTAGGAACATGCAGAAGATGTTGTAAAGAAAAAGTATTATGGGTATTAAGATCAATATAAGTGGCAGAGCCAATAAATGTAATAGGGAGTTGTGAGCCACTACCTACAACAACTTTTTTCGAACCTATGAAGGGATTGTGGTTGAAAGATTGTTATTGTGAGCAGTGAGATGATGGGAGGCATCACTATCAGGATACCGAAGAGGGTCATGTAGAGTATTGGGGGTTCCGAGGATCGAAGGTTCATCATCACTAAGAGATGTAGAAAAATGAGCAGTGTTAGCAGTAACTTGAGAGGGAGTGGAAGAATCAAACCTATGCCAACAATGAAGGGTAGTGTGTCCATATTTTCCACAAATTTGACATTGCACCCGAGACAAAGACAAGTTAGATGGTATCTTAGTGAAGTTCTTGGATGTTGAAAAACGTGGTTTAGAATAAAACCGTTGTTTACCAGGACCAAAAGGGTGGAAGGAAAGGTGATGATTGGCAGAACTGGAGTTGTAAGGAGAGAAAGAAGATGGAACAGAAGACACATTGGCCTGCAAAATGTGATCAACAGACTGTTTTGCCTTTTCAATACGACTTTCTTGAGCAAGAAGCAGAGCTTCAATATATGCTACCACATACGGGTCAAGACGGGATGTGACAGAGGTGATGAATGAATCATATTCATCGGACAACCCATCAAGAATAGCTTCAATGTGATCTTCTGTGGAGATGGGACAACCCACAACAGCCAAGTGGTCCACAGTTTTCTTGATGTCAATAAGATAGGCAGAAATAGATTGATCCTTCTTGGGTGTACGCAACTGCTGTTTGTGTTTCTTTATTTGAGCACAAGTTTGAGACGCATAATGGGTCTAGAGTTTGTGCCAAACTTCATTTGAGGAGTCCATGCCAACCATTTGAGTTAGGATACCTGCGGTCATAGATGCTAATAACCAGGCCAAGATTGCCTGATTCTGACGATCATACTGGATATATTTGGAATTAACGGCGGGAGAAGAGTCTCCTTCGACAAAGATGAAGCGCGGTGGAATGCAAGAACCATCCAGAAAATGAAGGAGATCAAGACTTTGAAGGGTGGCATTAACTTGCTGTCGCCAAACTAGGAAATTGTCTGGATCCAGTTTCAGAGGGATTGAGGTATGAAATATATGAGGGAGAAGAGCTTCGGGTTTGGAAGAAAAAATTTCAGGATTGGTTTCAGTGGTGGATGATGAGGCCATTTTTTGGCTCTAGATACCATAAAAGAATAGAGGAAGAACAAAAGATTTAGAGGAGAGACTAAGAGAAAAGAGAGAGCTTTATTATTCAATACTAACTAAACATACATTTAGAATAGAAAAGACTAGGTATTAATACTACCCAGTTCAACAGTGAATACAAATAAAACCGTTTAGATTGTTATAACTAACAATTCCACCATGAAAGATCTAAATTAGTGTGATCAATGGTCATGTGAATGAGAAAGACAAAGATTGAATAATGCGAAAAAGACAAATGAAAAGGTGATGATATGTTAACACTATACATTATGCCAAACATTCACTTTATATATCAATAAATTAATATTTTAATTAAAAATATTATTATATTTTTTTTCGTCAACAAAATCCTTAGTTTTCATTTAAATAAGTGACAATTATGTCAAAATCTTTCATAGATTTCTTATAAAGATCAGTTATTCCATAAAAACTCTAACTTCTTTTTAAATAGTCGTAGGAGTTAGTCAATGTTTCTCTAGTATAGAAATATTATTTAATAACAAATGTTTGAGATCACACATCGACTAGAGATTAAGAAATTTCATAGTATATAAGTGGATGCAAACCTCACCTCACCTCATAAGTCGGTTTTATGAGTTTGAGTTAGGCTTAAAGTTTACTTCTTAATATCAAAGTCATTTCGAGCCTATTCTAACGATTGTTTGTTGGACTTATCAGACCACCCCACTATTGGACCGTGGACCACCCAAACTTCACCTCACCTCATAAGTCTATTTTAGCTGTCATTCTCAGCGTAAGGAGTGTGCGTTGGATATTCCATATCCACCAGAGATTAAAGCATTTCATAATATATAAGTGAGTGCAAACCTCACTTCATAAACTGGTTTTATGAGATTGAGTTAAGTTTAAAGTCCACTTCTTAATACAAGACAACAATTGTAGAGAAATTGTCATATTCATCTTATGGCTTTTTTTCTGGGTAATTAATGTTAAAGATATGATGATGGTTGTTTTTTAGCATAGTCATATGTCTCACATTACTAAAATTCTTAAAAGAACTCTCGCCATAACATACATCCAGTTCAAAAATATGTTGTACTTTGTATGAAAATTCTGAAGTTAAAATAAATGACATAATAAAATAATTTTTATTAAAAATAAAAAACTTAAATTAAAATTTAATATTAGGATCTATTTTTTTTATACTTTTTATTTATTTACAATATAAAAAGTCTTAAAACTTCTTTTAACTTGTATATCCAAATACATCTTTAGAAGAAATATTAGCAAATCTTCTTATATTGTTATGCATAAAAGAGTTACGTTTAAATACAATATTGAACTTTATATTTTGCTCACTGCAGTTTTAGTATTTCTGTATTTTAAAATATAAATTATATTTTAAAATATAAATTATATTTTAAAATAAAAAATTTATATAAATTATATTTTAAAATATACAAAATTATAGATTAAACAATATAATATTTAACTAAAAAATTTAATAACTGAAAATAAATTACTACATTAGAGTTGTAGTGAAAGTAGGTTTTTTTTTCTTTTTATCTATTTTTTTTATCTTCCTGGTTATTACCAAAAATGTGGTTTTCTTTAGCACATTATTATTACCCTAATTAAACACACTTATCCTAAGGCATTCTCCAAATCTGATTGGTTTATATTAGAATTTGAACACAGTTTATGAGGCACAGGATATTCCGTTTAAGCACCGAACCTATGATCCCATTTTCGTAAATAAACATTAAAACTAAGGGCATTTTCATATTCGCAAGCCACCAAACCCAACCTTTACTTTATCTCGAATCAGAAGATCACTGCCGTTCATCTTTCATCAATAACTAACTGACGGCCACGATTTCGCGTTTGACTGAGGTACACATTTTGAAGGTGGAATGATTGGGTTTGACCACAGAAATTTGAGAAATTTTTTTCATTAACATAAATAAACTGAAGAGACCACCTGGGAAGTTCTGTATTTGAGTAAGAGAGAGAGAATCTAGAGAGAGAGAGAGACTGAGAGAGGGGTTTTTTTTTTTTTTACAGGATTGTGATGTGTTGGTTTTTCATTTGTTTCTAGCTTTGGTTTCTGGGAAGTGGGGTGTGGGGAGAGAAAGTTGGGGTTCTCTTTTTTCTATCTTGAAAAGTTTCGATTTTTTCTGGTGGGGTTTGAGCAATTTAGGGTTTGGATTGGTGGGTTGTGAGTGGAGTCAGCAACCATGAATATGATGCGAAGGTTGAAGAGCATTGCTTCTGGGAGGACTTCCATTTCTTCAGATCCTGTAAGATATGCTTTTCCTAGGGTAAAAAAGTTTTTGTTTTAATTATTATTTTGGTAGGGGAACTGTTTTTGTTTGGTTGCTCGGAAAATGGAAGAAGCTAGGTTCTGGGAGAGATATCATATATATATTTTTTTTTTTTTTTTTATGTTTCTGGGATTTTTTTGGAACTATTGAGGATGCTGCTTTGGAAAGTTTCCTCTATTTTTTGGAAATATTTTCTGGGTTGTTATTTTTTTTAATTTGTCTGTTATGCTATATTTTTTAGTTACCATTTTTTTTTTATGTTATTATCTTACATGTATGTGAATGTTTGCCCCCTTTTTTCTCAGTACCGGTGATTGTAGATATTTTCTTTCCTTTTTTTTGGAAGATTTAGGTGATGTGATTAACGAGATTTATGATCTTACTATATATAGTCTGCATCTGAGGCATATCCTCATTTGCTGTTTTTCTATGTAAACATAATCTTGACACAGGTCAGTTACGTGTGTCTATTAAAATGGAAGCTTTGCCTACATTGCAAAATACATTACTGAGATTAAGTGATAAATTGAACTTTACAGATAGGTTATATTTTGGTGTTGGTGTTTAACCTAGAAGAAGTGATTTGGGACGTGTACTAGTTGTTTGTTTGTTCACTTAATTGGTTTTTTGTAATTAAGCTCTTTATTTAATTATGGTGAAACCTAAATATAACAAACCTGACAGAGGTAAGGTGGAGTAATGAAATTTATTTGACTGTGTCGTATCAATGTGGAATGTGAATCTCTTTTCTTCCCTCCACTAACACTCTTGGAATAACTCATGTCGTGGATGTTTTAAGTGAAGTTCAAGTTGTTTCTTTTCAGGGAGGGGATTCTAACTCGAAAAGAGCCAAGTTTGAACAAGAAACTGAAGTGAAGGCTGTTGAGAAAACAAATATTGTTGAGAAAGTAAGCACAGATCAGGATCAGCCTGTAGATGCACTCAAAGAAACTACAGTTGGCACATCTGATGTGTCTACAGCAGCTAGAACTGAGAAGTCCGGCTATGACGAACTTCCAAAAGAGTTAAATGAAATGAAAATTAGAGATGAGAAAAGCAAGAACAACAATGAAAAGGTATTTAAAGCCATTCATCTTTCCTCACTCTCCCAAGTTGTGCCTATTTTGGTCACTTCTGTGTTAGTCTACATATGTGTAATCATATCTAGATATTTCTTGTTCACTACAAGTGAATACATAAGTAATTTCATCTCATAAAACAAATTACTTTTGTGTTTAACAAGTTCATTTATCTTTTTAAATGCCATCAGTTGTTGATTTTACTAAAATTGCTGCGTGCAGGATATGGAAGCAACTGTTGTGAGTGGTAATGGAACAGAAACAGGTCAAATAATAACAACTGCCATTGGTGGTCGGGATGGACAACCAAAACAGGTGATTACTTTATGGTTGTTGCATTTGTACACTTTATTTGCACTGGTAAATGACAATTTATAAACCTTAACAGTGGTTTGTTACTTTAATAACTTGTATAATTATATTTTATTGGTTTCAGACAATCTCATACATGGCTGAACGTGTGGTTGGAACTGGTTCTTTTGGTGTCGTTTTTCAGGTATTTATATTGTTTTGCAGTCATTTTATAATGTAGTTGTTCTCTACTTCATTGTGCTCTTCAGGCTTGTCAGTTACCTGTTGGGTTACAATGTTCTTTATTTGTTGTAGGCTAAGTGCCTTGAGACTGGTGAAGCAGTTGCCATAAAGAAAGTGCTGCAAGACAAGAGATATAAGAATAGGGAACTCCAGGTTATGCGCACAGTTGACCATCCAAACGTTGTTAAACTAAAGCACTGCTTCTTTTCAACCACTGATAAAGATGAATTATACCTTAACCTGGTTTTGGAGTATGTACCTGAAACTGTCTATAAAGTTTCAAAGCACTATGTTAGGATGCACCAACATATGCCCATGATTTACGTGCAACTGTATACATACCAGGTAAGTCTAGTAATTGAGTTGATGACAGTTGAATCTGTTCTGACTTTTCTGCAGGATTTCTATTCGTGTTAATTGCTTTGAGCATTTTATTTGTGTCCATATTGATTAGTCACGGTACTCCCATCTTGTAGATATGCCGTGCATTGAATTATTTACATCAAGTTATTGGTGTCTGTCACCGTGACATCAAACCCCAGAATCTACTGGTATGTGCATTTCAACAGTTTGTCCTGAGTGATACTCCCTCTCTCCTGTTTAATCTTTCAAAAGTTTCTTTTATTTCTGCCATATTTTGGTTACATGCAAAGACTTTCCCTTTGGGTGTTCCAATTGATTATTATGGTGTATGGATTGCTC
Organism: Phaseolus vulgaris; assembly: GCF_000499845.2. NCBI lineage: Eukaryota > Viridiplantae > Streptophyta > Magnoliopsida > Fabales > Fabaceae > Phaseolus > Phaseolus vulgaris. Next base: position 34,315,583 of record NC_023750.2, on the reverse strand, counting down.
AACTCCATTAATTTATTTTGGAGGTGGGGTGGTAAACAATTTATGAAGGAAAACAAGAGGCTGCAAAGCAAACAATGTTGCACTCTTGTTTAACATGTGATGTGATTCATCTGCTTAGAACTTGTAACTATACTGCTTTGACATGTGATGCATTATGTATATGATAGGTAAATCCGCAGACACATCAGTTAAAGATATGTGATTTTGGGAGTGCAAAGATGTTGGTAAGTTTCTTTACCTTCTGACTATGAGCTTCTTCTGAAGATCTTTTGATGGTATACTCCTGGGTTTATGATATTATTTCATTTTCAGGTGCCTGGTGAACCCAACATATCATACATTTGCTCTCGATATTATAGAGCTCCAGAACTTATATTTGGGGCAACTGAATACACAACAGCCATTGATATGTGGTCTGTTGGTTGTGTTTTAGCTGAGCTACTTCTAGGACAGGTGAGCACATGCAAGACTGTTTATTTTTCTTCTCTCACGCACACACTTTCTGGACTTCCCGAGGATTTGGTTCATGAAGAACAAAGGGATCATTTGATCCATGTTATTTCTCTCTCTTTCTCGTGTTTGGGAGCTTTTATAGCAGTTGTCAAAATTCTAAATATCCATTAAGTTTGCTTTTTGTTAGAAACTTTCCAATTAAACTGATCTATCTTGTACTATTTGCAGCCATTGTTTCCTGGTGAGAGTGGGGTTGATCAGTTAGTAGAGATAATAAAGGTACATTTTCCTGTGTTCTTTAATATCTGGTCCTCTTGTTTCGGCTTATGAATTTACTTTTCAAAGTTGCAGTCGGTATATTTGTTTCTTCAATCTCGGCTTTTATTTTGTACTTCAACAGATCTTGGGAACTCCAACCAGAGAAGAAATAAGGTGCATGAATCCCAACTACAATGAATTTAAGTTTCCTCAGATTAAAGCTCACCCATGGCACAAGGTTAACTATTCTTTCTCTGCTTTTGCCTGCTAACGTACTATGTAATTCCTAAATGATTCAGACCTGACAGAAAAATGCTCCAGGTTTTTCACAAGAGAATGCCACCTGAAGCTGTGGATCTGGTGTCAAGGCTTCTTCAATATTCTCCAAATCTACGTTGCACTGCTGTAAGTTAAATGTTACCTACTGTATCTTGATTACGTAATATGTATTCATTCAATCGTGCTACATTTGTATGCTACACTGGTCAAAGAAAGATGGACCATTCTTACATGTGATAGTAGTTGTTTATGTTTAAAATTGTTCATTACCTGCCCAAGTATAGATAGTAGTTGGGAGGAAATAGTTAACACTGTAGTTAATCTTGTGTCCTAATTGTTTCTTTTTGCAGTTGGCTGCATGTGCACATCCATTTTTTGACGATCTGCGGGATCCAAATGCATGCTTGCCAAATGGGCGACCCCTACCTCCTTTGTTCAACTTCACATCTCAAGGTAATTTATTGTGTGAACTTTTGAATTTTGGTTACGTGGTACATCTTAAAAGCGTTGCTTATGTAAGAAAACAATGCAGAACTGGCAAATGCACCTGAAGAGTTGTGTGGCCGCCTCATTCCTGAACATGCAAGGAGTTGAATCAACCTGAAAGATTAAACATCTCCATGGCATTGTAAATGTGTTTTGAATGAATAGAGATACCCTCACTGGCATCACCACCAGTCCAGGTCTGTTCTTCAGCCTCTTCTGCATAAGTCAACCGTGACTACACAAGTGAGAAACCTCAACAACACCTTGAAAGTTTGATCAAGGAACATGTATAAAAGACCTGCAGGTGACTCAAATGGATAAAATGTCACTGCCTGGTTACAGGGTAGCAACCCTTTTTAAGTAGTTTATAATTTGGCGCCTCTGTTGTGAAAGATAATGAGTTCTAACAATCCTGTAATCATCATGTTTCCATATAGTTCAAGTTCGTTTATTACTTTATTCCTTGAAGTGGACTAAGTGGAATCCTCAATTAAAAAGGCACACCTTTTCCACTACCCTTTATTCTATATTTTTGTTCCTTTACTTGCTTTAGAAAAAAAAAACAAGTGACATTTCTTTATCGCATGATGCACAATAACTAAAATTACTGTGCTTCCAAATAGCATGAAGCTACCAGATAAAATTACCATGATATGAAACACAACATGAAGCTATGTGAATAAGATGCTAGGACAACTGGCAAGGTAATGAAATTAACGTTATGCATACGAGCTGCAAAATAAATGATGCTGATATTTAAGGCTCATTATTGCACCAGCCGATTGCTGAGCAATAAATCGTTCTTTAATGTTGTTCAGTGGTTAATGTCATGAAATAAGTTGAATTGTCCATATCTACCCTGCCTACCTTTACCAGTTCTAATTGAAATTATTGAGCACAATGTCCTAGTTGAATGAGAAAAATGTGACAGTCTTTCTTTCTCCAATAATTCAAGTGTCAGTTATAAGATGCAAAGCTTCTAAATGTGGAACGTGGTAGGGTACTTAAGTTAGTGATGAAAATTAAAGGACAATAATTATAGTTTGTTTTCAGACGCATCATCTATCTATCATCCATGGAATCAGGAGAATGATGGACCCCCATTACAGTTTGTTTTCTTCAGTACCGGCTCAGAATCAAAGCTGGGACTACAATGCAGCAGTGCACTATTCTACCACTAAACCAGCTGTACTATATTTTGGTTTCTTTCTACCTATATGTATACCTTTTTAAATGTATCAATGGTTGTGTTCATTCAGTAAACTTTCAATTCTATTAGCAACACATTTTTTTTACTAATTCATAAGCATCCCATGTGTTGAACAATAGTAACTAACAACATTCCTGATATAACAAAGAATCTCCTTTACTTTACTAAGAGAGACTCTTTGAAAATTACTGGAAGAGATTTTTACTTGATTTGGGTCATGAGTGCTCAAAATTTGGAATGTTAGCTCAAGGGACACTGGAGAAAAAACTAAGAAAAAAATTCTTTCATTTTTCTTATCAGTCTCCTATTATTTATTAATATTTTGGTGCACAACATATCCAGAATGTTTGCATAAGAGGCGAAACAAAGAAGAAAAAAATATTGCTTTAAAATGAGCCTGAAGGAATTTAATTCTAAGAAGATTGCTATGGTGACCACCTTGTGTTGCAAGCTCAAATGGTTAAAATTTTATACCACATTTGGATGACTAAACAACGTCATTATTGATCCTTTTTAATGTCTCAAAATCAAACAAGAAACATGTGGAAACTACATCTTGTAATGGCAAAATATGTCAATCATAGCACATCGTACATACGGATATAAAACACGAATTTCATATTAGACGAAAATAGAGACATGAAAATGACACAAATTTCGTTATTGAATATGATGAAAATAAATTTTTATTTTAAAGATGAGAATGTGTATAATCAAACTTACACCATTTTCGTTAGCATCCTAATTTTCAGCAAAATTAAGCTAGTAAGTATTGGTTAGATTGTTCAAAAGAACATGGTATTCTTTTCAAAAGAATTTAGGCCTTTATATTGAAATTAGCACATGATTTCGCTCTAGTAAAGAATTATTTTATCTTATAGTTATTATTACTAAAGTGTAGAGATCAATGACAAAATTAATCAAGATACAAATTTGTCTAAATTTTAACCATATAAAAATCATTGTTGATTGCTTAAAGGTATTAGAATGTTAAAGTTAGTAAACTTTGTTTCTATATGTTAACTTATTATGGATTGAATTAAACATGAGTTTACTTACTCTAAGTTATTTTATGGTGAGTCAAAACTTTTACAATGTGTACTTGATCTATTATGGCTTAATACTCTATTTCCCATCTTATTAAGGCTTAAACACCTTGGTTGTGGGCCAGAAGATTCATAATATTCAACCTTCAACTGCTTCCACCTTCCTTCCCTCATCTTCTGATATTCCAACTGTCTCATTTGACAGAGAAGTGACACCAGCCTGTAAGGTTTAAATTATTAGTTCAAGATCAATGAAATTTAAATGCAAAATCTGAAGCAAAGACCAAAAAATGAAACCCACAAAAGAGAGAGCTCAGATGAACATTTATTTCATCTATGTAAGGAAAAGATGAATCACTGATTGACCCATCAATCAAACATTCAACACAACACAGCTCACAAAAAAATGCACCAGCCGGGAATCGAACCCGGGTCTGTACCGTGGCAGGGTACTATTCTACCACTAGACCACTGGTGCTTTTTGCTCTCACTTAGCAATAATAAATAATAACCATTACTATTATCTAAATTATAACTATTAAAAAAAACCTAATTAAAACCAAGTGTTGTGCGTAGCCTAATATATATCTATAATGTATACAAAGTGGAAACACAAATCTATCATGTATATACCTTAATGTTAGTTTAATAAAATTATTTATAAACCAATTACAAACATTTCAAACCCAAAATATAAAAGGGTCATTACATTTTTACCTCATACTTTACATTATAACAACTTTTCTACTTATTAAAATCTTTACATTTCAATTGTTGTCTCAATTCTTAAACTATTCCCTCTCAACACTTCAATTTGATTTCAATTTTTCACTCTACATGGTTCCTTCGAGTAATATAATTCTGTCATAATTTACACATATAAAAGACAAAACCTATGGTTCAAATTGATTTAAAATTAATTGATTAATTTGACGTTATTGGAGCTGTGAAATTACAGAGTGAATCCAGAAATTTATGATCTCAACACATTAATATGTAGCTTCACATTTTATTTTTTATTACAATATTAATATTCCCACCGCCTTATCTTTTGAGAAGGTGTAAAGCCCAAGAAACACGAACATGTTGTTGAATTGAACCCTTATCTTTGAATGAACCCTTCTTTAACAAGTCAAGTATATGTATACGTAATCTTCTAAAACGCACTTAGTCAAAACCTCACAAATTTTTGAATTGGTCTCACCATTAACGCGCTTTCTTCCACCAATCTTTCTTTAAATTGCTTGCTATGTTATCCTTAAGATTAAAGTTAAGTACGTGGAACACACAATGAACCCCACATATCTAACAAAATCACACGTTTCCGCCACGTGGAACTTCAACCTATTTTGCCTCCAATAATTATAATCAACAACAAAATCTTTTAACCACGGAAAAAATGCAATAAATACACACATATTTAACACACGTTTTTGGTGTAGGTAACAAGGGAGGGAACAAAACTTTCATAAAATTAAATTTATATAACATGTGTAGAAATCTAGATTTAGATTCATAATCTTTCTCACAATTTGTGTAATTGAATACGCTATTTGACCGTTATACAAATAATAATTATAATAAATAAAAAATTGTAAATTAATTTCTAAACAATGCTAGGGTAGTAACACCAAAATGGGACACCGACTACAACTTCCTTCTTCTTGTCACCGACCTTCATTCCGTCACCGCAACCCTTTCCGGTCACCACCGCTTTCACGCTGGGCTTCAGACATTTCTCCTCCGTTGTTGGCGGCGGAGGTACCACTTTCACGGTGAAGTGAATGACCCCGTTTCTCTTCCCTTCCCAGTCCCTCAACCCGTAACTCAACTCTTGCAACTGATTTTCTGGGACGGCGGCGTCCCCGAGGATGTCGGAGGCAGCGATTCTGGCCACCCCAAGAGGGCGAAAAGCCTTGAATTTGGTGCATTGGACCTCGAATGTGATCGATCTTGCATGCATGGGCATGTCCAACAGGAACTTCTCGTTCCACGAGAGGAAGTTGGTGCCATCGTCTTTGGCCGGTCTGGTGGTGCAGCAGTTGAGCGACTCCGCCCGAACGACGACGTATGCGTCCTCCATTATGCGGACGTTTTCACCGGAGATGACGGTGATTTCTAGCGTACGTGATCTGAGTCCCATGTTTGTGTTTAAGGTTTGAACTTAAGAGATGTGAAAGATGATGAAAAAGAAGGAAGTAATGTATATATTAACCTCTGAAAATCTCTTTCTTTTGTTGTTGGGTTTGTTCTGAGATGGTTATATATAGAATTGGTTTGCGTTATGGGAACGTAGATAGAAGAGCGAAATTGGTTTCTGGATTCAGTGTGTAACTTCTGGTTTTTGACTTTTGACCTTATTCTTTGCTGCAATACCGTGTTTGGTTTGTGTTTTTTGAGAACCAGTTGTTTAAAAACGCGGACGCATATTAAATTCTGTGCAAGCGAAGGTTGTAGGGAATAAGGAAAATGATATTAAAGTTTTATAAATTTTTTTTATGAGATTTAAAAATAAATATATATAATAAAAGATAAATTTATAATTAAATAATAATAAAAATATTAAAATAATAATGAGAGTTATAATGTGATTATATAAAAAATTAGTATCACTATATCATTACAAAAAATAAGGCAACATTCTCCAGATCACAGAACACTTTTCATTACCCTTTATTTACGTTTTACAACATCTTTCTAATGTGCAAAGTCGCAGAAACTCTGTTTTACACCACCACTGTAATAATACAAAACACACACACCAAAATTGTTAAATTTCCTCAAGTAACTACGTTTTTTAATTCAAATACTGTTACGTGGTCGTTTAGTTTAACTTTATATATATATATATATATATATATATATTTTTTTTTTTTTTTTTCTTGAAGATTGTAGGTGGAGACCATCCGACAAACTTCACATTAACAAATTGAGTCCTTTCTAGTAAACAAAATGATGTTAAAATATAAATCTAGTAAATTACTCATTTAATTATAATTGTAAATAAATAAATAAATTAAATATATAAATTATTAAATAAAAATCAATTTTATTGATAAAAAAATTAATTATTATATTAATTAAATTATATATTATTTTATATATTAAATTATAGATATTTAAAATAGTTTTTATTATTAATAAAATTTATAAATTGATATTTAATTGAATATCAAGGTTTTAACTGATTATCTAATTTTTTTAGCTAAAACATTCTTAAATAATTAGATATCAATATAAAAATTAATTTATAATTTTTATTAATAAATTATTTTAGAGATGCATGATTTTTTTTAGTTTTTAAATTAATATTGAAATATAATAACTAATTATTTTTAATTTTTAAAATTAATTTTTATTTAATATTTTTTTTAATAAAAGAATACTTATATGAATATGAAATAAAAGTTACTTCTATAATTTGAGTGTTTCAGAAAGATTAATCTCTTCGATAACCTTTATTTTTCAGAAGATTGACTTTTAGTCATGAAAAATCTTTATTTAAAAAGAATATTAATGCTAGAGGCAAAACATTTTACAAAAAAGCGTGTAAAGATGCAGGGATTGAATGTATATGAAATATTAGTTTAAAATAGTTTATTCAAAAAATAAAAATACCTTACATTTAGAAAAAAAGTTATTAATTTTAACGGATGAATTATAATTTATATATGAATTATATATGATCTTAATTATGTATGTGAACTTTTAGAAAAAATAAATAATGATAAGATGTTAATCAATAACTACTGCACAAAATATTTTTTTATGATGGTTCTACAAGATCTTTTTATCATAGTTTTAATAGTAATATAGAATCAGAAGTTATAAAAATTCTGCACTTTTTATGTGGGTTGAATAACAAACATAGTAAGTTGACTTAGTTATAGACTTACTATGACTCTTGTCTATAAACCGTCATAAAATGTTCAAAATATATGTAATAATATGTTCAGCAAAAACTTTCTATAACTGATATTTCTACAATCGTCATAGAAAATATGACTTACTATGACGGTCCGTCATATTAAGTAATTTTCTATGACAAATATTCTAACACCCGTCATAATAAATAAGACTTTTTATGTCATCTATTGCAATAACCATCATAGTAAGTTTGTTTTTTTTAGAAAAACGATTGTTTTATCAATTTTCCAACATTCATTAATAATAATCATCTGCATATAAAATTCAGACAAATTCATTCATTGATCGATTTCCCCCCGTTAATTAATAATAATCACTTGCATATCAATATTATCCAGACAATTGCAAATAATTTCCAGACAAACCCATCCATTCATCAATTTTCTTCCATTCATTAATAACAATCACCTACATATCAATGTTATCTGCATACAATTTACAGGAAAACCCATTCATTAATCACATTTTTCCCATTCATTAATAACAATCGCTTGCATATCAATGTTATCCAAACAAACTCATTCATTGATTCATTTTTTTTGATTTTCCTAGCAACCATATTTCGACTATATTATTTGTTTCCACAATCCCTTTTGCATCATTTACTAATCCATTTCCATTATCCAATAATGCCACATTGAACAATTTCAAATCTTTTATACCCAAACCCTTCTCCTTTTTTTCTTTACACATGTTCTCTCATTTGACTCAGGCAAAGTTTCTTATTCTTCTTCTTGTATCCCTATAGAAAATTAATTTGAATTCTCCTAATTTCTCTCCCCACCCTAGCCAGTAACTTTGAATAAAGATATATAAAATAAAGGAATTGATTTGAGCATTGATTTTAACACACAAACCATGTATGCATATGATTAATACTTCTCTTTCCATTTTGCTAATCTTTTTCTAATTGTAAACTAGCTTCCAGAACTCATGTTTTCTTTGATTCCCTCTTCTCCATACCCATGTAAGGGAAATGTGCAATCATTGTGTTGCAATTCAGAATTGTTGTATATCTTTCTAAAAATCTCCTTTGCATTCCTATTTCTATAATGTTAGTTTTGTTAAAATTAACATTAACAATATGTATACAAATAATATATGCTTAGATTGAGTTTCACATACCCAAAAATATAGTATACAAATGGTAAGAAATTAAGTTCTATCTTATTTCTCCCTATCCTAATACCATTCATACTTATTTTGCCTAACTTTTATAGTTACTCCGCCAAATCTTCAACCACTATCAATTTTTTTTTAATGAAAAAAGACCTACTATTATTAAGTTTACTTAACATGGTAACAAATAAAGTATTTTAGTAATAATAAGACATCATTAATTGATTTCAAAGAGAATTATGTATACATTGATAACATTGTTTTAAAAAAACATTATTTAATTATTTTTAAGATATAATAATTGTCAAATTTTATAGGAAAAATTTATTGGTTACCAACCTTGTGGAAGAAAAAAGAACGTATTAGTGAGGTGTTTAACTACTTGCATCGTTGCATGGTTTGTAAAATGCGTGTGGATTTCACTCTTTTTGGTCATCGCTTTCGCTATATTTGTGTTTTTTTGTTGCCATTGCATGTCCCTTGGAGCTGGGAAAACTTTCTATGCCACTTTCACAAATAATACCCTGTTATAAAGCTTTTCAAGCTAAAACTAACCCTACTAATGTTTATTATGTAGAATTTTCTATTTATAATTAGTATTAATTCTTTTTTGAAGGTTACTATTGTGTTTTGTTGGTTGAGAGTTTATAATTCTTTTTTATATATTTTTTTAATTGATTCGGTTTTTTATTGTGTATCTTTAAGTATTTCAACAATTAATAGAAACTATTTTTGAATGTTTGCTTTTTATATAATTATTACGTAAGAAATAACTTATTATTAAAGGGATTTTATTCTAATTTTTTAATAAAAATTTTTATTTTTAACCCATCTAATTTACTTTTATATTTTTCTCTCTTCTTCAATTAAGATGATTTTGTAATATATTTAAAAAAGTTATATATTTTTTTTCAATAAAAATTTTGATTAGTTGAGTTTTTAACAATAAATTAAATTAAATTCTAAATTATGTTAAATATAGTACTACTAAACTCATAAATTTTTCAATGAGTATCAAATCAGATGTACTTTTATAAACTGATAAGGCTTAGATAGTACATGATATTGGCTGAAAGAATTGTCTCTCATTTCCTCCTTTGTCTTCCTTCTAGTACTCGTTCTTTGGTGCTCTGTCGCTCGTCATTTCTCTTCTCGTGCTCACTCTCTGATACTCGGTCGGAAGTTACCTTGCAAACGGTTATCCAACGATCAAATAAATGCTCTGTATAAGAGTGAATGATGTATTCATAAAAGCGTACCTTACTCTTGTGTAACAATGCTTATTTATAGTGTTAATAGTGACTATCTTCGCTTACAGGCCTATCTGACGTGTATCTTCAATAAAATAGCATTAGCTTATTTATCTAATGGTTACCGGATTTATAGGGTGTTATCCGCATTTATAGGGTATTACTCAAATTTATAGGATGCTACTTAATTTTCTGCATATCCCACAAAAGACCTAAGCAACTGTTAGATGATCTATGCAAAATTTAAGTTGTAAAAAACAGTTTTTATTACTTTTTTGTAAGTAATCCTAATTTCTTGCAAAAGTACAAATCTACTATAAAGATAGAAAATAAGATTCAAATAAACCTCTAGGAGATACATATAGAAAAATATAAGAAAACCGAGGGTTATCACACCTCCACACTTAAACCTTTTGCACTCCTGCACAAAACAAGAAAGAAACTAAACATAGTTTCTTATATTTTTCAGAAAACTACGTGGACTATGAATGTGAGTGATAGTTGTTATTTTTCTATCAAATTAAATTAATTTTAGTGGAGATCTTCTAACACAAAGCTAGACCATCTAACACAAAGCTAGACCGTCTAATACCAAAGAGATGATAATATAGATAAGGTCTAATGACCCCAAGGTCTCTCCCAAGGAATGAAATAGTGAAATTTGTAAATCAGTGTTTAGAATCTATCTGCAAGCAATAAAAGTTTGCAATAACAATAAAGTAAAATAGGGTTGAGATTGTTGTGCAGAAAACATTTAATGCATCCATGTTACTTCTCACATTGGGATACCCAACAGTCAAATCTCAGCTCTTATGAAATAAACGTTTATCGAGTTTGGGGAGGGGGGGGGCAAGTGTACCTGTTGGTAGCGGACGAGCCATGTCACTCGGTCTTGGTGACCAACCAACTAGTGGGAGACACATTTAAATCAGCTTCAATAAATAATAGTTAAGGCAGTTGCAGAGACTCCTTGAGAATCAGGGGTACATTCCACCAAATCTGGGTAATGTATCGGGAAATCAGGGAACCTCCCTAGTTCCCTATAAATAAGTTAACACTGATATTTTATAGATTCGACACATCATAAGAATAATGTACGCTTTGAATTAATTCTTAATATACACTTTGAATACGGAATACTTACTTGATCGTTGGAGTAACTTTTACAGGTCAATCCTGACCGAGCACTAATGAATTAAGAAAAGAATATTAAAGTGTTGAAAAAAAAATGCCAAACAACCGACACTTCAATACACTACAAGAAAAATCCACTTTAGCTTCCAACGAAAAGTGATGATTATAAAAAGGAAGCCACTAGCAAGGGTGAAGTCTACTCAAGTTGAACACAAAAATTAATGTCAAACATTATGTCCACAAAGGAGACCTTTAACTCACACTAAAAATTATTAAAATAATAATAATAAGTTAGCATTTAGAGAAGGGACACAAAGTAAATACAATGAACAAAAAAATAAGTGATAAAATAATATTGAGTCTAGAATGTGGACACAAAGTTGATGCAAGTTAAAAATTATTAAAATAATAATAATAAGTTAGCGTCTAGAATGTGAACACAAAGTAGATGCAATAAAAAAATAAGTTATAGAATGATATTGTGTCCAAAATGGGGACACAAAGTGGATGCAAGTTAATGTTTTATTAAATTTAGCGTAGGTCCAGACGACACTAATATTTGTTTCACAGGTAGTGCCCCTAATGTCGAAAATTTACTCACATTTGCTTTCTCACGTAGTGTCCCCAATGGGGACACTAAGTTTAATTATTGTTGGAGATCCTACATCAACTATATATTAGGACATTTCATAGTATATAAGTGGGTATAAACCTCACCTTATAAGTTGGTTTTATGAGGTTGAGTTAGGTTTAAAGTCCACTTCTTAATATGGTATTAGAGTCATCTCGAGCCTATCCTAACACTTGTTTATTGGGCTTATTAGGCCACCTGCTATCGGTTTGTTATCGGACCACTCCTAATATATAGTCTCACGCATGAGTTGATAGTCTCAGCGTGAGGGGTGTGTGTTGTTGGAGATCTCACATCGACTAGAGATTATGATCATTTCATAGTATATAAGTGGATGAAAAAACTTAAAGTCCACTTCTTAAAATTATTTAATTTTATAGTCATTTTAGTGTCCCCTAAACCTACGCTATAGTTAAATAATATATTTTTCTTTATGTAGGTTTAGCTAACACTACCTTGTAAATTTGTATCCTATTGGAGGTTGTCTCTAATGAATAACCACCAAAACATTAGCTTTCATTTCTATTGGAACGCTAAACCACACTAATCCCATGTATAATCTATTTTTTACTCTTTGCGTTGCTCTTTTGGGAACTCTACCATAATTATTTTTTGTAGTGATAATTATACAACAAATTTTAAATATTATCTAGGCACACTCAACAATTTCATTAAGAAATTCAAATTCATCATTAGGACCTCTCGCTATTAGATTCAAATTCAATACAACCTGTTTTATGACTAATACAAATAAGTCCTCCAGAACAAGAGACTGGTTCATCCCCAATAGTACGGATCTGACCATTCAAAGAGAGTTTTTTTAAAAGTCCATAAATTGTATGGACAATGTGTTCTCCCAAACAACAATTCTTCATAGCAAAATATAGATTTCATGTATATATCTAGTATACGATAATAACTTTATCTAGTATAATCTTCTAATACATACCAAGTCAAAAGCTCACAAAATTTTGAATTGGTCTCACCCTTAACGCGCTTTCTTCCATCAATCTTTCTTTAAATTGCATGCTTTGTTATCCATATGATTAGAGTTAAGTACGTGGAACACACAATGGACCCCACGTATCCAACAAAATCACACGTTTCCGCCACCTGGAACTTCAACCTATTTTACCTCGAATAACTATAATCAACAAGATCTTTACTTCTATGCAAAGTCTTTGAAAAATGCAATAAATACACACATATTTAACACGCGTTCTTGGTGTATGTAACGAGGGAGGGAACAAAACTTTCAAAAAATTAAATTTATATAACATATGTAGAAATCTAGATTTTAAATTCATAATCTTTCTCACAATTTGTGTATTATTTGACCGTTATACAAATAATAATTATAATAAATTAAATTCTAAACAATGTTAGGGTAGTTCCACCAAAATGGGACACGGTTTACAACTTCCTTCTTCTTGTCACCGGCCTTCAATCCGTAACCGCAACCCTTTCTGGTCACCACCGCTTTCACGCTGGGCTTCAGACATTTCTCCTCCTTTGGTGGCGGCGGAGGTACTAGTCTCACGGCGAAGTGAATGACCCCGTTTCTCTTCCCTTCCCAGTCCCTCAACCCGTAACTCCACTCTTGCAACTGATTTTCCGGGACGGCGGCGTCCCCGAGGAAGTCGGAGGCAGCGATTCTGGCCACCCCAAGAGGGCGAAAAGCCTTAAATTTGGTGCATTGGACCTCGAATGTGATCGATCTTGCATGCATGGGCACGTCCAACAGGAACTTCTCGTTCCAGGAGAGGAAGTTGGTGCCATGGTCTTTGGCCGATCTGGTGGTGCAGCAGTTGAGCGACTCCGCCCGAACGACGACGTATGCGTCCTCCATTATGCGGACGTTTTCACCGGAGATAACGGTGATTTCTAGCGTACGTGATCTGAGTCCCATGTTTGTGTTAAGGTTTGAACTTAAGAGATGTGAAAGATGATGAAAAAGAAGGAAGTAATGTATATATTAACCTCTGAAAATCTCTTTCTTTAGTTGTTGGGTTTGTTGTGAGATGGTTATATATAAAATTGGTTTGCGCTATGGGAACGTAGATAGAGGAGCGAAATTGGTTTCTGGTTTCAGTGTGGAATTTCTGACTTTTGACTTTTACCTTCTTCTTTACTCCAATGCCGTGTTTGGTTTGTATTTTTTTGAGAATCAGTTGTTCAATAACGCGGACGCATATTAAATTCTGTGCCCGCGAAGGTGGTAGGAAATAAATATTGAACAGCGTAGAAATTATTAATAACGGGATTTTTTTTATATAAGGATTCATTTTAAGCATCACTATCTTCATGTTACAAAATTAATCAATTATCTCTATGAAGATATCATTGGAATAAAAATAAATGATGGATTAGAACAAAATTCATATAATTAAAAAAAACCACTCCCTAATGTAACTTAAGAAGAGAAGATTGTATCTTTTATGAAAAAAAAGTTTAAAGTAATTCAAGTAAGCTAAGAAAAAGATTGTATGTGTTATAATAAAAAAGTTTAAGATAATTCAAACCAGTAAAAATTCATACAAAATAAAATCTAATTAACACTTAATGCATAATTGTCGACTCATCACTTCTGGATTCAGAACCTTTACACCTTATGATATTTTCAACCTTCAAGTTCTCTTGTTTGCAAATTCCTTTGTTTTGTTGTGAGAATTTAAGAGAAAAAGCATGAAGTGATATTTGGATTTGAGTATGATAGAGTGAATATTTAAATGTGTAAAATGTAAGTTTATAAATTTGTTATGACCTTTAAAAATATTTAAATAATAAAATATTAAGTATTTTATGTACATTTAATTTAATTAAAATTTTGTAAATTATTTCCGTTAAATAATTATTTAAAAAAATATGAGTTCTTTATTATTTTTGAAAATAATTTTTTTTCGCAAAAATAAATTTGTGAGAGATATGAAGAGTGAGATTGAAATTTTAATTTTTTAATTAAAAAATTAAAATTATAAATTTATTCTTATATTTAAAAAAATCAATTAAGTAATTTATAAATTTATTTTTTATAATTAATATTATTTATTATTATATATTTTTTAATATGAAGAATTATATTTATTTTTATTACATTACAATTTTTTTATTATTAATAATATTATGAAATATTTGATACAAATAAAATAAAATACAAATAAAAATTATTAATAATATTATTATTTATTAAATTAATTTAATTATTATTAATTTTTATTTATTAGTAATTATTATTTAGAAATTTATTTTAATTAATATTATTATTTATAATTTATTTATTATTTTATAATTAATTTTAAATATTATTGTTATTTTAAAATTTATATTATTAATATTTGTTATCATAATAAATATATTAATATTATTAATATTATTTATTTTATTATATGATATAATTATATTATAAATATATATATATATATATATATATATATAATAGTAATAATAATATAATCGATTATACATATTATACAATTTATATACATCGATTATGTATATAAATTTTGTAATATAATTAATTTTTTTTAAGATATATAATATTTTTTGTTTTATTATATATATATAATGTTTTTATTTTTACTAGAAATATATAAAATATTTTTAGGAGCATGTATATTTTATTTTGAGATAAAATTGGAAAATATATTTTGATAAATAAAATAAAATTATTTTTTAATATATAATTGTTAATTAAATATCAAATATCAATTTTTATTGGAAAAAAAGTTTATTGAGGGCAAAAACGTAAGTTTATAATAATGTATGTGGTTTTTCGCAATAATCACTTGTAATCTTTGCTCATGTGAGAAGAAAGTCATTTTCTTCATTCGCGCCTTTTAATGCTCACACATATCCTCAAATTTGCAGAAACAAACACAAGTCATTTTCTTATATTTGTCCATAGTAACAATGTATACATGGAAACATAATACTTTATAGATCAACTTTGGTTTGCAAATAATATTGATTTTCCATTAATTTATTCCCTAGTTGTTTTGGTTATGGTTATTGCTCCCTATGTTATCTTTTTCTAGTATTTCAATATTTGTTTTCCCGTATCAGCCTCTTCTCATGACTGTGCACCCTGTTTCTTTCCTCCATCATTCTGCTATTCATTTTCTGCACCCAAAACCAAAATAATGGTAAGAAGTGTACTTTTTGTCATAGACTATATAATAAAATAGATGAGTGTTACTCCAAACATGGATTCCCTCCATGGTGAAAAATGAAAGATGAAAGAACAAAGAAGGTTATCAACAACAATGTAATGGAGCGAAAAGTTAAAGATGATGAAGTTGATCAAGAAGACCTATAACCAGTCACTGTCAACGAAATGAGTAATTTTACTCAAGAACAGTTACATCATATTATGAAGATCATTCAAGAAGTGAAAAATGATTTGCACAACATAAGGTGAACAATTTTGTTGGTGAATCATTCGATAATAAGGCTACAAAAGATAAAAAAAAAATGAACATTTTTGGATTTTGGATACTTAATCAAATAGATCATGTAACATTTTGAAAAAGTAATTTCGTTAATTTTTTAAAGATAGATCCAATACGCATTATACTATTGAATGGATCATTTTTCATATCTCACCATGTTGAAGCCAACAATTCTAACAGAAATCAACATTCAGAGATACACAACATTTGCATGAATATGGAAGAGATAAAATATTAAAACCCAGTGAGGAATCAATTGCAGAACAAAAAAGATGAATTTACAAATTTAAAATATTTTGTCAAACATAAAGAAGTCATAGTACATGAAAAGTGATTCTTCAAGAAAGAAAGTACATATAGAAGTTTGCACATAGCATCAGAACCAAAACTTCATTCTGAACTGCTTCCTCTTAAACAACCTTCTACAAATCCATGAACCTAGAAGCAAAGTCCTGCAAGAACAACATATCAAGTGGCAAGATTTGATCCCTTAAAGAATTTGGATCCTTTGATGTTAGTTTGATCATAAGAGTCTTTAAGATTCTTAGGAATCCACTTTAATATGTCTCTGGGAACAAGATTTTTTCTCACTTTACTGAATCTAACAAAATGACCTCTTCTCATACAATAAAAGCAGGAAACAATCGGTTGTTTCGATCTTTTAGTCGATTGTTTTCTGCAAAGGTTGAAAATAGTTTTAAACTACCAATGTTCTTATTCTGTGGATTAAAAGCAATACCACATTTTTCAAACACACAATTTTGAGATGCTAGCACATTCTCAAAGTTGAATTTTCCTTTGGTAAGTTTGTCCACAATTTTCACAAGATAAAAGACCTTATTTTCAAGAGATTTGCAATTTTTACAAAAACTTGAGTCACACTCACAAGAAGAGTTTTTATAAATAGTTTCAAAATAATTTCTAGAGTTATCCAACTCTTCTTCTAAGTTTTTAACTCTAGATTCCAGCCAGTTGCTCAAACCTTTCAACCTATTATGAGAGCCAATTTATTTTCTTCTTCATGAGTCTCTTTTAAAGGCCTTAAGAAGTTGATAGTAACTATCACCTCTAGTGGAATAATTCAAACTTACAATGCTTGAGGTAGAAGCTTTTAAACATAGATTGAATTATGCATCTTCTGAGGAAGAGCTGGAAGAAGACACCTCATTATCTTCCCAAGCTATATAAGCCTTTTTAGCCTTGCCTCTCCTTTCTCCTTTCTTGAATTCTGTTTCCTCTTTATTCTCACCGTTAGGACAATCTACCTTAATGTGTCCCAGCTCACCACAACCAAAACATGTATACTTATTAGTGTTGAAATCATTTGACTTCTTGCCATTGTACCTTTTAGAAGATTGAAGCTTCCTGTTGTTCTTTCACAAGAATTTGCTAAATTTCTTGGACATCAGGCTGAATGTATCTTCATCACTATCACTTGATTCTTGGCATCTTTTATGACCAATTGTCTTTAAGACTATGCCTTTGGCATGCTTGTCCTTATTTTCTTGAACAAACAATTTGTTAATTTCCAATTCGTGCTTCCTTAGCTTCCCAAACAATGAAGTTGTTGTCATAGAGGTTAGATCTCTTGATTGTGATATGGCGCTGCCATGTTCTGTCAAGACATTTGAGAATCTTTATATTCAGTTCCTCTTTCTCAAAGTTCTTCCCGAGGCTCATAAGATGATTCACAATGTGAGAGAATCTTTTTTGCACTTCAGATATTGTTTCTCCCTTCTGCATTCTGAACATTTCATATTCTTGAATGAGAGCATGCTTCCTTGCTATCTTCACATCATTTCTCCCCTCATGTGTGACTTCAAGGATGTCTCACATCTCTTTTGCAGATGCACACTGTGATACCCTGAAATATTCATTACAACTTAATGCAGATGTTATTATATTCTTTGCAATCCAGTCAAACTCATCTTTCTTGTTATCTGACTCAGTCCATTTAGACCAAGGTTTTTCAACAAGCACATCATCTTTCTTTGTTTTTGGAATGAAAGGACCATTTTCTATAACATCCTAAATTCCTTTATCTGTAGATTCAATAAAAATCGTTATTCTTACTTTCCAGAATTGTTAGTTCACACCACAAAATAAAGGTGGTCTATTGATAGACGCTCCTTCCTCAAAAGGTTACTTGTTAGCCATTATTTTTTTTTTTTTGAAAACAAGACTTGAGTAATTTTCAAGAACCTAACTCTTAATGCCAATTGTTAGATTTAATGGCTTAAACAAGAGGGGGAGGGGTGAATTGTTTAATGGAATATTTTCGCAAATAATGGAGTGGAATGAAGATTAATGAAGAAGTACAGACAAAACAATCAGATCAACCAAGAAAATAAATTGTTTTAAATTGATTTCAGAAAATCAATCAGTTGTTTATACGAATCAACCGATTGTCTATACCAACAGATGTTAAAATCACAAAACAAACAGTTTTAAAGGAGTGTGTGTGTGAGAGAGAAACACACAGGCAATTATACTAGTTCATTCCTTACCAGAGCTACATCCAGTTCTCAGAAACCCTCTGAGATTTCACTATGTAACCAACAACAGATTACAAACACACACACCAACAAAGAGGTGATCTTGACCTCTCAAGAATACTCACCCTCTTTGATAAGCCACACACACAAAGTCAGGACACCCTCTGACCTCACAGTACAATAGTTTACAGATTTACAAACTTGGAAATAATTACAAAAGAAAGTAGGAAAGATTACACCTGATTCAAGGAATTACAGTTGAACCTACTCCACTCTTAAACCAATGCAAAGCCTAAACAATCTTGCAATCTTGATTCCAATCTTTCATAAAAGTGTTTCTAAATCTCTTTTTTTTGTGTGTTTTTGAAATAGAGAGGTGATCCAGTTTTATAGCTTTCAAAAATAGCCGTTTAAGACAGTTAACCATGAGCTAGAACAGATTGAAATCACAGAAAATAGATTTAACAATTTTATGAAAAGTTGTTGAAGATTTTCAAATATCAACCGGTTGAATTGTCGAATCAACTGATTGAATTTGTTTGACAATTAAGCCAACCAAGGGCAAACCAGTTTAAAAACCTTTCAAATACACTAAGAGAAAAACAACGGATCAAAACTATAAATCAACATGTTGTTTTTCACTTACTTTGAAAAACACTTTTTCTTTTAAGGAATTGGATTGATTCAGATTTGAATTGACTAAGAGTGGATTGAACAAATTCTAAACTTCCCAGAACCCATGCCCATACACAACAACACAATCTTCAATCTATCTTCATAGATTTGGAGGCATCAAAGCTTCATTTTCAACATTACCAAGCAAAACAAGTTTTTTATGTGAAAGATCCTTCTAATGAAAGGTTGTCAGTTGTCATACACGAGAGAACTGGACATGATGTTCATCCACAGGATGACTCAAGGGTCCAATCTATAGAGAAATCTTCATTACCAAGACAATTACCTCCTTTCAATGACGAAAATGATGTAGATGAAGTACATGATACATATAATGATCACAATGAAGGAATATGGGAGAAAGTTTTAACACTTCCACATTAGAAATCAAGTATTTTTTATTAGTTTTTCTATTTAAAATTATTTTATTTTATTTTATTTAAATATATATCTTAAACATGTTTTTATTCTTTGTACGTCGATGATGGTTGAGTTATCAAGGAAGTCCTGGGACACTACACGAGGCGTATGGGTAGCAATAGTGTTCCAGTTCAAACAGACCGTCAGATGGGCAGAGCATTAGGCCTTAATCATGCTCAATTTGTAAGTTATTTGGAAGTCTTAGCTCCATCTAAGATCTCTATCTTGACCCCTGATGGGGACCACGTATCAGAAGTAGACAAGAATCTCATATGGGAGGATATTTGTGTAAGTTATTTATATAAATTTTCTATTGAATTTATATTTTAATGATTTATTTATTATAATTTGTAGACAAATTTTGAGTTTGAGACTTGGAATTTGGTTCAGAGCAAAATAATGTCTTTAGTAAGACAAATCTGAAAACCCATTACATCTTTGGTAAATACAAGGACAAGTCTCCTTGTGGAAAATATTCTATAGATGAAGAGACATGGTCTCAATTTATTTAGAGTCGAACGGATTCCAAATGTGAGGTTGGTGAACATTTCATTATATATGTTATTAAATCTTATCATGAAATTCATAATTTATGTGTATGATGTATTTACATGAAAAGAGGAAGAAAGCTCAGATGATTGCACAAAAAAATGCTACCCCTCACAAACTGTCTCGGGGAGGTTATGATTTGCTAGAGAGAAGAATAGTAGAAGAAAAGTTAAAGAGACAACAAGTAGAATCTGGTTGTGCCGAACTTATCTCTCTTCCATCCCCTCCTAGTCGACATGAGAAATGGAAGTTGGCAAGAACTAAATCATGAGAAATCATTAGAGATTTCTCAGCCTATTGTAAGTTCATAATTACATGTCATATTTTTAGTGTTACAAACTTATGATTACATATTATTATATTAACACATTGTATTATTTTTTACAAGATGAACTAGTGGAGCGAAGCTCACAAGGAAGTTTCGTACCCAAAGGTCGAGATGACATCTTGACCGTGGCCATTGGCACTGAAGAACACCCTATGCGTGTTCGTATGACTGGTTTCGGTATTGGTGTTAGACAATATTTTGGATCAGTTTCTTGACCTAGCTTTTCTGCAAATTCCAGTCAACAAATGATGAATCAATTAGCTGCACAATTGAAAGAGAGGTTGACTAGACAATTGACTAAGACCATAAAAAAACAAGTTACTCAAGAGTTAAGAGCTGAATTCGAGCAAAGATATAATCTAGTTTAACGAGTTGATGTAATTTATGCTCGCGGTCGAGCTAGCACCAAAGGTAGCTGTGATATGGAGGACTTTGAAGATGATGACACTGAATCCTCCTATCAGTGCATGTTATTTGATGATGGAAATCCTCCTCATGTATCCAGGAGTTTCAACCATCCACATCGTGATACAAAGTGATTTTTCTAGAGTGGTGGTTGAAAAAGTTAGAGATGCATCTGCTGCAGTTTCAGTGCCCACTTCAGAGGTTAATACAGTGGGAGAGACACTTGGAACATTTATTGCATGACCTACACATCTGATAAAGACCATTTCAAAAAATTATCAGGTATATTTCAATAAGGGCTATTAGTGTCAGAGTGGTTTTTAGATTTATACTTTATATTTGTTATTATATTTTGCAAGACTCTGGTACTAGATAGAATGCACCAAATCAACTCCAACCACAAGTCCAACCATATGTGAACCCAATCCAAGAGTTGGTTAGGGTTTCACATAAAATGTTTCAAGATTCTTGTGTGATTTCTTGGGATCCACATTATTTGGGGTTGATAATGGTGGTATACCATTGTACATAACCAAACAAGATGTCTTTAAAATCATCCAGGGCAATCAATTGTTGAACATCGCAGTTATTCAACTATGGATGATGTAAGTACTGTTAATAATTACGTGTTATTTATTCGAATGATGTTTCATGAATCATGTCACTCATATTTATATTAACAATGTAGGTATATAAATCAAATAATTATCAACATGGAAAATTTTGATACTTATGGTTTCCTTGAGCCCCAATCCATACAAAATTTAGGAATAAAAAACTTTATTGTCAGACTTACATTCAAAGATGGATTCAGACATAAAGAAAAATGATATATTTTGCTCCTTTTATAAATGAGTAAGTAAAACTTGTTACATTTAAAGTTTACATAATTATAAAAATGACTAATGAAATGTTTTATACTAGGTCTCACTGACAATTGATGCTTATTTGCCCCCATAAACAACACTGTTGTCTGGTTTTGTTCACTGCATAGAAAGCCGAGTCAAGATATGAAGACTGTAGTACAAAGGTATGTTAATGTAAATTATATAATTTATTGTGAATTACTAATGATTTTTCTCTTTTTAGTTCAATCAATGTATGCAGTGTCTCAGGGGGTAGGTCCACTTCATCATCACAAAATCTATATGTTGGATTTATCCTAAGGTTATTCACTTCTTCATTAAAACTATTAAGTTTTACTTTTTTAGTTCAATTAAATTAATTGTTACTTATATTTCATAATAGTCCAATAAGAAGCAAGGGAACTTTGAATGTGGTTATTATGTGATGCATTGGATGTGGATCATAACACGTGTGAGGATTATTGATGTGAGTTGATTTTAGATTTGTCCATTTTAAGGGTGACACTTTATTTATGATTTGGATTTTAGTAATTGTAAGGTGAGACTTAGGGAAGATCCCCACTGGACATGAACTTAACCAAATGGTTAAGTAAGTGTGAAGGTTCACTTCCAAAGACAAAAGGAAAAACACAATATATAGTGGAAATGATATAGAATTGCGAAATTGAAAGAACATAAAAGGAAAGAATTACGATGAAGGGAACCGAATTGAAAAATGGAAGTAAAAGCAAGAACATAAACACAATGAGCAAAGATGTAATGGAAAATGGAAGAAGAGATGAAGGAAAGAAAGCTTATGGTGATGGACAAGAGTGAACACGCCACTTGGAGTGTGGATTCTCCAAGATAAGTGAGGAGGGCAGCCACTTGTAGAGCTCTCACTCTCACAAGATAAGACCTAAGCTAAGAGAACACAAGTCTCACACAAATTGTGCAGAGTTTTCCTTCTATATCAAAATTCAACATGCCAATACAAGGAGTATGACCCTATTTATAGGGAGATGGTGCCCTTGAAAACAAGAAGTAAGGGTATGATGAGAAAAGCTAAAAGAAAGGTGCGGCCTTGCATTGACAAAGTCAATGCCGCACCATAAACCTAAACTTCTAGAAGTTAGGTCAAAATCCTACCCTAAAGGTTATGCTCAAGCTCAAGTGATAAGCACACCCCCTTATTATGCTAAAGGAAACCTATTCTACTGAAATTACAAATAAAAACACTAGCTGATGCTCAACCCCAAGGCTTGTGCTTTACTCCTCGTGATCCTCTAGGGTAGGCTAGGCACTGAAGCATTGGCTAGAGATGAATCCTGACCTAGCCCTGTGTCTTAAGTCATGCTCCTAGTCATCCTCCTAGAAGGCTGGGCTTGTGAGTGGGTGCACTCTCTTCTAGGTCCTCATCAATTATATACTCTTGGGAGCAGGTATTATGCGATTTTAAATGGTCTAACTTCTCATTATTGAATATTTAAAGTTAGTATGAACACTAATATACTCTTACATTTCTCAGCTTTTTGAAGATTCTGAGCCACTAAACAAAAAAAAATCTTGAAGAAATCCGTCAAGAATGGGCCAAGTACTTTCTACAAGTTAGGAATCAAAACATGCAATGATTTTGTAACTTTCTAACATATGTACATTTTCATTAGATGTAAATTATACAATTTTGATTAGTTTCAATAGCAATTATTATATTTCTCTACATATACAAATCAATATGGCTGGTATTCTGATTTTATTAAATTTACAGGTTTATAAATTTGGGAAAAAGCACGTTTTATTAGATTTATAAAAAAATGACACATTTTATCGGTGTAATATGGGGCTCAATTCATTAAAAAATGAGCTCCAATGGCACATTTTACACCAATTATGACCATAACTGGTGTAATATGGGCTTCATTCTTAACTCAAAATTGGCCCTATATGATACAGTTAATCGAGTCAACCAGTGTAATATAGGGGTTTACCAATTGTACATTTAAACTCCTATATTACATCGGTTGACTCGAATAACCGGTGTAATTTAGGACCACATATAACACTGGTGGCTTAACCGGTGTTATATGTAATTCACATCGATAACACCCACATCTACACCGATGACAAGACTGATGTAAAATGCCTCTTAGAACTGGTGTAAAATACCATTTTTGTATTAGTGTATTCAATTTTATCCAATATATCATCATCATGTTGCATCTTTCCCATACTTCATCTAAAAGATGAACAAAATTGAAACACAAGAATATTTCCATCAATAAACTTGTGTTTATTTTTAAAAGAAGTGCTCTCTTCATTGCTTGACTCCAAGCGTAATAATTTTCACAATCAAAAATTGTATGTTGATTAGCATCCCGAGTTTTCTCCCGAATGTAAAAAGTGGTTCAAATTTAAATTTAGTATTTAATTAGTCTTTGAAAACAAGATTTGAGTTTGCTTTTACTCAACTGTTTCCTGATCTTGGCATGACTATAATAACTCATTATGTATCTTTCCTTTTAAGTCTCATTAGTAAATGAACTGTATTAAGAATGCCTACTAGTGAAATAATACGTAAATTCAAAAGTGTGGTAATAAAGAATTTTATCAATTAAATGGTTTTCTATGTTATTATATACTTTACATTTTTCAATGACTTGTCATACTGTAAATTCTGAAAAAAGTCGTTTTTTTAATTGTGATTGGAATCTTAAATTATTTAATTAAAAAATAAATCGCTAACTTAAAAGCTATGTACTGAAGTTTTCTTGGAAATTTTGTTTGTATAATTTATATACGGTTTGAAACAAAGAGTATAGCATACACCTTCATAATAACATTCACTGTATCCCATACGCAATTATATATTTTAAGAGATTAAAGGAATTCATACACTTTCAAACTTTTTCTTCAAATTATTCTTTTAAAGTAAATATATATATATATATATATTAAATTATAAATTTAATTAAGTTTTAAGTTTATATTTTTAGTTAAGTTTCTATTAAATTTTGTATATATGGAACATAAATTTTCTTTTATATTTTTCATTCAATTTCTTGTTGTTTAATTTTTTTTAATTAAAGGATATGACTATTATCTTATTTTATCATCTTATTTATTTTTATTATAGTTAATATAAAATAATATTATTGTTAAAACATAAAGTGATTTTTATTATTTTTATTAAAAATATATTAAATAATCAAGGGTTAGATGACTTCTCATTATCACCTATATGATACCACACTAATAATATAAGTGAGAATTACAATTTATTATCCAACATATTTTAAATAAAAGTAATAAGAGTTATTTACACTAAGAAAATCATGAAATAGAAACCAATTTTTAGAGACTAAAATAATTAGTTGCAATAGTAACTAAATTAGATATCATTTTAGAAACTAAAAAAAAGTTTGGTTTTTAAGTTAGTTTCTATTATTCTTAAATAGTTTGGTGTCTAATTAGCAACCAAGGTTTTAACTACCAATTATTTACACTAGTGCAAAAAGATTAAAAGAATACTCCTTATTAAGTGCGGGTTTGCGATTAAACGCATTTGTAAAAAACGCGGTGGCATTTTTGAAATTAATTTGATTTACAAATGCGGTTCCAGAGTAAAACCGCATTTGTAAATGCTTTTTACCCTAAAAATTTGAAGCGCGCCACTCCAGTTTTAGACTTTCACTTTCTTCTCCGCTCTGCCCTTCGTTTCCACTGTTCTTGCGCGCGCGTCCTCTCTGCATTTTCCTTCCTTTTCACCATTGTAAGTTTCGTTCATCATTCATTCATTCATTTTCGTTCCTTACTTCGTTGGCATTGGCATTTTCGTTCCTTACTTCGTTGGCGCATTTGCATTTTAGGTTACTATTCCATTGTATTTGCTGTTTCATATTTGGTCTTCGCTGGTCTGTACCTGCTCCGCCACCGCCATCGCTTCCGCCGCCGCCTTTGTCGCGTGCCTCTGCCACTCCGATCACCAGCAACCTTGGTTCACGGAAAGGTTGGTGTTCTATTTAAATTTTTTTGAATTTTTATTTAATATTTTGAATTTATATTTTTGTGTATTATAATTTATATATTATTATATATAAATTTGTATTATATAATTTGTATTTTCTTAAATTTATATTATATATTTAGTTAGTTGTTAATTACGTTTTAATACAAGTTTTATGTTATGTTAGTTGTTACTTTTAGAATAGAATTATCGTGTTTGGATTGAGTCCGGGGGTGTTCGACCCTCGGCAAATGTGTGAGATAGAATACTAATTATTAGAAAATCCTAACTATTCCAGAATATATAATGGATCGAGGTTGGATTAATGCTGTTCGTATAAGTGATGAGTACAAAAGGGGAGTAGAGGAATTTATACAATTTGCGCAGCGTAACGCGATTATTAGTGGTCATGATGGAGCAAAGATCAGGTGTCCGTGCGTTAACTGTTTGAATGGAAGGATACTGGATGTGAATATCATGAGGGAACACCTGCTATGTGATGGGTTTCTTCGATCTTATACAACTTGGACATGGCATGGTGAATTATTAAATTTACCACGTGTTTCCGTAACTGAAGAATATGTGGGTTCTACCATGGATGAAGTAGTACACGATGATGGAGATGATGATCGATTGGAGGACATGATTCGTGATGTGGGAGCTGAGTGTTTTGCAAAAGCGCATGGATATGGAAGTATGTCAAGAGATGCAGAGACTCCTTTGTATCCTGGATCAACTAACTTCACACGGTTGTCGGCGGTGTTAAGATTGATGAATTTGAAGGCAATAAACGGATGGACTGATAAAAGCTTCACGGAATTGCTCCAGCTATTGAAGGATATGCTTTCAGAGGGAAATACTCTACCTAATAGTAATTATGAGGCCAAAAAGATTCTTTGTCCAATGGGTATGGAGTACAAAAAGATACATGCATGTCCTAATGATTGTATATTATACTGGAAAGATTTTGAATTGTTGAAAAGTTATCCGAGGTGTGGGTTATCGCGTTATAAGTTGAAACAAAAAGATGATGATTCTATTGATGAGATGGAAAAGCATGGACCCCCAATGAAGGTTATGTGGTATCTTCATCATTCCAAGGATGAAGCGTTTGTTTGCAAACCCAGACGATGCTAAGAATCTTAGATGGCATGCAGATGAGAGGAAATGCGATGGCATGTACCGACATCCAGCTGATTCTATTCAATGGAAGAAATTTGATGATGACTTTCCAGAATTTGGTAAAGAATCAAGAAATATTCGACTTGGTTTAGCTACAGACAGAATGAATCCGTATGGTAATATGAGTACAAATCACAGTTCATGGCCTGTATTACTAGTTATTTACAACTTACCTCCTGGATTGTGCATGAAGCGAAAATACATGATGTTGTCTATGATGATATCCGGTCCGAAACAACCAGGGAATGATATTGATGTTTATCTAAATCCCCTAATTGAAGATTTGAAGTTAATGTGGGACCAGGGTGTCGAAGTATTTGACGGATTTGCTAATGAAACTTTCAAGCTTCATGCCATGTTATTTTGCACCATCAATGACTTTCCGACATATGGTAACTTATCAGGTTATAGTGTTAAGGGTCACAAAGCGTGTCCAATATGCAAAGAAGACACTGCTTCTCAACAATTGAAACATGGAAGGAAAACAGTATATCTTCGGCATCGGAGGTTTCTTAGAAGTCATCATCCTTACCGGAGGTTGAAAAAAGCCTTTAATGGACACCAAGAGGGTAGTGGTCCACCAACTCCATTAACCGGTGTTGAGGTTTACGAAAAGGTAAATAACATAGACCACACCTTCGGTAAGTAAAAAAAGAAGTCATCTGTGACAAATATTTGGAAGAAGAAATCAATCTTCTTTGATCTTCCGTACTGGTCGAGGTTAGAAGTCAGACATTGTATAGATGTAATGCATGTTGAGAAGAATGTGTGTGATAGCTTAATTGGTACACTTCTTAACATTAACAGGAAGACGAAGGATGGTCTAAATGCTCGTTTAGATTTGATTGAGATGAACATACGCGACGAGTTGGCACCCATACAAATGGGTAAGCATACATATTTGCCTCCAGCCTGTTACACAAAGTCAAAAGATGAAAAAAATAGTTTTTGTCAATGTCTAAAAGGTGTGAAAGTGCCACAAGGACATTCCTCAAATGTGAAGAGCCTAGTGTCAATGCAAGATTTGAAGTTAATTGGGTTGAAGTCTCATGATTGTCACATCTTGATGCAATAGTTGTTGCCGGTAGCTATCCGTGGGATCTTACCAAAACATGTTAGACATACCATAACCCGTTTGTGCTCATTCTTCTCTTCCATCTATTGTAAAGTCATTGATCCCTCAAAACTAGATGAACTTCAAAATGAAATTGTTGTTATCTTGTGTGAATTGGAGATGTTTTTTCCTCCGTCTTTTTTTGACATCATGGTTCATCTAGTGGTGCATCTGGTAAGAGAGGTTAGATTGTGTGGATCAGTGTACTTAAGATGGATGTATCCTGTTGAGCGGTATATGAAAATTTTGAAAGGTTATGTGAAAAATCATTATCGTCCAGAGGCTTCAATGATTGAAAGGTACATAGCTGAAGAAAGTATTGAATTTTGTTCAGAGTACATGACAAAAGCAAATCCAATAGGTGTTCCAGCTAATTCATGGCACCACAGGCGTTCTACAAGTAAATGTTTACGTGGTGTGAATATTGTAAGCAAATCTCGATCAGAAGTCTTTCAAGCACATTTGTACATATTGAATAACACAAATGAAGTTGTACCTTACATAGAAGCTCATAAAGCCATTGTGAAGGCAAATAACCCAAGACAAGCAGAGAAATGGGTCTTGATGGAACATAATAGAACTTTCATGCCTTGGTTTAAAGACGAGGTGTTCAAGGATTCAACAGCATCAGAGACCTTGACTTGGTTGGCTGCTGGATTAAAGTTTGATGTCATCTCATGTACAGCGTACGAAGTGAATAATTGTATATTTTACACGAAGTCCATGGATGAAAAGAGTACAGTTCAAAATTCTGGTGTTACTCTTGAAGCCGAGTCAATGCAGTTTTCGACTTCGAAAGATACAAATCCAGTACTTGGATCAATGGCATACTATGGGTTTATAGAAGAGATATGGGAGATTGACTACACTAAGTTTTTCGTTCCAGTTTTCAAGTGTAAATGGGTTGACAATAAAAGTGGGGTTAAAATTGATGATTCAGGATTCACACTAGTGGACTTTCGAAAGATAGGGTATCGAGATAAGCCATTTATAATGGTTCAACAAGCATCTCAAGTTTTCTACGTGAAAGATCCTACGTCAAAACATTGGTATGTCGTTTTACACGGCAAAAAACAAGGGGAGACCATAGATGATATTGAAAATGGTGACCCCTGTTCATTCACACCAAAGATAATTAATAAAGATGACGATGTAGTTGATGATGTACATGCAACCCGTAAAGACCACAGTGAAGGAATTTACATATGAACTTTCAACCCCCATGCAACCTGTAAATAAGCATTTTAGATTTAGATTTTTATGTATTATTTTTATAAGATTTTAATTCGATGCAGATTAACTAATGTTTGTTACCTAATTTTTTTAACAGAGACATGGATGACGATCAGACCCCACTCAAACCTCGATTCGGACGAGGCAGCAGAGGACCTACTAGATTGAAGCGTCTCGCATTGAGACGTGCTGCTGGTGAGAAGACACGTGTTGACATTGACGTCAACACTGGAGTGACTTTTGGTCCTAAGGCAGATGAGTTTGTGAGCTATCTTGGAGTTGTTTCTCGTGAGAGGCTCTCCATTCTGATTAATTCATGGGATGAGGTGTTAGAGGTCGACTGTAACATGATCTGGGAGGATGTTCTGGTAAGCTTTACATTTTGATATAATGCTTTTTAATATTTATTGATTAATTTTAATTTGCTGATGTTATTTTGTAGGCAAACTTTGAAATTCCTGATGTGGAACCGCTTCGATCAAAGATTATATCCAATATTGGACTCAAATTTCGTACCTTTAAGTCAAGACTGACTTCGAGATACATTTTTGGCGACCTTGAAGATGAAAATCCATGTTTAAAGTACAAACATATTGATGAAGAGACATGACGTCTTTTTAAAGAAAGCCGTGAAAATGAGGCTTGGATGGTAAGTGAAGTAACTTTTTTGTTTATATAACATTAATAAGTTTATCTTATTTACTTCAGTTTGTTTATTTCAATTATGACAGGATCGTCGGAAAAAAGCTCAAGAGATAGCTTTGAAGAATCTTACCGAGCACGTTATGTCTCGTTCGGGGTATCGAAAACTTGAGCAAACACTGATGGTGGAAAAGGAGAATTCTAAACAGGGGACGTTGTCTGAGAATGTGGAAACAGGGGTCACTTCTCCTCCATCACCACCTTTTCGCCATGTAAAATGGAAGAGGGCCCGAATTAAAAAGTCGGGTGCACCAAGTTCTGAGCAATCCGTTGTTATCATCGAAAAAAACTGTAAGTTATTTTTGTTATTTTCATTTATTTTAAAGCATTAATTATATTAATGCTTGAAAATATGATTTTTGTGTACTCTTGCAGGATTCCTTGGAATCCGATGGTAAATTTGTTGCTGAAGGTCGTCACGATATCCTGGTTGAAGCAATTGGACGACCTGAGCACTCTGGTCGTGTTCGTGCAGCTGGACAAGGGGTCGGAATTAAACTATATTTTGGAGTTTCAGAACGACAGTCATCCTCCTCCTCCAAAGAGAACGAAACTCAAATGAAGACTAAGATAATTGAAGAATTAATGGAGGAGATGAGAAAGGAGACTGATTTGATGTGGCTAGAGATGAAAAAGGAGAATGATCGAATGCGACAAGAGTTTCTATCGCAACAAGTTTGTGCTGAGCCGATTGAACCCCTTGTTAGTCCCACTCCCAAGAGCACAAAGGGGAGTTGTGCGGCTCCTCCAACATCAGGGGATGATATCAATGGGCAGACGGAGGATTGTGAGCTACTGGTAGTGGGCGGCAAACTTCCTCGGGTGGTGGCCCTTGGAAAAGTCTATCAAAACACCACCACCTTACATAACGTTCCTCTCTCCCCTGATGTGGCGAAGGTAACAGTTGAAAAAGTACGATTTCCTGATGCTCGTGTTCCACTACCTTTAGATGAGGTAACCACTGTGGCCGATGCATTTCAGACATTCGTTGCCTGGCCCAGAGAGCTCATTCGATCTATGCCCAAACCTCATGTAATAATTTCATTTCATTATATTATTTTTTATTTATATTTATATATTACATATAATTTAATACAAATGTTGTTTATCTAGTAAAAACCTTTTCGACCACCAAGTCTGGAAAAGAAGTGTGAGGTTCCAGTTGACGATCCTCTAGCTTCCTTACGTCTCATTGCTAGTTAGATTGGCAATGAACCTTTTCCAGTTCCGTGGGATGATACATTTTTTTAAATAAACTCTGAACTGCCACTGATGATTTACAACACAGATTTATCAGAATTTATATCTGGGAAACAGGAGCTCAATATAAGTATAATTCAATTTTTTATGATGTAAGTATCTTTACCTATTATTCAATTTACTTTATGTTAAATTATTATTGATTATGCTTTAACTAAAAACTTGTAGGTTTTTGCATAGAGTCTGTATCACTGAAGGGAAGGAAAATATGTATGTATTCTTAGATCCTGCATATACTAATCCCGTTGGACCAAACTCATATGAGACTCAAGCATACATCACTAACACCCTGGAAAAAGAGGGAAAACAAATTTATTTATGCCCTTATATTAATGAGTAAGTTTAATTATATGTCATCAATTATTATTATTTCATGTTTTGAATATTTACTAACTCTTTTCATTGATGATATAGGCATCATTGACAGTTACTTGTCTTATCAATGGTTGATAAGACTATTGTGTGGTTCTGTTCCCTACACAAGAAGATTCCCGCAAAATTTAAGGATATTATTGATACGTAAGTAAATTATAAACTGAACTTTGTATATGTTACTAATTAACCATCTACCAACGAGGTTTTTTGTATTAACCAGTTCATGGCGTGGATATAACATCCTAAAAGGTCGATCAAGTTCAAATAATTTGAACTGGATAAGAATAAAGGTTTGTAATTTTTTTCTTTCTCTATTATCATTGTTTATCAATATACTAACATATTACTTTTTATTGAATTATAGTGTAATAAACAACCAGGAAGCTATGAGTGTGGCTATTACATTATGCAATGGATGATTACCATTATAAGACTAGGTGTTAAAAATGGTTGAAAAGATGTACTATATATGTTAAATCATTTTTATAATTCTTGAACATATATATATATATATATATATCTAAAAACTAATTTATGTCAACTTTTCAATGCAGTTATTCACAGAAGAAACACCAATGAATGAGGAAGGCATTTCATATGTTAGAGATTCTTGGTCCACATATTTCATAAATTTTTATAACTCTAGCATAGGTAAACAATAGTGGTTTTATTATATGTAATTTGATTACTTGTAAATGTACATTTTGATGATCTCAATTGATTACTATATTTCTGTATTTGTCTGGCTGGGTTTGATCATTATGGAGGTTATTAATTTATATGGTTTATGCACACTACAAACTGCACTTTAAAAAAAAACACTATTTACAAATGCGGTCATTTACCAAAACCGCATTTGTAAATGTGATTTACCTATTTACAAATGCGGTCATTTACCAAAATCGCATTTGTAAATGTGATTTACGAATGCGGTTATTACCAAGACCGCATTCGTAAATCTTAAACCCCTAAACCCTCATCCCTCATCCAGAATAATATACAAATGCGGTTATTTAAAATAACCGCATTTGTAAATCTAATTTATAAATGCGGTTCTATGACCGCATTTGTATATCTCCGATTTACGAATGCGTGCTGATCAAATGCGGTTCTATAACCGCATTTGTAAATGTAAAATAGCTGCATTTATTTTACATTTCTGCGCTAGTGTTAGTTTCAATTTGGTAGCAAAATCTTGATGGCTAATTAGATACCAATTTAGAAACTATTTAACAATAATAAAAACTAATTTAGAAATCAATTTCTTTTTTAGTTTCTAAAATGGTCTCTAATATAGTTACTATTGTAACTAATTATTTTTATCTCTAAAAATTGATTTTTATTTCGTGATTTTCTTAAAATGTTAATTCATAATAATATTATTTTAGGATAAAATAACAAACATGTCACCACTAAAAAAATTAAATAATAAAGATGCATGTCACTTAATTAAAAAAATAAATAATAAAATTTAATTGAAAATTATAAAAAGTTTAAATATTTAATAATTTTTTAATAAAACTTAATAAAAATACTTAAATTTATTTTGAAACTTCTACCTAATTCAATATTATTTCAAAGGTATTAGTCTCTTAAAATTGCGAATTAAACTCCACAATTGGATCTACCTGTTAGGAACTTACAATAGTTACGGTTTTTTTTTTTATATTATTAAAACAATTTACACACAAAATTTATGCAAAAAAACATGACAAAGGGATGCTTCACATGCAGGGCGGTGCCGACCACCAATCAATAAACTTATTTTACTTTTTCTTAAAACAATTACGTCTGAAAAGTATATAAAATTTGTACTTCTTTAGAAAAAGACGGTGGCCATATAAAATTTTAAATTACAGTAATATTTTAATGTAAAAAAATGTAAAATTATTTTAAAGTAATATTATTAGCATTTATAAGTGAATCATTACATAAGAAATATTATTCATTTTAAAATTCAAAATTAGTTTTATTTAAAAACTAAAAGAATGTATTAAAAATATCTTTAATCTCAACCTCTAAACCCTAAACCCTAACTACAAATTATTATTCTTATTCACACAAAAGAATCTTAAACAATTCACGAAATTGCAATAGAAAGAGTACGAAAGGGTCATAGCCATTGACTAGTAAGTTTAACTTGTTTTACAAGTTCTATAACAATCATGTTGACACTTTCAACTCTTATTGTCAAAACCACCTTCAACTATTACATGACAATGACATGACCCCATGCAACTCCAAATATGAAAACACAATGTTGGTTAAAAAGATCAGAAATTCACCAATTTGTTTTCATATAAGGAATGCACTTTATATACATTGGTTCCATAAACAATTATTTTTTATATTTTAATATATGATTTAGAGGATATTTAGTTACGTTAATAAATTAACTATTAGTCTATTTGATTATCATAAACTAATTTGATAAAGAAAAAAATATTTGGTAACATACTTAAAACAGTTTATTTTATAAGTTTTATAAGTCATAAACGATTTTAATTAGTTTGTAACTTTTACTTTTTTTATGTTATATTTCTTATTAATTTTAATTTGTTATCTCTTATTGTAAATTTTTAATTTTATAGAAATAATTAGTTATAATATTATTTTAGTATTTGTTGGATTATTTGTATATAGTTTAAATTAAAAATATTCAACAATACAAATTGAAGTAGTCAATATTTAAGTACCTAATACTATGAAAATTACACAATGAAAATTGTAAAAATAAATTAATATAACCATAGTTTAAATTGATAAATAAAATATTTAATTTTAGCCTCCATGTGCTGGATTTACTTCAAAGATAATTTTGATGTAGTGCTGAAAAATTGGTTAACCAAACTCAAAATGGTTGGGTCATGTTGACCTGCGTGGAGTATAGCTGGCTTGTGCTGAGTGGATTGAAAATGGTTGAATAAAATTATGTAGAAAAACTTTCAAAACTCTCTTATGCATAATTCCTTTGAGCGATTTTTTCTTAGTGATGGCCCTGTGAAACTATGGTTAAAAAGAAACTAAAATTTGAACAAACACTGAATTTTTTTTATATATGTTTAAGCTATATTTTAAAACACTTTATGCCTTGTATATATTTTATATGGGTGTTACATAACATAACATATTTTAAACTACAATCTACCCAAGCGAGGCAATGAAATGATATTCAATCCACAATTTCTTTTGTTATAACATGATCTGTTTTGGGAGTTTATTTTTTGGTCTATCATATCAAACTTGTTTTTGATAACTAAAGTTTTTAATAAATGACTCTCATATCTTTTATATTTTAAATAAAATGATATTTATTTCTTTTATTTTATTTAAAAATAATGTACTAACTAAAAGTTAAATAAAAAATAGTGAAAATTGAAAATAAAAGATTAATGTATTTATTATAGATAAAGAAATGGAATGATTTCACTATAGAAATATTATTCCTATATTTTATATCATCTTTCCGTCCACATATTGTGTGAAAACGGTTCTTGTAACATGCGTGTGAAAATTCGTGAATTCAACAACAATCCAAATATAATATATTTTAGTATTGAACTCACATTCTAATTTTAGAATTACATATAGAAAACACTTTAATTTTCAAGTAAAAACTCACAACCTTATATTATTATATTTAATGCCTGACCAAAATTAAATTTCTTAGGAGTTTACATAGTTTTCTTATATGTGTGTTGGAACATTAGAAATTCATGGTCAATGTCAACCTCTGGTTCTCTATACACGCTACGTAACAAACACCCTTTTGCATTTCTTAAGACTTCTTCATATCCAAAACCTCTATTTAAATCCAATCCTTTCATCCCAAACACTACTCAAAATCATTACACTATTTCTTACTTATTTTCTTGCACTGAATTGATCACATAGCTGTGTGCATATCTTGTTACGTACTCTAAAAAGTGTCATAGATATGGAGGCAAAACAACACAAACAACTCACCTTGGAGATCACAATTATGTCGGGAGAAAACATAAGTGTGGATCAAAATTCAGTGACAGAGATGAATGTTGTTGTTCGTGCAGAGTCTTTGAATTGTTGCAGAACCAAAATGGTGAATGGAGATGATGGAGTGCATGCATGGAATGAGAAATTATTGTTAGAGGTTCCTTCATATGCAAGATCTCTTACGTTTGAGGTCCAATGCAACAAATACAAAGAATTTCGTCCTGTTGGGGTAGCAAGGATTGCTCTTTCGGATCTACTTTGTGGAAAAAATAATAATGTTTTATCCCAAATGTTTTGTTACGGTTTGAGAAACTGGGAGGGTCGACGTAACGGTGTTATTCATTTCTGGGTGAAGGTTGTGGATAATTTATCTGCAGAAACAAAACAAGAGAAAGACATAAAGATGGTGAATTGTAGAGGAATTGAGAATGAAGTTACAGGGAGTGATGTTGTGATTGGCATTCCAGTTAATTGGTGCACAAACCAAATGGTTGTTTGAATTAATGTTGTTTTCTTAGGGATCCAAAAAAAAGAATGGTTGATGGGTACAACTATAGAAGTTGGGAACAATAGATTAATGATTTTTTAAATTAAGTATTGTGTGATTCCAAGTAATGCAAATAGTAGTACACTGAAAGTATTTATATTTTTTTATCGAAATAAATATTTATATAGAATTTTGATAGGTTGAGAATTCTACAGCATCAGATTACAAACGAAAGAGAAATATCTTATATAAGCCAAATCATATAATGTGTAGTTCTAAAAAGAACATTTTCCTATTTATTACATTCTTTCTTCGTTTCTTTAAACTATGCACTTCTATTCCCTATTAATTTGAGTATATATCTTGATTTTATTTTTAACTTCTCGATGAAAAGTTTTCCGTCAAAATAACACGTTTACATTTCTTCTCTAATTTTGTAAAAAAAAAATAAAAAAATTCACTTACCTTCTCTATAAATCGGGGCTATAGAGTCTCTTTCATTTAAAAAAAAAAACATAATTCTACTACATCGAACATATTTTACCTAAACTATATAAATATAACATTACAAAGCAGTTGCGGATGAAGATTTTGAACCTAAATAATTTACTTAAAAGAATATCAACATACTATATGATATATGAATTAATCTTATATATCACTATAAGAAAACAATCAAATAATAATTAATTTAAAAATAATAAAATAATTAATCATTATATCTAAATAAATTAGATATTATTTTATAAATTAAAAAATTATTAATATTTAAAATAAATTTTAAATTATTATTTAACATTAATTATTAATATTTTAGTTACTAACTACTTTAAAAATATTGGTCAATCTCAACCTAAAAGTTTTTTAGAAAATTATGAGTAATTGTCTAAAATAATTCATTAAAGTTTGACAAATGATGAACTAGTCAACTAGTTATGAACATAATTTGTTTTTCTCCAAACAAAATACAGTGTGAGCTTATGTTAATTTAAGTTGATATTTGGTTGTTACTTAGGTCTTGGTACGTAATGGTTTGACTTGTGAGTGAAGTCTTCTAACGCGTAAACCAAGTTTTGTGGTGACTGATATTATATTCTGCATTTTCCTTTGGAGTTCCATGCATCCTTCCTAATCATTTCTTGGGTTGCTACACCTTCAACTTCCAAGTTTATGTACCATAATTGCCTTATTTATTCATATGGCTATATAATTTTTTTGTATATAAAATCTGTAAAAACATTACGTAGTTTACATGGAAGAATGGTTCAAGGAATTGAACGTAGTAGGTAATGGAATATCTTAATAAATGGTTTGGTTTGCTCTTGTTGGTTCATGATGACTTTTAAGTACGTGTTGGGCAAGTTGGTGAAGGTCATTAAATGGACAGATTCAACCTTGGGGAATATCATTAATTAGCAAACCACTTCAGTGGAAGTCTTTTAACAGTGGAGAGAAGAGTGAAAGAGGTATTTAGTTTAAGGAAGACATATAGATTGCCCAATACATACTTGTTTACGAGGTTTTGTGATGTTAAGAATATAACGAAACTCCAAAAAGAATTGGATGCTTAATTAGAATAATTTTATTCATATTTTAAAGTTTTAATAATAGATTATTGGATTCTAATCGTGAATAAATCTACTATTTGAGTTTATTTTGATATTAATTATTATTTATGTTAAAATAAATAATTTAATATTTCTCAGAGTAAACAATGGTATAATAGAAGCGGCTAGACAGTTTGCATGAAGCGTCTACCATTACGAGTGGACCGAGTCACATGAAAATCCAAATTGCTTATTTCAATCAAAATGGAAAACAAAATTTGAGTTAAATTAAAGAATTAAATCTTTAATATCTCATAAACACAATTGGAAGTGAATCTTCTAAAGAGATATTCTCTTGAATTTTTTAAAATAAGAATCTTCGGTTAACACACACAAAATAGAGCAAATCTCCTTCAAATATATTGTTCAAGTAAATCTTCTTCAAAAATATCTCTTGCAACAACGTTGAGTTTAATTATAATGAATGCACAAATCTGAACGGATTTTAGAAACAAAATATTTCGAAGAGAAGCGAGAATGAGACCTGGAACTGAACGGGAAAGAAGATATTTGCTTCGTGTTTCAAAGTCGCACAACACACTTTAAACCTAATTTTATCTTCTTTTTGTATTTTTCTTGTTTTTTCTTTCGTATGGAAGGCTAAAACCTTTTGGGATCAATTGACATTGTTTATACTCTCTTCCCTCTGGTGTTTATGGTTTATCATCGTGTTAAATGACAATTATCAAAGCGCTATAAGGATAGGAAGCACTACAGTGTGTGTGAATAGCCCGCGATATAGAAGGAACGAGGATAACTATAGGTTGAAAGGTTACCAATAGGTTGTAAGGCATGGTTGAAAGAAAACATGAAGACAAATGATAAGCTATATCACATAACATTTATATCACATGACATTGGAGGAGGAGACAACAAAAGTAAAACACTACTATTGCAAATGTGACTTTAATGCTAATATTCTATCATATTCTAGTTCCTTGGTTGAATTTATGGAGAAAGTTAGCTTAGAGTTAAAATGCTTTGACACATACGGTTTGGGAGTAGGATTAGGAGTCTATGGAGATGTGGATCAAACGATAGAATCACTGGTGAATCCTAAAAATGGTAGGACATGACAGAGGATAGCAGAGAAAGCAACAACAACGAGAGGCAAAAATGAATGTTGCTTTGACTGTAATACTCAAGAAAAGCAATCATCTTGAGTTTCCATAATTCAAACTTTTCTCCCTTGTAAAAGGATAGATGGTTAATAGTTTGATCTTAAGAGTTCATAGAGTCTTTCAGGATCGTCTCCTGTTGCCTTGTTAAGAAATAACCTTAGAGGTTAGTTCTAAAACTAATTGTAGGTGCAATTGGCTTTAGAAATAGGGTTGAATGGAGCCTTTATACTATCTTTTTTACACTGGATAATTAGACTATCTTGTTAAATCATCTAATAGATTTTCTAACAAAAATATATAGTACGACTATCTAACAGATTGTTCACTAATATCGTGTAGTAAATCGTCCAATAGTGGGAATTAAAACAATAGTAGAAGTAAAGAGATATCAATACAAAAGATTTATCTTGATTCACCCCAAACTCGAGCTACGTCCAGTCCCCTTAAGCAACTGCTTAAGAGCTTCTACTAACCAATTAGTGATAACAAGTATTCTCAAATCTCTAGCATTGCATTGTCCCAATGAAAGAACTATGATCTTAAGGGACAAAGATGAATATAGTAGCCAAGAAGAAGAAACTAGTGAGAGTGAAGAAAATGAGAAAAAAAAGAAAGAAATAGAAAAGCCAAGTGAGGGGTTGTTTGAAAAAGAAGAAGAGGAATCTAGAAAGAATGAGGAATATCTTATAACAACCTCTACAAGCATAGTGAAAAAAGAATCCTTAAAGGGGGATTGCATAGGTAAATATGTAGTAGTTTATTTTGATGACTACCTAAGACACCTTAGGGAATTTTTCTTAGGGCTTAGAGTTAATAGTTTGTTTGCTAATAGTGATAAATGTACTTTTTGTGGTGATAGTGTAGTGTTTTTGGGTTTTATAGCTAACAAAAATGGGGTACATGTTGACCCCGAGAAAATCAAAGTCATCCAAGAATGGCCAACACTACAAAATGTAAGAGATGTTAGGAGCTTTCATGGTTTAGCAAGCTTTTATAGAAGATTTGTGCCTAACTTCTCAAGTCTAGCTTCACCACTCAATGAGTTAGTGAAGAAGGACACTCCATTTTGTTGGACCGAAAAGCAAGATCAAGCCTTCAAGAGGTTAAAAGCTCAACTCACTAATGCATCCATTCTAGGTTTACCAAATTTTGCAAAAACTTTTGAGTTAGAGTGTGATGCATCGAGAGTGAGCATAGGTGTTGTATTGTTGCAAGTGTTGATCTAGAGTGATCACATGCTTTGAAGAATCCAAATCTCATGTTTGATGCAAAGGCTGGAGTTGTTGCTGTGTCTAGGATAGAGTCTGGGTACATTTTTTGTGTAATCCACTCTTGATTGAATCTAAAGCTAAAGTGTTTTCAAATCTTTTAAGTTTAAAGTGTTTTTCAAACTAAGTGAAAAACAACCTGTTGTTTTGTCGAAACAACCGATTGTTTTACATTTAGGTGTTTTTGAAAAGGTTGAAAACTGTTTTGGTTGGTTGACTTGCTCTCAAACCAAAACAACCGATTGATTCGCTCTTTCAATCGATTGTTTTGTTAGTTAAGTGAGCTTTAAATGATTTTATAACAGAATGCGCTCCTGCTTTAAATGCTTTGACCATTCTTTGAAAGTTATAAATAGTTTGTTTAAGTTTTATAACAAACAATTAAGATAGAAAAACATATTTGAGTTTTTCAAATACAGCAAATAAGAAGTGATCATGGAGGAGAATTTCAAAATGAGAAATTCAGCAAATTCTATGAGAAGATGGAAATTCTGCACAACTTCTCTGCTCCAAGAACTCCACAACAGAATGGTGTAGTGGAAAGGAAGAACATATCCCTTGAAGAAGTAGCAAGAACAATGCTAATTGAATCTTCCCTACTCAAGTATTTTTGGGTTGATGTTGTTAGCACCTCTTGCTATGTGATGAATAGAGTGTTAATAAGGCCAATCTTGAAGAAAACACCCTATGAGCTCTTCAATGGAAGGAAACCAAGCATCAGTCACCTTAGAGTGTTTGGTTGTAGTTTGATGAAAAAGATGATCTTGGAATCTCTATTGGCTATTCCCTAAATAGTCATGCATATAGGATCTACAACAAGAGGATCATGACTGTAGGAGAATCTGTTCATGTGGTCTTTGATGAAGTTGATCGCAAAAGCATTCAAGTCTCAAAGAACAACATAGAAGAAGATGAGCAGAACATCAATATGGAGAAGCTGAATTGTTGTGCAGAAAAACAACCGGTTGAATGCTCGAAACAACCGATTGAAATTCTTCAGTAGGGTGAGTTGCCTAAAGAATGGAGAATTCCTAGAGATCTATCATTGGAGAACATCATTGGGCAGATAAAGGAGGGTGTTTCTACACGTAGCTCTATCTCAAACTTTTGCAGGCACACTGCTTTTGTCTCTCAAGTTGAACCAAAGTCTATTGAAGAAGCTCTCAAAGATGAAAAATGGGTGGAAGCTATGCATGAAGAGCTGAATCAGTTTGCTAGAAATGATGTATGGTTTCTGGTTCCTAAAACAGCTGAGATGAACATCATTGGATCTAAATGGGTTTTCAGAAACAAGCTTGATGAGGCTGGAGAAATTACAAGGAACAAGGCAAGGCTAGTTGCCAAAGACTACAATAAAGAGGAAGGGATTGACTATGGAGAAACCTTTGCCCCTGTTGCAAGATTGGAAGCTGTGAGGTTGCTGTTGGCCTTTTCTTGTATGAGTGGATTCAAACTCTTTCAAATGGATGTGAAGAGTGCTTTTCTCAATGGCTTCATCAATGAAGAAGTGTATGTTGAGCAACCACCGGGTTTTGAAAATCATCAACATCTTAATCATGTCTTTAAGCTGAAAAAGGCATTGTATGGACTTAAGCAAGCTCCAAGGCAGTGGTATGAGAAGCTTAGCAATTTCCTTTTGTCACATGGTTATGAAAGAGGAATGATTGATAAAACTCTCTTCATCAAGAAGTCAAATTCTCAAATTATCCTTGTGCAAATCTATGTTGATGACATCATCTTTGGTGCTACACAAGATAGTTTGTGTGAAGAATTTGTGGCAGCTATGCAAGGTGAGTTTGAAATGTCTATGATGGGGGAACTTTCTTTCTTTCTTGGATTCCAGGTCAAGCAAACAAAGGATGGAATCTTTCTATGCTAATCAAAGTATTGCAAAGAAATTCTCAAGAAGTTTGAAATGGAAAGTTGCAAGGAAGCAAGCACACCTATGCCTTCAAGCTGTTATATGGATGCAGATGCTGCTGGAAAAGGGGTAGATCAAACAAAATATAGAGGTTTGATTGGCTCATTGCTCTA
This sequence comes from Phaseolus vulgaris, assembly GCF_000499845.2. NCBI lineage: Eukaryota > Viridiplantae > Streptophyta > Magnoliopsida > Fabales > Fabaceae > Phaseolus > Phaseolus vulgaris. Next base: position 34,273,267 of record NC_023750.2, on the reverse strand, counting down.
TCTCACAGCAAGTAGACCGGACATCATGTTTGCGATGTGTCTTTGTGCAAGATATTAAGCAAATCCAAAGGAATCCCACTTCAAAGCTGCAAAGAGGATTTTGAAATATCTCAAAGGAACAAAAAATGTTGGTCTATGGTATCCTTCTCACTCTCCTATACACTTAATTGGCTATTCAGATTCTGATCTTGCAGGGTGTAAGCTAGACAGAAAAAGCACAAGTGGTACTTGCCAGCTTCTTGGTTCAAGTCTCATTTCATGGCATAGTAAGAAACAAGCTTGTGTGACTCTATCTACTGCAGAGGCTGAATACATTGTTGTTGGAAGCTGCTGTGCACAAATTCTATGGCTTAAACAACAACTTGCAGATTTTGGATTGAAGATTAGCAAGGCCCTTTGATGCGTGACAACACAAGTGCCAAAAATCTTACCAAAAACCAGATTCGGCACTCAAGAACTAAGCACATTGAGATCCGCCGTCATTTCATAAGGGATCATGTGAACAATGGGGACTGTGAAGTGAAGTTCATCGAGACAAAACTGCAACTAGCTGATATATTCACAAAACCTCTACCAAAAGAAAGGTTTTTCTTTTTGAGAAATGAGTTATGTATTCTTGACTCTCAAAATCTTTCCTAAATTGTTTTATAACTGTTACAGTCTATTTGAGAAGACAAATAGGGGGAGAATTGATTGGTTCATGTGTGTCTTTCTCTGAAAATTGTTTCAAACTGCTGGAACTCTGAAATCAAAACTATTTTTTGCTTATGCTGACAGAAACAACTGATTGATTCGTGAAAATAATCGATTGTTTGTCTGATATACTGTTTTGTTTGTCTGATGTACTGTTTTGTAATTGTGATTATCCTAACCTGCTATTGTAGATACAATGCATTGTATATGTTTTGTCTATGCAGGTTCTGCTTCAGATTCAAACAAGTTCAACACAAGCAACCAGGGATTTGTCTTCATCAAATAGGGGGAGATTGTTGATCTAGAGTGATCACATGCTTTGAAGAATCCAAATCTCATGTTTGATGCAAAGGCTGGAGTTGTTGCTGTGTCTAGGATAGAGTCTGGGTAGATTATTTGTGTAATCCACTCTTGATTGAATCTAAAGCTAAAGTGTTTTCAAATCTTTTAAGTTTAAAGTGTTTTTCAAACTAAGTGAAAAACAACATGTTGTTTTTTCGAAACAACCGATTGTTTTACACTTAGGTGTTTTTGAAAAGGTTGAAAATTGTTTTGGTTGGTTGACTTGTTGTCAAACTATAACAACCGATTGATTCGCTCTTTCAGTCGATTGTTTGTTTCAAAATCCTAACTGAAACTGTTTTGTTAGTTAAGTGAGCTTTAAATGATTTTATAACAGAATGCGCTCCTGCTTTAAATGCTTTGTCCATTCTTTGAAAGTTATAAATAGTTTGTTTAAGTTTTATAACAAACAATTAAGATAGAAAAACAGATTTGAGTTTTTCACATATTGCTTTCAAGATTTAAGTTTTCATCTTTGAGCTTTGGTTTATCAAGAGAGAGTGGAATAGGATTACATCTGTATTGATTTCAGTTCATTCTGTAACAAGTGTAATTCGTTCTGAATTCTTTGTACATTCTGGTGTTGTAAAGCCAAAAAGGGTTGTGTGCTCTTGAGGTTGTCAAGATCAACATTCTTGGTGGGTGTGTTGAGCCAAAGGAAGTGTGTTTCTTGAGGGGATCAAGGTCACTTCTTTGGTGGTGTGTGTATGTAATCTGGTTTTGATTACTTAGTGGATTCCCCAGTGGTTTCTGGGAAACTGGATGTAGCTCTTGGTTTAAAAGTGAATCAGTATAAATTGTTTGTGCATCTCTCTCTTCCTTAAACTCTTTAAATTCAGTTGTTGTTGTTTTTAATGGTATAAACAACCGATTGTTTTTCTAGTGCTTTGCTGTTTTAAACTTTGTTTCTTGGCTAACTGAATTCCTAATCCGGTTTCTAGCAAAGAATTTCATTCTAGCTTAAAAAGTTTGCGAAAACCCCCTTTAAACAATTCACCCCCCCTCTCGTTTAAGGCCATACATTCTAACAAAGTTATCATCTAAGAGTTTTTCAAAGAGTTCTGAGATTGCTTAAGAGTTGAGAGATTGATCAAGGTGCTGAATAGGATTCTGCTTGTATTGATTTCAGATATTCATCTGTAACAAGTGTAATCTTTGTAAACTGCTGAACAATTCGTTTGTGTGTTTTTGCTGAGATTGGCTGTGTGTTCTTGAGGTGTTCAAGATCAGCAATATTAGTGTTGGCCAAGGAGAGTGTGTTTCTTGAGGTGTTCAAGGTCATTCTCTTGGTTGTGGTGTAAGTGATCAAGTGGTGATTGCTTAGTGGATATCCTCAGGGTTTCTGAGAAGACTGGATGTAGCTCTAGTTTGGAGTGAACCAGTATAAACAACTGTGTACAATCTTTCTATCCCTAACTCTTTAAATTCAGTTTGTTTGTTGTTTGCTGGTATAAACAACCGATTGTTTCGAAGAAACAACAGATTGTTTTTTCTAGTATTACAGTTTTGCTTGCTGTTTTGACTAACTGAATTGCTGAATCAATTGGTTTCTGAAATAAGTTCATTCTAGCTATGAAAAGTTTGCGAAAACCCCTTTAAACAATTCACCCCCCCTCTAGTTTAAAGCCATCTTTTCTAACAATTGGCATCAAGAGCTTGGTTCTTGAAAGTCATTCAAGTTGATCCTAAAATCTTTCAAAATGGCTGATAGACTACCGTTTGGGGAAGGTGCCTCAATAAACAGACCACCCTTGTTTTGTGGTTTGAATTACCAGTTTTGGAAAGTTAGAATGAAAATATTTATGGAATCTCTTGACAAAGGAATTTTGGATGCAATTGAAAATGGCCCTTTTATCCCAACGTTTGAAAAAGATGGTTCTGTCATTGAGAAGCCATGGTCTCAATGGACTGATGCAGAAAATAGAAAGGCCAAATTCGATTGCATTGCCAAAAATATTATAACCTCTGCTTTAAATTCTGATGAGTTTTTCAGGGTCTCACAATGCAAATCATCAAAAGAAATGTGGGATACTTTGGAAGTCACTCATGAAGTAACAAATTAGGTGAAAAGAGCTAGAAAGCATGCTCTCATCCAAGAGTATGAGATGTTTAGAATGCTTAAAGGTGAAACCATAGCTGAAGTGCATAAAAGGTTTACACACATCATCAATCACCTTATGAGCCTTGACAAGATGTTTGATAAAGAGGAGCTGAACATCAAGATCTTAAAATTTCTTGATAGAGCATGGCAACCAAAGGTAACTGCTATTTCTGAATCTAAAGATCTAACATCATTAAGTGTTGCCTCTTTGTTTGGAAAGCTTAGGGAACATGAGCTAGAGATGAATAGACTCAATGTTCAAGAGAGTGAAGATAAGCACACAAGGAGCATAGCCTTGAAAGCATCCAAACATAAGGGAAAACAAGATTCAAGTGATGAGGAAAATTTTAGTTTGCTGTCAAGAAAATTCAGCAAATTCCTAAAAAGAAACCGCAACAAAGACAACAACAAGGATAGGTATGGAAACAAGAAACCCAATGAATTTAATTCAAATAACTATACTTGTTTTGGTTGTGGTGAGCAAGGTCACATAAAGGCAGATTGTCCCAACAAGAGCAAAGAGAAAAAGACAAGCTACACGGAGAAGAAAGGCAAGACAAAAAGAGCCTACATTGCTTGGGATGAAAATGAAGTATCATCATCAAGTTCTTCATCAAGTGAAGATGAAAAAGCCAACATATGCTTAGTTGCTGAGGATGATGATGATGATTCTTGCAGTTCAAGTGAGGTTAGTTCATGTGCTTCCTTAAATGAACAAAACTATAGTGAATTGCTTGAAGCTTTTCAAGAAACACATGATGAAGCTAATAGATTGGTTCTTTCAAACAACCGATTGAAAGATCTTAACAATGGGCTTGAAAAGAAAGTTAAATCACTTGAAGAGGAACTGAGAAAAGCAAAAAGTGATTTTGAAAATTTGGAAAATCATTTGAAAAATGCCTCTTGCAAGTGTGATACTCTCAATTGCACAAATTGTGAAAATCTTGAGAAAAAGTTTCACTATCTTGTTGAAACTGTGGACAAGCTTTCAAAAGGAAAGTCAAACTTTGAGAATGTCCTAGCATCTCAAAGCTGTGTTTTTGGAAAAAGATGGTTTAGGCCTTCAATCCACAGAACAAGCAAGATAGGTTTTCAAAAAGCTTTTTGAGAAAATCAGAAAAACAACCGATTGTTAAGACGAAACAACCGGTTGTTACATGCTTTTACTGCATGAAGAAAGGCCACTCTGTTAGATTCTGCAAAATTAGAAAATATTATGTTCCTAAAGGTTTTATGAAATGGATTCCTAAGGGATGTAATGTTTCTAACAGCAAAGAAAAGCCAAATGGACCCAAATTTGTAAGGGGACCAAATCTTGCAACTTGAATTTGTTTATGCAGCAAAAAATGAAGAGGAAAGGAAGAATTGAGCCTTCTGATCAAGCTGTTGAAGAAAAAGACAGTCATTGAAGCTGAATCAATGCTATGCAAAAGGTCAAAACAGTGAAAAGAAGTTTTCTTGATCAGCAAGCAATTGGCTCATTGAAGAAACAACACAAGGATAAGACCTTCCTTTTATTTGTTCTCAATTTCTGTTTTAAAGTTCTTTCCTATGTTTAATTGTCTTTTTAATCAATGTCATGTACTTTAATCTGTTTCTGTTTATGGTTAAAAATTACAAAATCAAGTTTTTAACTGCTGCAGAAAAACAACCGATTGTTTCTTCAAAACAACCGATTGTTTTGAGTCTGACAGCACTGTGTATAAATTGTTTTAACTGCCTTTTGAATTTCTAGCCGTTGCAGATATTTTTCAAAGGGAGAATCTTGGTCAAAGGATCTGTGTTGAAAGCTGATCACGTTCAGAAAGGATTTACAACAGTCATAAAGGAATATATTCCAAAATCTTGGAAATTCAAGAGCCTTAATGACTAGTCAAAGATCACATGTGAAGACCATGTGATTTTCAGCTTTTTCTGACATTTTCAGTGCAGAACAGAGTCAAGTCCTCTCTCTGAAAAATCAGGTACCCATTGAGTGAAATTAAATTCAAATTGATTCTCTTTCTACTATAAAATCAGGTGCAGATTTCTTTCATCAAGAACAACCAATTGCAACATCTCTTGCAACATCTCTTGCACCATCTCTTGCAAAATTTCTGTGAAGTGAGTTTTCGTCTCTGCTGTCATGGAATCAACCCCTCCCACCTCTAAAAGAGTCAAAACTAGAGCTGTAAGGTCTGGAGGAAGGCTTGAAAGCTGGTTTTCTGGTGACACCGATCTCATTGAGAAGTATAGATGTGAAACAAGTGTCAAGAAGATAAACAACCCCAAGGTTGTGTTCTTTGACTGGCTGAAAAGTCAAAAGCTTGACAATGTGAGGAGGCTTCTCAAGGACCAATCACTCAGAAAGTTTTTGGAGCTCAAAGGGAATATATATCCAGGTTTGGTGAGAGTTTTCTACACCAACTTGAAGTTTGAGGGAAACAACTTAGTCTCTCATGTGAAAGGCGTGGAGATGGAGATAACCCATGAGGTTTGGGCAGCTGTTGCTGGGCTTAAGTTCTCTGGATTAAGAATCAATAAAGGAAACCTTGGTGTGGTGGAAGATTTCAACAAAATCCAGTTCTACAAAAGTTGCTTGAAGAACAATCAATCTCAAGTTAGCACATGCTCGGTTGGAGGTTTGAAGCTTGATGAGAGGTTGCTTGCTCTCATTGTAACTTAGATTCTAACTCCAAGGGGGAGTAACCACTCTGTGTTGACTGAAGAAGATCTGGTTTACATCTTCTGCATCTCCAAGAAAGTGAAGATCAATTGGATTCACATAATCAAAGAACATATGCAAAAAGCCATGAGGTTAGGCGATTGCCATTATCCCTATGCTGTTTTAATATCTAAGTTTCTACACTATTTTGAAGTTAATCTTGAAGATGAAACTTCTGAGCTGGTCAAGTCAACTCAAGAGTTGAACAATGGATCACTCAGCAAGATGGGCTTTACAAAAATAGGTGGAAAGTGGATAAGTAAGGATGGTGATCATGGTGCATCTTCTAGTGGTGCTGCTCATCTTGAACAAGATGAACCTGCTGACATGGATGTTCAACATGAAGATCCAGCTGTAGATTTTCAAGATGCAGGTCCTAGTGCTGATGCTGAACATCAAGGAGAAAGAATGCAAACCATGTCTCCTCTTGAAAGACTCATGGTGAATAGGCTAGATACCTTTGCTGAAAATCAAAGGAGCCTTCTTGATCTATGTGTTAGTAACTTTCAGAGGATTGACACAAGGTTTGACAACATGGATGCAAGGTTTATGACTCTGGACGAACAGATTGAAGCTGTCCAGAATCAAATCTTTGATCTTCAGTTTGCTGATGAAGAAGATTGAAAGAAAAACAACCGATTGGTCATCAAAACAATCGATTGTTTTTGGCTGTTCTCTTTTCTGGTTTTAAAATTTCTTTCCTTCTGCTGTTGCTGTTTTATTTCTGATGTAATGGGAACAATGTTTTATTTTATCTCTTATCTTTGTCTATTTGTGAAGAAAAATAGGGGGAGATATATGTTGTGTTTCCAATTTGTTTTAAGTTTCTGTTTTTCAAAGTTAAAAACAGTTTGAGTGATGTTATTTGGTTCTGATATTAGATGTTTTAAGCTTTGATTGTTTATCTGTATACTAACAGAATATCAGAAGTTCAATGTATTGCTCAAAGTACTATTGCAGGAATTGCTTCAGATTTAATCAAAGAACAACACAAGCATCAGGGATTTGTCTTCATCAAATAGGGGGAGATTGTTGAACCATGTGGTGTTCAATGTTTTGAAGAATCCAAATCCTTTGAAGGATGATGAAGCCTCTGCTTTGCTTGATGCTGCTGTGCTGGTTTAAGCTTTGTTCTGGGGTAGTTCAATGTTGTAATCAACCCTTAGATTAAATCTCAAAGCAATTAGCATCTCAATTTTATCAAAGCAAAATGTTTTTCAAACTAAGTTGAAACAACCGATTGTTTTGTCGAAACAACCGATTGTTTACACTTAGGTGTTTTGAGAAAGTTTGAAAACTGTTTTTGAATGGTGAATTTTTGTTAAGTAACAAAACAACCGATTGATTCGAGAAAACAATCGATTGTTTGTTTTAAAACCATAACAGAAAAACTGTTTTCTTTGACTGAGCTTTAAATGCTTTAACTGAGCTTTAAATGCTTTAACTGAATACGCTCCAGTCATTAAATGCTTTGACCAATCTATTTTAAATGTAATTAAGAGTTTGTTAAGATTTGATAACAAACTATATTCTTAGATATATTCTGAAAAACTGTTTTAATGTTTAAAAAGAATCTTGAAACAAAGTTATCATCTAAGAGTTTTTCAAAGAGTTCTGAGATTGCTTAAGAGTTGAGAGATTGATCAAGGTGCTGAATAGGATTATGCTTGTATTGATTTCAGATATTCATCTGTAACAAGTGTAATCTTTGTAAACTGCTGAACAATTCGTTTGTGTGTTTTTGCTGAGATTGGTTGTGTGTTCTTGAGGTGTTCAAGATCAACAATATTAGTGTTGGCCAAGGAGAGTGTGTTTCTTGAGGTGTTCAAGGTCATTCTCTTGGTTGTGGTGTTAGTGATCAAGTGGTGATTGCTTAGTGGATATCCTCAGGGTTTCTGAGAAGACTGGATGTAGCTCTAGTTTGGAGTGAACCAGTATAAACAACTGTGTACAATCTTTCTATCCATAACTCTTTAAATTCAGTTTGTTTGTTGTTTGCTGGTATAAACAACCGACTGTTTCGAAGAAACAACCGATTGTTTTTTCTAGTATTACAGTTTTGCTTGCTGTTTTGGCTAACTGAATTGCTGAATCAATTGGTTTCTGAAATAAGTTCATTCTAGCTTTGAAAAGTTTACGAAAACCCCTTTAAACAATTCACCCCCCTCTAGTTTAAAGCCATCTTTTCTAACAAAAATGAATTTGAAAATATAGCTCTTTCTACTATGCCTAGGATAATCATGAGAGACAACCACAACTCTAGGGATGAGTATCTTTCCCATATTGAGTTTGAATACAATATGGTAGTTCATAAATCTACTAATATTTCCCCATTTGGGGCTGTATATAGGTTTAATCCAATTTCTCCTATAAATTTGTTATCACTTCCTAATCCACAAGAATTTGTGCCTAAGGAAGGAGTAACAACAACTGAATATGTTAAAAAAATGCATGAGAGGATTAAAGAACAAATACAAGAACAAACAGAGAAATATCATAAGAAGTTGCTAAAAACAATAGAAAAACAAGAACAATGGCAACTTAATAAAATTGTTTTTCATATAATTGCTCAAACTAACTCATTTGCTTTGTTTGATAACTCCCATAGATGGACATTTGATCCAGGAGGACGAGCATAATTGTCAAAGCAAGAAAAAGGCTGCTATTTGATATCGACCCTGTAGATCTAAGGATAGATCCTCTAAAAAAGGAGGAAATGATGGAAGTCATCCAGCCACAATACATTCCCATAATAATGAAGAAGAAGAAGCATTGGATTTGAGGACAAATCCTTTTCAAGAGGGAGGGGATGATGGAAGAGGCCCAAGCACAAGCCCATATGCAAGCCCACCAAAGGGTATATTTGGGCCAACAACTAGAGTTATGGCCAAGAGGATCCAAGAAGACTGGAATGCTGCTACTGATGGCAGAGAAACGTTCTTATACATGTTCAAATTGTTAGAATATATGGCCTTAAACGAGAGGGGGGGTGAATTGTTTAAGAGGGTTTTTGAAATCTTTTTCACTTTAACAAAATTCTTTGTATGAATCCAGAACAGAAATCAGGTTAGCCAAGAACAAGATCAATAAAACAGCAAAGCAGCAGAAAAACAATTGGTTGTTTCTGTGAAACAATCAGCTGTTTATACCAGTAAAAACTAGAAATAGAATGTAAATGAGTTTAAAGGTAAGAGAAAGATACACCAACAATTTATACTGGTTCACTCTTAAACCAAGAGCTACATCCAGTCTCCAGAAAACCACCGGGTAATCCACTAAGTAATCAAACCAGATTACAACACACAATCCACCAAAGCAGTGACCTTGAACCCGTCAAGAAACACACTCACTTTGGCAATTTACACACCAAGAGTATTGATCTTGACCACCTCAAAAGCACACAACACTCATTGGCAACACAACACCAAAAATACAGAAGGTTGAGAAGAGATTACACTTGTTTACAGAACAATCTGGAATCAATACAAATGCAATCCTATTCCACTCTCTTAGAAAACCCAAAGCTTTGACATGAATGTTCAAATCTTGAATCAACTCTTTCACAACTGAAAAACTCAAATATGTTTTCTTACTTGTTTGAAAACATTTACAAACTATTTATATTTTTCAAATATTGGTCAAAGCATTTAATGAAGGAGCATATTCAGTTATAAATCATTTAAAGCACATTCAACCACCAAAATAGAATTTTGTTAGGATTTTCAAAGAAACAATCGGTTGAAACCACGAAACAACCGATTGTTTGGTTTGGCAATTAAGTCAACCAAACTTAAACAGTTTTCAACCTTTTCAAAAACTCCTAAGAATAAAACAATCGGTTGATTCGACAAAACAACAGGTTGTTTCACTTAGTTTGAAAAACACTTTATTTTAAAAAGGATTTAAAACACATCAGCTTTAGATTCAACAAAGGAGTGGATTACATATAAAACTACCCAGATCCCTCCCAAAACACAGCAACAACACAACCTTGCATCAAGCACAAAGGATTTAGATTCTTCAAAGCATAATTTGAATTCTTCAAAGCACTTGATCACTCTTGATCAACACAAATGTCATAAACTCTAGTGTAGAGCAGACTTTAAATTCTTGTCAAAATTAGCATAAAAATTTATTTGTAATTTTCTTGGAATTAAATGTGGACACCTAAAACACCAACCTAGGTAAACTTAGAGTTTCTAAAAACCTCTAAATTTACCAAGGCAGGTCTAGAAAGCCCATGGAGGGGGTGAGCATACAAACTAGACACACCCCTCCCCATGTGCTCATTTATGTGTCACTTTTGGGAGGGAATTCATTTGAATTTCCCTCCACTTTCTTTTGAATTTCCAACCCTCTAAACACTATAAATAAGAGGGTTTGACTCATGTATTTGCAAGATTAATATAATAGTGAATTGCTGTCAAATTTGAGTCAATATCACTACTTGTCAAAAACCTCCCAAGGTTAGACTATTGATCTTCAATTCTCATCCTACCAAAGAGAGATGGCCTCACCACTCTCATTTCATACCTAGCATGCACCTCCAAAGCCACCACACCTCCTAGGAGGGTCTTGTCCGTAAACTTCCATTAAGCTTCCACAAAGATCACCAACAATCCTCCAATCATGAAGGCACTCTTCCATCAACTCTGCCCGCAACACATCCTTATATTAATAAAAACCAACATAATGTTATACGATCGAATCCAAAAAATTGGTATTTTTAAATTTACATATTTTGAATTATACAATCTAGAAGGTATTTCTAAATCTGAGAATACCTTATAGACCGTACAATCCGAAATGCATTTCAGAAAAAAAAAAAATTGGTTTGTACAATCTGAAAAGTATTTCCGAATTTAAAAATACTTTCTAAATTGTAAATAAAATATGTGGAAAAAAAAATTAAACTGAATTGTGTAGTCAAAAAGATTTTTGCATCACTGATCTGAAATGGAAAACAATACAAATTCAATAATGTAAATTCAGTAAAAATAAACATTTTTAATGCATAATGTATAGTGAATGTTCAACTTAGATTCAATCTTCGACAAAAGACTGCACAAATGTTTTACAAACACAAGAAGGAAACTTGAAAGAAGAAAGGAGATGAGGAAGTAGGTGCTGGGTTGCCGTGACTACTAAAGGAATGAAGAAGATTAAGGATGTAGGGAATTATGGTTATGTATTTTTCTCATTAAGGGTAGAAAGGTTTTTTTGCCACTACCATGGGGTGGAGGAAGAAACTATGGGGTGGATGAAGGAATTCCTAACCCCGCACAAAAAAGGGTGTTGTTCAAGATTTAAAACGACGCCGTCCGTAACTTCCCTTGTAGTTTAGATTAAACCCTTTTCTAAACCCTAAATAATCGTGTTCTAACCCAAAATTGTCCAGTCATCCGATTTCAATTCCTGTAATCCTTCCATCCTTGGCAAGAAGCAATGCCGAATTGAAAATCCCCGAAACAGTTTCCGATGGACGTAAAGGCTTTGGCGAAATCAAAGAGAAGTCACACGCAGCACCACAGCAAAAAGTCTCATCATAGCCACAAGCCCAAAGCCCAATCATCGTCTTCTTCGGACCCAAAGGACCCTGCGAAGAACCCACCGGGGAAGCAACAAGTGAACGAGGAGAAGAAGAAGAAAAGCCACCGTTCTGTGCTTCCCTCGAATTGGGACCGCTATGGGGAGGAAGAGGATGATTCTACGCCCGAAATTGCTAGCAAAACCCTCGATGTTGTCTTGCCCAAAAGTAAAGGCGCCGATTATCGCCACCTGGTTGCGGAGGCTCAGTCCCATGCGGAGACAAGTTTGGAAGGATTCCCTGCTTTTGATGATCTTCTTCTTGGTATGTGTTTTTCAAGATCATCACTTTTTGTAATTGTACACAATTTAGGTGCCAAGTTAAGTGTTATATCTTGGAATGTGCTTTTGGTATGGGATTAAAAAATAGAACATCTTTATTTTTAATAACATTTTTAATTTAATAGTAATTAAATATAGAAATAAAGTAAGAGTAAAAATTCCAGAAGGCTTGGTATGAGAGGTTTGGATAGTTTACATGGGGTCAAACTTTCAAGCCTCGTCTCAATTCATTGTAAAAAACATAGTAAATCATACTGTTATTCAATCACAAACTACCATGGTAAGTTCTTTTTTTAATGTCATACCAATATTTGTTGCCTTCTAATTATACTGATAATACAAATTGAACTTATGAAATGACAAATATTATGGGTTTCATAGAAGATTCTGACTGAACATTTTTTACTTTTAAGGTATATATTATTAAAACATATTATAATTTGTCCTTTTTTCCTCCTCAAATCTAACTAAAACATGCAGAGACTGGTTGGTGTTGCTCTAGTCAAGATTGAAATTTAATCTTAGTAACTGGATTTAGCACCATTAAGGCATCTATTAAAAAATAGAGTAAAATCTAACTTCACTAAACCTTAGTTTTATCCTTGTAATGAAGGTCTAATGTTTCGTAATTGTTCCCGGTATATATTTCAGTAGTAGCACTAGCTTATAATGAGCATTTGTAATTAGGTGACTTGTCGTTGATACTGTTTTATGTGTTGCAGGGGAGTTTGGTGTGGGATTGAGCTCTATGCTTGCGTCCAGGGGAGAGGGCATCATCTTGTGGAATGGAGATGATAATTTTGTTGTAGAGGATAAGACAAGTGGAAATCAGGAGGTAAATTGTTAACTCCCTTATCTGATGCTGATATGACATGGTTATAAGATTGGTGCACTTGCGTAGTAATTCTTAGTGAATCTAGCTGAGATAGTTATCATCTAGTATTTAATTCATGCTAGTTTGAGCTTCTTGAGCATCTTTAATTGACATTGAGAATCAATTAGACCAGCTTCATCCAGGACCTTACTATTGCTTGTAACCTAATAAATTTCTTAGTAGTAATAAGTGATATCTAAAGTGATTGATGGTGCTTGTACACCAAGAGAAGGACATAGGCTGTAGATTATTTTTGCTGTAATCCGACTTTAACTGTTTGAATCGCCATTACTTTGTTGATCAATAAATAAACACTCTCAAGTTGGCATAAAAATATGGTATGCGATATATATTGGCCATAAGCTTTTCCAATATTTTGGCATATATTTCCTAGGGTATTAGATACTTTTTGTTGCTTTTTTTTTTTTTTTCCCAAACAATTTATTTCCTGCAAAAGATTGTTTATTGGAATTGTAATTCAGCTATGTAAAATAATTGTTATTGATCTATGGGATTTTCTCCAGCATTCTCATCATGACTTGCCATTGCAACTTTTTATATCTTGACTATTTTGCTGCATGTTATCTTCCAACTTCATTTAGTACTTCCTTACTTACCTTGAATTGGATTTTCATGCAGGCATCATTCTTGTCCCTGAATTTGCTTGCTCTAGCTGACAATTTTGCCAAGGTTGACTTATCAAAGAGATTATTCATTGAGTCTGACCTATTATCCACTGAGTTGGTATGTTTATGCTTTAAATTATTTTTGAAAATTTTGTGGTTGGCGGCCTTTTGGTAATTGTAAATAACAGTACATTCATTTTATTTAGCTTTATTTCATTTTCCTTTTCTTCCCTTCCAAGGCTTTGGCGGAGGCTGGGCCAATAGTGCAGCATACTAATTTGTATTTTGTTTTGCTATTTATATTGGACATAACTTTTTAAAAATTGAATTTACATTCTTGAGGTTATTAAATTCAAGTGTTTGAAAAAGCTCACCCTTGTCCACTTTATGACCAACACTGTTTCCCGCACAAGGGAATTGGATAATTTGAATCCCTTATATTTTTACTTATCCTGCAAATAGAAACTCATGGGGATTCCTACCTAGAGTTATTGCTCTGTAGTTTTTCATGTGTTCAGCTATAGCAGTAGGTCACTAAACAATGTAGTTAAAATGGGAAATAGTGATGGCAGAAATATTTAACGTGGCATAAATTCCATGATGCAAGCAAACTGTTAAGAATTTCTCTTGATACAAAAACACTTGTTTCTTTGCATCATGGAAAGACAAATAGAAACTTTATATTGAGCACCCTGTCAATAAAGCATGAGGCATATTGCACTACATCTCTCTATCAGATACACTGAACCATATAGCATGTGTGCTTTGTATCAATTGTTACATTGGATTATTGTGGCTATGACCATACAGTTCTATAGAAATGAAAGATTCTTCGTTTCAGCAATTTCTTTGTTCAAATATACAAATAGTTATGACATCGATTGCAGCTCTGGCATAGGTATCTTGTTATTTTTTACATATAGAGTGATAGAGTCATCTTGTATTTTCCATATTCCCTGGGAAAATCAATAATCAATAATAAGTTGCGAGACAAATTTCACTTTTATGTATAGTCTGCAAATCTATATTTGCTGCATTAATATAGTTTATTATGCAGTGTGCGGAAGAGTTGGCAGTGAACAGCAACGAAGAACACAAGGAACTGGAAACTAAAGAGGACAATGAACTAGCCAATAGTATGTCTAAAGAATTCAATTTAGACAATCGTGCTGCAGATCAGTTTGCACCATCTAGTTCCAGCAGTAGTAGCCCTGCTTCTTCTACATTTCCCTTGTCAAATGACTTTAACATTCCTGTGAATTCTGTCATTGCTGAATTTCAGCAAGCTAGCAGTAGTGGTAAACATAAAGCATTCGTTCTAAGTTCAGATTCTAGCTTACATTCCACTGAACATATGAGAGGGAAACAGTACTCCACATTTGAAGCTGCTGCTGCTGAAAAAGAACTAGATATGCTTCTAGATTCTCCAGTTTCATTGGGAGTATCTTCTGGGTATCCTCCGCAGATTTTGAAGAAAGATCCAGTTTCATCCAAAATTGCATCCATTACTGCTAGTCTAGATGATGCACTTGATGACTTGCTAGAGGAAACATCCACTGTGATAAAACCAAATGTTTTATTACTGCCACAGGAAGAAAAGCCTGTCAATCACAGCATGAAATCTTCTTCACATCCTGGAAGCAAATCCAAAGTAACAGATGATTTTGATTCATGGTTTGATACACTTTGATTTGACGAGCCTTGGAATCCCTGATATAATGTGTAGTATGATGTCTTCATTGATGCTACTGCTAAGAGTGGCTCTGTCCTCTCCACCAGAGACCGGTGAATGCAAAATGACCTTTTTTGTTCTAACAAGGTCTGAAAATTGCCCCGTTAGGTGAATGCAAAATGCAAAATGACCTTATTTTACTTTTGGTCATTTTTTTTCTTTGATACGAAGTGGGAATGAAAAAAAAACTACGATTAATCATGAGGAAAATTAGTATAAATTAAAATTAGACAGTTTAAATAGAAGAAAAAGAAAATAAAGAAAGAATTTTGGAGTGAATTTGAAAATGAGAATGATTGTTATTACGCATTAAGAATGTGAAGTCACTACCTGTTTTTAGGGATTAATAAGATGGTATGGGCTGTTTTAGTGAATTTTAGTCAATTTCTTTATGCTCTTTTTGTTTCAGTTCAATCACTGCAGACAGATTTGAGGGCAACTTTGTTTGTATTCAATGGTTTAAGTTGATTTGTAATGATAGAAACGACGGGGTATTTTTTTTTTTCATCTTCTCTTACTTGAGAAGAAAAGAGAAGAAAGACACATGGTGCTTCTACAAATAAAAAACTATTTTCAATTTTATTTCTCTCTCCATGGCAGAACATGTTCTTGATAGATGAAAGATAGTGACACAATATTGTTGTTTTCTTTTTCTTGGATAAAAATTAAAATAAAAAAGGACATAACAAAAATAAAATATAAATTATTTATGTTGTTAATTTTTATAATATTTTATAAATATAGTCATTTTATTTTTAAAATATGTCTAAGTATTAAATTAATTTTAAAATATATAATATGTTATAATATTAATAAATAAATAAATATTAAATATTAGATAAATAATAAAAATAATTTACGTAAAAGAATCAAAATTACACAGAAATTTAATTAAAAAAATTAACTTAATAAATTATATAATAAAATAAATATATTAAATATATTTAAAAAATAAAAATATTAAATAAAAATAAATTTATGTTATAAAAATATTTAAAAATATTGTTAATAAAAATAATAGTAATTAATTATAATAATAACATTATAATTGTAAAATAATAACAATAAATATAATTATTTATAATAAAAATAAATTATATAAAAATAGTATTAATTATAAAAAAATAAATATAAAAATAATAATTTATTTAATTTAAAATTATTTTTTATTGATTTTTTATAATTATAAATCTTAGATATTATATATTTTTAACTGGAATATTTGATTAACAATATTTTAATTTAAACAGATTTTGTATATAAATAAATACTTTTTTTTTATTTTTTACTTAATTATAATAATATATTTGTATTAATTAAAAAATTAATTAATTATATTCATTATATCATACATAAATTTATTATAATTTTATTTAATTTACCAACAAATATTTTGACAATTTTTTTATATAAAGGTACCATAAATAATTTACAGAATTTTAATTAACTCAAATCTAAACAAAAATACCATATATTTTATTTGTTAAAATATTTTTAAAGAAAAAACTAAATTTTTAAACTTTTACATTTAAAACCTTTTAATAAAATTAAAATTTATCTCAAAACCATTACTTTCAATAAATTTTTACCAAAAATCGACTTCACATATCTTAATCCAAACAATCTTAAACTCTTTACATTTTCCTCACATCAATCTTAAACTCTTTAATTCCTTCCTAATCCACATATCACTAATGTGAAAGTACATAAAAATAGGATTGTGAGGACAGTGTCTTGGTTTTAATTTTTTTCAATGTTTAATCTGAACTATACTTTTAAAATGAGCTATATCTTAAATGACTTGTGACCTGCACCCTGTCCAGTTTTAAATTTTTTAAAATTGTCTTTCATTTTAGAATTGAAAATCTGAAATAAATAAAAAAATTAGAAAAGTAAATCTGGAATAAATTTTTGTGTTCCAAAAACAAATTTCCAAAAATAAAAATTAGAAAATCAAAATCTCATTCCAGAAAAAACTTCTAGAATAAAAAAAATACATTCTAAAAATGAATTTATTTTAATCTAGAAACGTATTCTAGAGAAAGGCTTCTTCTGATATCTAAACAAATGTTTCGAAAATCTAAATTCGAAAACGTATCATGAAAAGAGATTTTAAAATATATTTTAATCCATATATTAGAAAAATAATTTGGAATCCAGACCAATTTTATAAAAATCCAAATCCAAAAATGATGGAAACCAAGTAGAGGATGCTCAAGCCCATGAAGCCCAAGCCCAACAAGGGGCCCAAGCCCATCAAGGGGTCCAAGTCCAACAAGGGGCCCAAGCTCAACGAATTACTAGGAGCATTGGGACAAGAGTATAATAAGATGACTCTTCTTATTTCTTTTGTAGAATAGGGGTGTGGATGTAATAAAGAGGTGTAAGTAGTAAGGTAGTCTAAGGGGAGTGTGGATAGGAGATTAGGAGGTGCCAAACTAGGAAGGAAAGTCACACTTCCTTGTCTAGATTAGGCGCCGAATTTCTTTACATTTAGGTGTCATTTAGCTTGCATTTTCAGCACCTCTTAGGCTATAAATAAGGTGCTTGCCTTTGTAAAATTCAGATTGGAATTTTATAGTAGAGAGACTATACTCAAATTTGGAGAGAAATTGTGAGTTTTGAATCTTCTTCTTCTTTGCCATATCTTGTGAGCTATGGTGAGCTTCAAGTGGTGGCACTCCATCACTTATCTTGGTTCAAGGTTCCAAGTGGCGTGAATGGCTTCTTCCAATTCTCAAAATCCAGCAAGCATCTTCCTATAAGTGTTCTTCTTCCTTTTCTTCAATTTTCCATTCGGTAGCTTTATTTCCTAGTGTTTTTCCTTCATTTTTCTACCGATTACATTTACTTTTCCAGCTTTGTTCTTTGTTTCTTTTCGGTTCAGTAGCTAGCTTTTCAATTTCTGTCCAGCTTTTAATTCTTGTTCTTCATTCCTTGTGTTTGGATTCCATTTGACAATACATGGACTTCCATATGAGTCTTGGTTGGTGCTAAGTTTTGGTGAGTTCTTGAATTAGAACATTGATCCAATTCTAAAGTAAAGTGCCTTTCAAATCCAACTCAAGTTGCTCCTAAGAATGTCAAAGAATCATGTGTTCTTCTAGTTACATTCACATCATGTGGTATCTAGAGTTTAGGCTTGTTTTTGCTTAAATTTTGAGTTGTATTGCACTTTACTTTCAAGAGCTCTTTAATTCAAGTTGTTTACCATTCTGTTTTAGGATTTATTTTGAGTTTTTCTTGCTGTTTTTTTTTTGTTACACCATGTGTTTGTGAAAAGGATTCTAGCACTCATTGTTCATATGAGTATGGCTGCTCTTGTGGAATGTCATTCTCCTTCCTAGAGCTGACCTTGAGCTTCCTTTCACTTGTGGTTATATCTTGTTATATGTCTTTTAATTTTGTAATCATGTCAAGTTTTGTCTTAGTCATGTTATTCCATAATTGTCATTACTTCTAGTAGTACTTTTATTGCTTTAATTGTTTCTTGCTTTGGTTTACTTTCTGTTTTTTGAGTTTATTGCTTGATCCTTTGTGCATTTTCATTTTTAGATTTGAGTTCATGCTTGTATTTTCATTCTATACAAGTTCCTTTACACAATTTCCATTATGTCTTTGCTAGTTCATCATACTGTTTTTCATTCCTAAATAGGCTCCTCTGTTTTCTTACAAACGTGCTACTGTTTTCAATTTACTGAAAATAATTGGCTCATAGGAAATTTGTGAAAATTTGGATTTAAATACTTCAAAGTGTTACAAAAGCATAGAAAAAAGAATCACTCAAAAATTCCAAGTACACAAAAAATGATAAATAAAATACGAAAAGTGTACAATACTGCCGAAAAGAATACGGTAATCTGGCAGCGATTTTGAAAAATTTATTTCTCTCAATTGGCTTACTGTTTTTACCTCATTCCAGTGCCATTTTTGAGTTAAGACATTTAAGTTTCTGTGGTTATTTTTTCACATTCCAGTTCGCTTTCAATCGGTACAGTTAAATCTGTAAACATAGCACAGTTTGCTTTAAAAAAAAAAGTTCCAGTAGCTGTTTTCTGTTTTCTTTAATCTACTCTAGCACTTTTCTTTAGGACTCTTTTTGTGTGCCTTCTTTATTCATTGAGTTCTTTATTTTTCTTGATTGTCTTTCATTCATATTCTTTCTAGTTTGTCATACATTACTCTCTGTTTTTGGTTTAGCTTTTATTTGTTTACACCTTTTTCTTGCTTGTCTTTTTGTTCTTCTTAAAAGTTGTGTGGAGACTTGTTCTTAAGTAAGTTGGTTTGCTGTGACATATTTCACTTGAAGCTACTCCATTCCACAAGCAAGGCTTGGTTGAGGACAAAATATTTTCTTGGAGTGGTTTGAGTGCTTTCTTGGGCATTTTCCAGCAACCTATATCTCACTGTTTTTAATTGTCTAACAAGTTTCTTTCACTGTTTTGTTTTCTGTTTTTGTGTATTTTCTGCTCATGGCTCATTTCTCTAGTGGAGAGTCCTCCAAACCGTGCTCACCACAAAAGGCAGCCCTTTATGAAGACTTAAAGAATTCAATGCTCACTATCTTGAGGTGATAAGGAAGATGGAAGCACGGCTCCAAAGTTTGGAGTTAAACCGAGAAGAAATGCATCAAAACCGTGAGAGAAGAACTCCTCCTCCTAGTCGGCATTCTTCAAGGCACTCCCATGGTTATTATGAAGATAATCCAAGGCCAAGACATCATCACCATGAAGAGAGGCGCCAACATGTGGCTGGCCCTTGTTCTCCTAATGTAAAACTTCCTAGTTTTAGTGGTGAAAGTGATCCCAATGTATACTTAGGATGGGAGGCTAAGGTGGATCAAATTTTTGATGTAAATGGGGTTAGGGATGAGCATAGGGTTAAGTTAGCTTCTTTAGAATTTTTGGACTATGCCATGCAATGGTGGCATCAATACCTCATGGACATTGACCTACACAAGAGGCCGCCCGTGGTCTCTTGGAACGATTTGAAAGCATGTTTACGCGCTAGATTCGTACCCCCACACTTTAGGAAAGACCTTATGTTGAAACTCCAACGGTTTCATCAAGGCACGCTAAGTGTGGATGATTACTTTAAACAACTAGACACGCTTTTAATTCGAGTTAATATGGATGAGAGTGGGGAGGCTAAGATAGCTAGGTTTGTGAGTGGACTTCGAAGGGATATTCAAGACGTGGTAGAGTTACAAGAATATTCTTCTTTGGAAAATGTGGTGCACCTTGCTAGCAAAATTGAAAATCAACTTGCAAGGAAAAATGCTTTCAAAAATTCTTCTAAAGATAACTATTACCACTCTTCTTGGAAAAATAAAAACTCTTTTTCAAACATCCCTTCTAAGGACTCTACTTTCAAACCTAGAGAGTCTAAGCCTTCCACTTCCAATGCTAGGCCTAAATCACCACAAAAATCGTCTAGTAAGAAGTGTTTTAAATGCTTAAGCTATGGACATATTGCTTCTAATTGCCCTTCTAAACGAGCTATGTATATGCATGATGGGGTAGATAGTAGTGAGCATGGGTCCGAATCTTCTAGACATTCCTCACCTTCTAGATCCCCAAGTGAGAGTGAAAGTGAAAGTCCACATGAGGGTGACCTATTAGTAATAAGACGCATGCTTGGACAAGTGTTAAAACCTTTTGATGAAACTCAAAGAGAAAATATTTTTCATTCAAGGTGTCTTATTAATGATAGAGTTTGCTCTTTGATTGTGGATGGGGGGAGTTGTGCAAATGTGGCAAGCACAAGAGTAGTAGACAAACTTGGATTGCCTACCATCTCTCATGCCAAGCCCTACAAGTTACAATGGTTGAGTGAGGTGGGTGAGATAGTGGTGAACAAACAAGTCCTCATTACATTTTCCATTGGCAAATATAAAGATGAGGTCTTGTGTGATGTTGTTCCAATGGAAGCTACTCATATCCTTTTAGGTAGGCCATGGCAATTTGATAGAAAAAATTTTCATGATGGCTTTACCAACAAAATTTCTTTTAACTTCCATGGACACAAAGTCATTCTCAAGTCTCTCTCTCCAAAGGAGGTACATGAGGACCAAGTCAAAATGAGAGAAAAGAGAGAGAAAGAAAAAGAAATAAAAAATTCCAAGAGAAGCCTTCTCATATCTTCCCAACAAGTTCAAAAGGTAATAGTTACTCACAAGCCTATTTTTTAGCTATTCCTAGACCTATTGAATATGAGTCGGCTAAGGATAGTCCCACATGTTTGGACCATTTGGTAAAAGAATATGAAGATGTGTTTCAAGATCCTCCTAAAGGCTTACCACCTCTAAGAGGGATTGAACACCAAATAGACTTCATGCCCGGGGTTTCTTTACCAAATCGCCCTGCATATAGGACCAATCCCCAAGAGACCAAAGAAATTCAAAGACAAGTTGAGGATTTATTAGCTAAGGGGTGGGTACAAGATAGCATGAGCCCATGTGCTATGCCTGTCATACTTGTCCCTAAAAAGGATGGGACATGGAGGATGTGTACGGATTGTCGCGCTATAAATAACATCACCATCAAATATAGGCATCCCATTCCTAGGTTAGATGACTTGTTGGATGAATTACATGGGTCTAAAATATTTTCCAAAATTGATCTTAAGAGTGGTTACAATCAAATTCGAATTAAACATGGTGATGAATGGAAAACCGCTTTTAAGACCAAATTTGGTTTATATGAGTGGTTGGTCATGCCTTTTGGCTTGACTAATGCTCCTAGTACCTTCATGCGACTCATGCATCATGTTTTAAGAGCATTCATTGGCAAGTTTGTTGTGGTTTACTTTGATGATATTTTTATATATAGCTTGTCCTTAGAAGATCATGAGTCACATGTTAGACAAGTTTTAGAAACCCTTAGGAAGGAGAAATTGTATGCTAACCATGCTAAATGTTTCTTTGCATTAGATCATATAGACTTCCTAGGGTTTGTGGTTAGTCATAAAGGGGTGCATGTAGATCAAACCAAAGTTGCAGCAATTCAACATTGGCCTACACCCACCAATGTCAATGAAGTACGAAGCTTTCATGGACTTGCTAGTTTTTATAGGCGGTCTGTGAAAGACTTTAGTACAATTGCTGCACCTTTAAATGCCATAGTAAAGAAGGATGTGGTTTTTAAGTGGGGACAAGAGCAAGAAAACGCTTTTCAAACTTTGAAGGATAAATTAACTAAAGCCCCCATTCTAGCCCTTCCTAACTTTGCTAAGACATTTGAAATTGAGTGTGATGCCTCTAATATAGGCATTGGGGCCGTCCTCCTTCAAGAAGGACACCCCATCGCTTATTTTAGTGAGAAACTCAAAGGGAGTCATCTCAATTACTCCACTTATGATAAAGAACTTTATGCTCTTGTTAGAGCTTTGCAAAATTGGCAACATTATCTTTTTCCAAAGGAATTTGTGATTCATAGTGATCATGAATCCCTTAAATATTTGAAAAGCCAAAGCAAGCTTAATAAGAGACATGCTAAGTGGGTGGAGTTTATTGAGCAATTTCCTTATATGATCAAACATAAACAAGGTAAAATTAATGTGGTGGCCGATGCTCTTTCACGAAGATATACCTTGTTAAATGTTTTAAATGTTCAATATTTAGGTTTTGATCACATAAAGGAACTTTATCATGATGACTTAGATTTCTCTCTAATCTATCAAGAGTGTTCCAAGGGAGGTCACAAAGACTTTTTCTTACATAATGGTTTTCTTTTTAAAGGAAAAAGACTTTGTGTTCCCCAAGGATCCCTTAGACAATCTCTTGTTAGAGAGGCTCATGAGGGTGGGCTTTTGGGACATTTTGGGGTAGCTAAGACCTTAGAAACATTGCATGAACATTTCTTTTGGCCTCACATGCGCAAATCCGTACATACCTTCTGTGATAGATGTATAGCATGTAGGAAGGCTAAATCTAAGGTCCAACCCCATGGTTTATATACCCCTCTTCCTATCCCTACAATGCCTTGGGTTGATATTTCTATGGATTTTATCTTAGGACTACCCAAGACATCAAAGGGTAAGGATTCCATCTTTGTGGTAGTGGACCGTTTTTCTAAAATGGCTCAATTTATTCCATGCCACAAAGTGGATGATGCATGCCATATTGCAAATCTCTTCTTCAAGGAAGTTGTTCGTTTGCATGGACTTCCTAGAAGTATAGTATCTGATCGGGATTCTAAGTTCTTAAGTCACTTTTGGTGGACCTTATGGGGGAAACTTGGCACCAAACTTCTGTTTTATACTACCTGCCACCCCCAAACTGATGGTCAAATCGAAGTGGTTAATAGAACTTTCGGTCAATTATTGAGATGCTTTATTTCCGGGAATCCAAGGGCTTGGGAGGATTTACTACCTCATGTTGAATTTGCCTATAATAGAGTAGTGAATTCCACCACTAACCATTCTCCTTTTGAGGTTGTTTATGGGTTTAATCCCCTCACACCTCTAGATCTTCTTCCCATTCCTGTACTTTATGAGGTTCTATGCAAAGACGGTTTTGAAAAGGCATCTTTTATTAAAGATTTGCATAACCGCATCAAGTTACAAATTGAGAAGAAAGTTGGTAAGTATGCTGACACTGCCAACCA
The DNA here is from genome assembly GCF_000499845.2 of Phaseolus vulgaris. Taxonomy (NCBI): domain Eukaryota; kingdom Viridiplantae; phylum Streptophyta; class Magnoliopsida; order Fabales; family Fabaceae; genus Phaseolus; species Phaseolus vulgaris. The sequence goes on along the minus strand of NC_023750.2, from coordinate 34,249,721 downwards.
AAGGAGAAAGCCATTAATCTTTGAGCCTGGTGATTGGGTTTGGCTTCATTTGAGAAAGGATAGATTTCCTTCTCTAAGGAAGTCCAAACTTATGCCTCGTGGTGATGGCCCTTTCCAAGTCATCAAGAGGATTAATGATAATGTCTATGAGTTAGATATGCCCTCTACTTATCTTGGTAGTAATTCTTTCAATGTTACTGATCTCACTCCTTTTGCTGCAGGTTTCCCAAATTCGTGGACGAATTCTCTCCAACCCGGGGAGTATGATGGAAACCAAGTAGAGGATGCTCAAGCCCATGAAGCCCAAGCCCAACAAGGGGCCCAAGCCCATCAAGGGGTCCAAGTCCAACAAGGGGCCCAAGCTCAACGAATTACTAGGAGCATTGGGACAAGAGTATAATAAGATGACTCTTCTTATTTCTTTTGTAGAATAGGGGTGTGGATGTAATAAAGAGGTGTAAGTAGTAAGGTAGTCTAAGGGGAGTGTGGATAGGAGATTAGGAGGTGCCAAACTAGGAAGGAAAGTCACACTTCCTTGTCTAGATTAGGCGCCGAATTTCTTTACATTTAGGTGTCATTTAGCTTGCATTTTCAGCACCTCTTAGGCTATAAATAAGGTGCTTGCCTTTGTAAAATTCAGATTGGAATTTTATAGTAGAGAGACTATACTCAAATTTGGAGAGAAATTGTGAGTTTTGAGTCTTCTTCTTCTTTGCCTTATCTTGTGAGCTATGGTGAGCTTCAAGTGGTGGCACTCCATCACTTATCTTGGTTCAAGGTTCCAAGTGGCGTGAATGGCTTCTTCCAATTCTCAAAATCCAGCAAGCATCTTCCTATAAGTGTTCTTCTTCCTTTTCTTCAATTTTCCATTCGGTAGCTTTATTTCCTAGTGTTTTTCCTTCATTTTTCTACCGATTACATTTACTTTTCCAGCTTTGTTCTTTGTTTCTTTTCGGTTCAGTAGCTAGCTTTTCAATTTCTGTCCAGCTTTTAATTCTTGTTCTCCATTCCTTGTGTTTGGATTCCATTTGACAATACATGGACTTCCATATGAGTCTTGGTTGGTGCTAAGTTTTGGTGAGTTCTTGAATTAGAACATTGATCCAATTCTAAAGTAAAGTGCCTTTCAAATCCAGCTCTAGTTGCTCCTAAGAATGTCAAAGAATCATGTGTTCTTCTAGTTACATTCACATAAAAAAACGTATCCTATGTATTTTGATATGTACCCCTCTTATCTTATTTAAGGGTATTTTGTCATTTCACGTAAGCATCCGTGCATGTTAAAATTCATTTTGTGCAGAAAGTAATTGCCTTTAAAATGAGACTTAATTTTTTTCTTCTAGATCTATTTTGGCCCATGTGCTAACAGGCCATGCTTTTTCTTCTTGCACCCCTACGTTTTTCTTCCTGCACCCCCACAATTTTGTAAATCCCAAAACTGACCTTCACCTTGTTTCGAAAGCAACTTATTGATTTCCGGATTGCTGAATCCAGAAGTCTAATTTTTGTTACGGATTGATCGATCCGGAAGATTACCGGATTCATCAATTCGGAATATTTATGGATTTTCCAATCCAGAATGCAAAAAAATAAATGCAGATTTCCCATTCCGTAAAATTACCGAATTGCATTGTCCGGAAGAAGAAAGAGTAGTGTGGATTTTATGTGTATTTTGGGGTTTTTAAAAAATAGTAGGGATATTATTGTCTTTGCATTACATTGTGGGGGTGCAGGAAGAAAAATGTAGGGTTGCAGGAAGAAACTGCCTTTTAAACATTATATATCATAGTGTATGTATATATTGGTTGTTTTGGAGTTCATGTTTAGAATAGAATATAGACTAAAAGAAATCACAATTCATTCTTTGGTGAGTAAATTTAGCAGGGATAGTTTTAATTTTCCTGACTTACAGTTGAAGAGATCATCATAGAAAGAAATTTATATAATACAATTGATTGTGTTGTTTGTATCTTCTATTTACTATCTATGACCAATAAAATGGAGAATTTTTTGAGTTTCTCTTGTAAAGGTGAGGCTACAATTTATTTGTGCATGTTTCTTTTAAAGTTTGTTTTCATTCTTGAAGCTTTTGATTGTACATCTTGAAGTTGCAACTTGTCAGCTGATGTCTTTTCAGTTTGTAAATTTAAATTTGTGGTCTTTTTGTAAGCAAAGGGGTTATTTGCCTTATTTAAAACTGCAGAGTGTATCCATTTCTAATAATTGTCTTCTCTAGTTCTCCTTTACAAGAGCAATGAAAGCTGCCTTCTTAAGTGTAGAAATTGAACTAAATACTCATACATGAATAAATTCTGAATTAGTGTCTAGATATGTGTGGAGTTTGATTGCAGAAACAGAGATTTGATGTTGTATGCCTAACAGGAGAACTACTCAAGAGTTAGTGTCTTTTACTTATGAACAGATTATGTATTTACTTGTCAAATTCATTATTTCTGAGTTTAGAAGTTATTGCACTTGATGGAGATGAGTCCCTTGTTCTTCAACTTTTTCTTTCAATGCTTAGTGTATATGTGTGTTCTGAATTTCTAGTTCACTTTTGTGAAGTTGTTTTGACATAGAAGAATGGATAAAACTTGATGAACTATTATCTGGTAGTGCCAATGTAGTGGGTACGATTAAGTGATTGATGAAATTCTAATGAAACTTTCAAAGCTAGTGTGTACCTAACATTGCTTGACAAGTATCCTTCTGCAGAAAAGGCATGGTAAGCAAAAGTGATCTTATCTTTGTACTTTTCTTTATCACAGGTGGCTCAAATGTTTAAATGAACATTTCAATGTTCATTGTTGGATTCTCAGTCACTTGGTATTTTTTATTAAAAGCACTTGTTCATTTTTGAAGTTACAGAGTTCACAAGCTTCATGAGTGTGCCAAGGATACAAAATATATCATGTTCGATACACCTTACAATTATGTTGGGTGTGAAGATGTCAGTAATCATGCTATGGCCATCTGAATCAATTTTATTTAATGCCAATCTGCTCACCGCCTACATTCTTGTTTATTTTTTATTTTTTGGTTTCTAGCAGAAAGTCTTGACAAACCTTTGGCATCATGGTGGACTTCTTCTATGCAGGTGAAAAACATTTTCTGGTTTGAACCAATTTGTTTTGGTATCTTGATCATCGTTAGGATATTTAGAACAAAAAGTAAGGATGAAAGTATTCAAGAAAATTCATTTTTATATTTTAGGTCAACGTTAGGGGGTGACAAAATGAGTCAATCGATATGATTTTAACATTGATAATACTATTTTTTGGATGTTTGTTTAAGATTTTGGACTCACTTTTTTCACACAAAACTTGATTTATTTTGTTTTGACAAGATTTTCATTCTATTCATTGTCATGAAAATCATGTAACATAGTATGGGATGACGGTTGTGAAGTTTTTTATTTTTTTTATAAAGCTTTCATGTTTGGCAACGGCTGTGAAGTTTGCTTATGATAATAATGGTTTGAGTCCATTAGTCTTTTTTGTGGCACTGAGAAAAAATATATCAAATTAAATATATCAAATTAGTTATGTACCATTCCATGTAGTGTGTGGCAAGATTAACCTATGGAAATATCGGTTAATATTAGTTCATGTATATTGTTCACACATCATTCTATTATGTATGGAATGACGGTTCTGAAATTTTCTTATGATAATAATGCTTTGGTCTAGTAGCATTTATGGTTCTGAGAAAAAATATATTGAATTATTGTGTGAAGAGAGAGGAAGAGAGAGGAAGATAAAGGGTAAAAGAGTAAAACAGAGTGAGAGTTTGAGAAAAGGAAAAATGTATATCAAATATTCATATCAAAGATTACAATTACAAGAGTATATAAAGGAGTTATAACCAATAGGTGGTTACAACAGAAAAGACTAAAAAGCATAGAGATATATTATCCCTTTACATCCCCCCTTAAACTTGTGGTGGGGATGTGTTCCACCATAAGTTTACTCTTAAAATTAAAAAAGGATGCTCTTGAAATAGGTTTAGTAAAAATGTCAGCTACTTGATATTGACCAGGAATGTGCACCAGATGAATGTGTTTTTGTTGAACTTTCTCTCTGACAAAGTGTAAATCTAATTCAAAATGTTTAGTCTTGGAGTGCATGACTGGATTGACAGCCATAAGAACAACTCCTAGATTATCAGAGTATATTGTAGGAGGAGAGAAAACTTGTCGGAGTTCTGTTAGAAGGGATTGAATCCATAACAGCTCGGCAAGAACAGCAGCAACACTTCGATACTCAGCTTCTGTAGTGCTCCGAGAGACCACCTTTTGTTTTTGAGAAGACCATGAGATAAGATTCTTTCCCAAGTAGACACAGTAGCCAGTTGTGGAGCGTCTATCATCCAAATCAGTTGCCTAATCAACATCACTGAAACCCATTATGGATGATGTAGAACTGGGATGAAGATGGAGACCATGCGCAGTGGTGCCAGCAACAAATCTTAGAATCCGTTTCACAGCTTTCCAGTGGTGTTCTTGAGGAGCATGCATGAACTGACAGACTTTGTTCACAGAAAAAGCAAGTTCAGGACGTGTGATAGTGAGATATTGAAGTGCTCCAACAGTAGATCTGTAAACAGTGGGATCTGGAACGGCTGTGCTACCATCTTTAGTTAACCGCAAAGAAGAAATCATTGGTGTGGGCTGGGATTTGGCATGAAGCATATCAGTTTGCAGCAGAAGATCATTTGCATATTTTTCCTGAGACAAGAATAAACTACCATCTGGTAGTTATGAGACCTGAACACCAAGAAAATAATGCAATATTCCAAGATCTTTTAAAGGAAAAACAGTTTGTAGGGCAGAAATAAATTTTTGAATTACATGAGATGAGTTACCAGTAATAAGAATGTCATCAACATAGACAAGAATGAGTAAGACATTACCATCCCAGAACTTTATGAACAGAGAAGAATCACTTTTAGAAGATTGAAAACCCATTTGTGTAAGAGTGTGATGAAGCTTCTGAAACCAGGACCGAGGAGCTTGTTTTAGACCATATATAGCTTTGTTCAGTTTGCATACATGTTGAGGATGCGCAGATGAAACAAAACCAGGTGGTTGAGCCATGTATACATGTTCTTGCAAGTCTCCATGCAAAAAGGCATTGTCAATGTCTATTTGATGTAGTGGCCAATTGTGGGAAACAGCTAAAACAAGAACAATTCGAATTGTTGTAGGTCGAACAACAGGGCTGAATGTGTCACTATAATCCAGACCAGGAACCTGAGTAAAGCCTTTTGCTACAAGGCGTGCTTTGTTGCGATGAAAAGTCCCATCAGCATGCAACTTGCGTTTGAAAATCCACTTGCACCCAACGACACTCGCACCAAGAGGAAGAGGCATTAGAGTCCAAGTGTTATTAGTTATAAGCGCATTATATTCAGATTGCATTGCTCTAAACCAGTTTGAATCAGATAAAGCTTGTTTATAACCAAGGGGTTTAGCAGATGATGTACTAACCTGATATATTTTGGGTTTGAACACACCAGCTTTGGAACGAGTCACCATGGGATGATTGTTGATGATAGAATCTGAAGCAGGTGGAGAAGAAAGAGACTCCATAGATTCACAAGATATAGGTGCAGTGGTGCAAGCAGGAGCAACAAAATTATTATTATTATTAGGAGCAGAATTATTATTAGGAGCAGATGGTAAAGAGGTGGATGAAGGAATAACAGTGAGGGGCACATTAGAATGAGTAGAAGATGACAAATCAAAATTAATAGAGAAAGGATTATTTGTAAGAGAAAAAGGAAAAACAGTTTCATTAAAGATGACATGGCGTGAGATAATTGTCTTACCAGATGGCAACAAGCTAAGGTACCCTTTATGATTGGAATCATATCCCAAAAACAGACATATAAAAGCATGATATTCAAATTTATGATGATTATACGGTCTAAGCAAAGGATAACAAGCACAACCAAAGACTTTAAAAAATTCATAAGTGGGTTTTTTGTTAAAAAGAACTTCATAAGGTGTACGATTGTTAAGCACAGAAGATGGTAAGTGATTAATAATAGTGGTTGCAGTTAGAAAAGCTTCTCCCCAAAACTTATAAGGTAAAGAGGCAGTTGATAATAAGGCTAAACCTGTCTCAACAACATGTCTATGTTTTCTTTCAATTGAGCCATTTTGCTCATGTGTGTGAGGACAAGTTAGCGTATGTTGTATCCCATTATTATGCAAGGAAGGTGTAAGAGCAAGAAATTCCTTAGCATTATCCGTTTGTAAGCTTTTTAATATGCATCCAGTTTGTTTTTCAGCAAAAATTTTAAAACGCTGGAAAACTGAAAAAACTTGAGATTTAGAGGATATTAGTTAAAGCCATGTAAAGCGCGAATAAGCATCAAGAAAGGCTAAGTAATACCGAGATCCATTAGAAGAATAGTATGGAGAAGGACCCCATATATCAGCAAATACAAGTTCAAGAGGACAAGTATAAACAGTTTCAGAATCATGAAAAGGTAATTGGTGATGTTTAGCAATAGTACAATTTTCACAAAAAACAGAGTGTTTAATACATGGTACGTTGCACAATTTCATTACTCTAGTAACAGTGTTATAGGAAGCATGACCAAGGCGATTATGCCATAGTTGAAACTTAGAATACACAGAATTAACACTAATATTGCATACAGAAGGTTTGAGTTTGTGAATAAACGGAGGAAACACATAAAGACCATCTTTAAGTTTTCCTTGTAGAATGATCCGCTTTGTATCCTGTTGTTTGACAAGGCAGTAATCAGAATAGAATTCAAAGAAGACATTATTGTCTTTAGCAAACTTAGAAACACTTATAAGATTTTTGGTGATGTTTGGAACATGAAGAAGTTGATGAAGATGAACAACAGTGTTATGGTGAGGAGTAATATAAGTGGCAGAGCCAATGTGAGTAATGGGAGTACCTGAACCATTACCTAACTTTACATCCTCGGTGCCATTATAATTGGCTTTGGTGGTAAAAGCATTGAAGTCACTTGTGAGATGATGTGTAGCACCGCTGTCAGGATACCAGAGAGGATCGGTGACCGTAGATGGTGCTCCCAAAATAGATGGTTCAGCAGATTCATTCGCTGAAGCAAAAAATTCAGTAGCATTAGCATTGATAGAGGTATTTGAATCGGTGTCATACCTTTGCCAACAACGGAGAGCTGTGTGACCCATCTTTCCACAGATTTGGCACTGAGTCTTGAAATTAGGGGTTTCTGTTTGACACTCTAGAAATTCGATTTGACGCTCCAGAGAAGCGATTTGGGGGTCGTCCACCACGGCGACCACCTCTGTGAGTTTGATTCATCCATGGTTTGTTGTATGTGGGGTTTGACGGTTGCCAAGAAGCTGTTGAAAGATGTGCTTGAACAATACCAGAATCCAACAATCGATGTTTGTCAAAACGCTCCTCTTGAGCAAGCAGAAGAGCCTCAATGTCTTCCACCGTGTATGGATCGATGCGAGAGGTGATGGAAGTAATGAAACCGTCATATTCGTTAGGTAAGCCGTCCAGAATAGCTTCGATTTGATCATCGATCGAGATTGGGGCACCGACAGCGGCAAGTGTATCCACGATTTTCTTTTGATCAAGAAGATAGGTGGAAATAGAGCGATCTTTCTTAGGATTGCGTAACTGTACCTTGAGTTTCTTAATTTTGGCTCGAGACTGAGTGGCATAATACGTATGCAGTTTATTCCAGATTTGATACGCTCTGTGAAGACCCACCATTTTCGTCAAGATTGGCGTTGTCATGGACGCGAGAAGCCAGGCAACGAGAAGGTGATCCTGTTGCTGATGCCGAAGAAAAAGAGGATTAAGGGTGGGCGATTTTGAATTTTCAGCAGTGAGAAATTCTGGGGGTGATGAAGACTCCTCCAAGAACCGTGAAAGGTTGAGACCATGTACAGTGGCAGTGACTTGTTGCTGCCAGAGAAGAAAGTTATCATCATCCAATTTCAATGAAATTGGAGTAGAGGAAGTATGAGATGTGAAGGAGGAAACACCAGACAATTTTTCAAGATTGGTACCCGAAGAAGAAGAAGATGAAGAAGGGGAAGACATGATGAAAAAAAAAAGCTCTGTATACCATGTGAAGAGAGAGGAAGATAAAGGGTAAAAGAGTAAAACAGAGTGAGAGTTTGAGAAAAGGAAAAATGTATATCAAATATTCATATCAAAGATTACAATTACAAGAGTATATAAAGGAGTTATAACCAATAGGTGGTTACAGCAGAAAAGACTAAAAAGCATAGAGATATATTATCCCTTTACATATTGAGATACCATCCCACTAATCGTGTGATACAAGATTCAACTATGGAAATATCGTTTAATATTAGTTCATATATATTGTTCATAACATCAATCTATTGTGTATGGAATGATGGTTGTGAAGTTTCTTACGGTAATAATGCTTTGGGTCTAGTAGCATTTGTGGCACTGAGAAAAAATATATCAAATTACTCATGTATCCCATGTAGTGTGTTATACAAGATTCAACTATGGAAATATTGGTTAATATTAGTTGATGTAAATTGTTTCACACATCAATTTATTGTGTATGGAATGACGGTTGTGAAGTTTGCTTATGATAATAATGCTTTCGATCCAGCAACATTTGTGGCATTGAGAAAAATATATTGAACTAGTTATGTACCATCCCAAGTAGTGTGTAGTACAAGATTCAACTATGGAAATATCGGTTAATATTAGTTATGTAAATTGTTCTACACATCAATCCATTGTGTCTGAAATGATGGTTGTGAAGTTTGCTTATGATATTACTACTTTGGGGTCTAGTAGCATTTGTGGCACTGAGAAAAAATATATTGATTTAGTTATGTATAATCCCATGTAGTGTGTTCAACTATGAAAAAATCGGTTAATATTAGTACATGTATATTATTTCACACATCAATTTATTGTGTATAGAATGACGGTTGTAAAATTTGCTTATGATAATAATACTTTTGATCTAACACTAAAAAAAAAACTATATTGAATTAGTTATGTATCATCTCATGTGATGTGTGGTACAAAATTCAAAATTCAACTATGAAAATATCAACTAATATTAATTATCGTATATTGTTTCACACATAAATCTATTTTGTAGTGATAACTCAATTCTCATTAATTTTTCTTCCTGTCAATCTTATGGAAGTAAACAATAAATCATTTTAGTTATATAAATAGAGGGAATAATATGATACAGAACAAAAAAAAAGTAATAATACTGTTTAGGGGAAAGAAATCATTCTTTTATTCTTCAAGTCAAATTATAGTTTTCTATCAAGAAGGATATATATATATATATATATATATATATATATATATATAATCACAATAAACAATTAGGATGAAAATTAGTATTAAGGGAAATATACATTATAAATTTATAATAATTATATTTTTTCAATTAATATATAGTAAATTTACAAATATTATCATTATAGTATTACTTTATTTTATATATATTACATTATAAGTTTACATAATGATGATAATTTATTTTATTAAAGTTTCTATAATATTTGTATTAATATTTTATACAATACACTTGTAAAATTGATAATTTGTGATTTTTAGTAAAAGATGAAAAATAGCTATATTATTATAAATTTTTAATAGAATAATTTATTTTTAATTACTTTGAAGTTAAAATTCTAAAAGTAATAATAAAATTAACTAATTTTAGGATCACCATCTTGATATTATTAATATTAATAATATTATTAAATTATTAATATTAATATTAATAAAAATATTAAAATTAATATTAATATTATCACTAATATCAATATTATTATTATTATTACAATTATTAAAAATATTTAATCATAATCCGTATGTAAACATTCGTATCTCACTTTACATACAGATTTAGATTCGTATGTAAAAATCTGTATGTAACGCTCACTTTACATACATATCCAGATCCGTATGTAAAAATCCGTATATAACGCTCATTTTACATACGGATCTAAATCTGTATGTAAAAATCCGTATGTAATGTTCACTTTACATATGGATTCAAATCCGTTTGTAACATTCATATGTAATGCTCAATTTACATACGGATCCGTATGTAATGCTAACTTTACATACAGATCCAGATCCGTATATAACGCTCACTTTACATATGGATCCAAATTCGTATGTAACGCTCACTTTACATACGGATTCAAATTTGTATGTAAAATCCTTATGTAATGCTCAATTTACATATGGATTTGAATCCGTATGTAATAATAGGTATGTAAATAACAAATTTCTTGTAATGATACTGATTTGGTTTGATAATATATATCTTAATGAGAAAAAAATGTTTAAATAAATATTTAGTAGAAGAGAAACTATCTCTTCTATATAAGAACAATTATTTACGTCATATTATGTAAGGATTAGCGATACAAACGCATAATGATGATGAATCTTTTTCAAGTTCATCATCAACGAAAGATGAAGAAGCCAATTTTTGTTTGATGGCAAAAAAGGTTCAAAAATCAACAAAGTAAGTTCAAACACTTCTATTAATTTTGAAAATTATAGCCAACTTCTTGATGTCTTCAAAGAAACTCATGAGGAAACTAATAGGTTGGCCCCTTGGAATAACTGGTTGAAAGGTTTAAACAACTAGTTGGAAAATAGAGTCAAGACATTGGCAGAAGAGTTGAACAATTCAAAAACTGATTTTGAAAATTTAGAAATAATTTACCAAAACTTCTTGCAAGTGTGATTCTAGCTTTTGTGAAAACTATGAAGCTCTTCCACATAAGGTCAATTATCTTTTAAAAACTGTGGACAAATTTTCCAATTTTTTAAAAAATTAGGTTTTTTAGAACAATTATCATATTCCAATTTTAACTACATAGTATATACTTTACTTTCTATAGTAATTTTTCACAAACATGACAATTTTAAGATATATTAAATAAATATTTATTTCTAACTAAATTATTGAAAAAAAACTACTAACTTTTTTTAAAAAAAATATATAATAAATTTTTAAAAACAGATATTATATGTTCGCAATGTAACATTTTATAAGATTATTGCATCATTTTAATACATTGTAATTGAAATATAATATTATCTTCTATTTAAATATGGATAGTAATATTTTAGATTCAAGTTAAATAGATATTTTAGTAAAGAATGATGATAGTTTGGGACTATTTTTTTCACATTTCTATTTTTACAACTAATAATATTATTATTTTATCTTAAAATTTTATTTTTATTAGTTATATATAATATTTTATCATTAAAAGGAATTTTAAAGTAAAACTTCTCTATCTTAAAATAAAATAATAGTTCGTATTTACTATTTTACAATCAACACATATCAATCGAATGCTATTTCAAATTAATTTAATTCCTTAAAATTTTAATTGTTTTTAAATTTTAAAATGATTTTTATCCCACATTTTAATCCTACAGCTTAAATTAATATTATATTTAAATACAAAGTCTTAAAAAACATTAGATATTCTCAATTTATTAAACCGGTCAAACATCAACTTTTGTTTTCTTTACTTTTATTTTAAATATTTATTTATTCGAAGATAAAATAACAATAAATAAAGAATTTAATAAAAAATATTTACATAGATATATATTTATTATAACTTTCTTACATTTTATTTATTTAATAAATAAAGAAGAAAAGAAATTCTTTTGAAAATTCTTATTCTAGAATTATTCTCTGGTTGAATAATAACTTAATTTTATTGTAAACATAATCAGTAATAAGATTTACTTGGGAATCCGTTAGAAAGTGACGAATAGATTACACATTCAGATTTAAAAATATTAAATACTGTGAAGATTTAATTTGATAATATATATCTTAATTAGCGAAATTGTTGACATAAATATTTAATGTAAAATTTTATAAGAAGAATTCATAAATACAAAAAAAAAAATATTTTGGAAATATTTATTTCATAAGTATTCTCTAAATTAGAGATTTTATTTATTTTATATATTTTTAAATACAAACATTAAAAATTTATATTTTTATTTATTTATGATTTTAAATAATTTAAGAATATTATTTATTTTATATTTCATTTTAAAAAGATATTAAATAATTTAGATAGGTATTTATGTAAAATTTTGAATAATTTTTTTTATTTTATATTTTTATTTAAATAGGATATTAAATAATTTAAATTTGTACTTATTTAGAATTTTTAATAATTTGATAATTTTGTTTATGTAAAATATACGTGTCAAATTTGTAGATATATTAACATAAATTTTAATTAATTTATATATAAAATAATTTAATTATTTCATTCTAATTTATATTTAATCACAAAATAATTTTATAATATTACAATTTTTACCTATTTAAGTTATACCTATGATTTTCATAAACTATTATTATTACTAGAGAAAACACAAACTCAAAAATATATGTGCCCGTATTTTTTATATTTATTATTATTATTATATATAAAGTTATATTTATTTAAATGAAATATAGATTTATGTATATTCATATCTTTTAAATATCAAATTATATATATATATATATATTTTTTATTTTAAAGAAAAAACATTAAATTATAAGAAATGCAAAATAAATATAGGAATTAATATTCGGGATGTTTTTCTTCATATTATTTAAAAAATAAAAATTGTTGTTAATCAATATTTTTATTAATTAAATTATAATAATTTTTTAGTTTTAAAAAAATTATTTATTATTTTCTTATTTGAGATTAAAAAAACGTAGAATTCTAAGTATTATTATTTATTTGATTTTCATAAGAAAAAATAAATCAAAATGTGAAATAAATAAATAAAAAGTAAAAAAAACATAATGAAAGTGGAAGAAGAAAAAACAGAACCACAAATTTTCAGGAAAAACAGAAAAACTAAATAACTTATATATATATATATATATATAATTTTGTTTTGCATATACTTATCTATTGGAAAAGTAGTTTTCAAAACAAAACATACTAAACTATAATATTATTCTTAAAATCACTTATAAAAGAAATATTTTTATATATTTAAAATCTGTTATAAAGAAGAATCATTTTTATATATGAATATTTATTAAAATAAATAATAAATCTATATTCTTAATATAAATATGCGAATAATAATATCATATTTGATTTTAAATATTAGTTTACCTACAACTTATCCTTGTTTTTTCAGATTGTTGACATATCTGAGTACTATATAGATCCAAATTCTATAAATTTTAGAAAAAAAATCATGTAATTTAACCATTAATATTAATGAAACCAAATTTTAAATTTACTAATTTTTTTAAAAATAAATTACATTGATGAGATATTTGTAGAGTTTTACTTAAATCCCTACTATATTTTAAAAGAATTAAAAAATTAAATTAAATTAAATATGTTAATAAAAGTAAAATTTTATTTTTATATTTTTCTCAACTTCACGTGATTTTCTTCTTAATTCACATAATGTGAATGAAGATGGGAAAACGATTCATCATCTCAAATTTGTGTTCATTGTTTCTTTAGAAATGAATAGATCTAATTAAAAGTGTTTCTTCTTCTCATTACAAGAAAAATTCATTTTAACTGTCAACAAAAAGTGAGAGCTATAAAAAAGAAGTCATTAACAAGGATGAAGTATACTCAAATTGAACACAAAAATAAATATAAAAAATAGTGTCCACAATGGAGACATTTAACTCACACTAAAAATTATTAAAATAATAATAAGTTAACATCTAGAATGAGGACACAAAATAGATACAATGAAAAAATTAAGTGACAGAATAAAATTGAGTCTAGAATGAGACACAAAGTGGATGTAAGTTAAAAATTATTAAAATAATAATAATAATAATAATAATAATAATAATAATAATAATAATAATAATAATAATAATAATAATAATAATAATAATATAATAATAATAATAATAATAATAATAATAATAATAAGTTAGCGTCTAGAATAGAGACACAAAGTAGATGCAATAAAAAATAAGTTGCATAATGATATTGCATCGAAAATGGGGACATATAGTGGATGCAAGTTAATATTTTATTACATTCTGCATAGGTCTAGGCGACACTGATATTTGTTTCCCAGGTAGTATCTCCAATGACGACAATTTACTCACATTTGCTTTCTCACGTAGTGTCTGCAACAGCGACACTAAATTTAATTATCGTTAGAGATCCCACATCAACTAGAGATTAGGACATTTCATAGTATATATAAGTGGGTGCAAACCTTATCTTATAAATTGATTTTATGAGATTGGATTAGGCTTAAAGTGCACTTCTTAATATGGTATCATAGCCATTTCGAATCTATCCTAGCACTTGTTTGATGGGCTTATCAGGTCACCTACTATCGGTCTACTATCGGACCACTCATAATATATAGTCTCACACATATAAGGTTGAGTTAGACTTAAAGTCCATTCTTAGTAATTATTCAATTTTATATTCATTTTAGTGTCTCCAAAAACCTACGCTATTATTAAATAATACTTTTTTTATGTAAACTTAACCAACACTACCTTGTAAATTTGTCTTCTATTGGAGGTCGTCTCTAATACAATCAAAAGATTAACTTTCATTTATATTGAGAGAGTAAGTCCACACTAATAACATCTATCATATATGGTTTACTTTTTCCCTCACTTTTTGGAGTCTCTACATTATTTGTTGTAGTGTCTTATTTCTTCGTAAATAAGTAAATATAAAGTGGAAAAGTAGGTTTTTTCCCTCAGTCGAAAACCAACGAAACTTTAAGTTGAATTTTACAGATGAAAAAAATAGATTGGATACAAAACTTTACTATAAGTAATCCATCATATTCTGACGATTCACAAACCTACCTATAAAGTTTTCGTGTTAGGCATCACTATGCAACTTGACATCTCAGCTAAGCTAACACCTCAAGTAACAACAATCATCTGTCATCACATGAAAAAAATATTATTAAAAAAGAAAAAAGAAAGAAAATACAAAAATATGGAGGGACTAGACCAAAACTCATATGTTAACACAAACGATACATAGGTAGATTATACCTATTCATAAAGAATTATAAGAACAGACTAGCTGGGAGTCTATTATACCAATGAAATGATTCTCTATGAATAAATCCTAAATTAGCCAACTTATCAGCACACGCATTCCCTTCACGAAAAATATGAGTTACCCTAAACCTGATTGCCCTACAAAAATTAAGACAAGTATTCCATCGATTCTGAAGCATCCATGGAACATTAGTCCTAGCAGTAAACGCAGCACAAACCAAGGCAGAATCACATTCAAGCCAGACATTAGTAAGTCCCATTTTTTGAGCTTCCTCCATAGCATGTATAACTCCATAAAACTCAGCAACCAAAGCAGTTTGAACTTCAAGAAACGCTGAAAAAGCACCAATAAATTCTCCCATACTCCCACGAAAAATACCTCCACAAGTAGCAAGACTAGGATACCCCCTAGCAGCCCCATCAGTATTAATTTTGACCCAGCCTGGTGAAGGAAATTCCCATCTAATAGGAAGAGGACGAAGAACTTTACCACTACGAGTCTTAATACCGAAAAACTTAATCACGTTGAAGTCCAACATATCATTCTTCATTGAAGCTTTAGACGAATTTCCCACTAGACAAGTTAAATATTTAATTATCGAAATAGCCTTAGAAACCACAATCTTATCCTGAAATCTAGCATAATTCCTCATACGCCATATCATCCATATAGAAAAAGTTATCACCGCAAGCTTAATCAATTTAACCAAAGGACTACCATCACTCTTAATAAAAGAAAGTAGATCATCCTTATTAGAGAAATGAGAAGTAAGAAAAATTTGTCGTACCCAACTCCAAATATTCAATGCGTTAGAACATTCAAAAAATAGATGTTGAATAGATTCCTCTTGCTTTTCATAAAGCGAACACATAGAACATATATGCAAACCCTTATTCTGAATATGTTGATCTGTAGGAAGTCGCCCATGAAAATTTTTCCAGAGTACTAGAGTTTTGGAAGGCAGAATAGATGAAGACCAAATGAATTTACCCCAACCACCTGGAACTCCTGGTTCCAAGAAAAAAGTCCTAGCCGATTTAAGCGTGAAACGACCAGACTCATTTAGAATCCAATTAGGAATATCCTGTTCCTCTCTAATCATGATATGATTAAAAAAAAGAGGCATCTGCTGTAAAGAGAAGGGAATATTCCAATCACAACCTGTCCAAAATTGAGAGACTGTATCCGGAAGGCTAACACCATCAGATAACCCTGCAATATTTGCTAAAGAAGTAGTAGAGCACCATTTATCATTCCAGAAATTAATAAAAGAACCTGTACCAACAGTCCAAGAAGTATAGTCAAGTATGGTAGAATAAAATTGCTTAATTCCAGGCCAGAGAGAGGAGGATCTATAAACTGTTCTAAATTCATATTTTGATTTAAGAACCCTGGCTTTCAAGAGTAAAGACCAAGGTTTGTCGCTATAAGCAAAGTTCCAAGCAAGCTTAAGAAGATATGCATTATTTTCATGATGAAGATTAACAATATTCAAGCCTCCATCCTCAAGAGGTGAACAAATTTTCCCCCAATTAACGGTAGCAATACCTTTTTTCAGAATATCACCAGTCCAAATAAAGTTCCGACACCACTGCTCAACTTGCTTAATAAGTGAAACAGGCCACTTATACATATTAAAACTAGCTAGAGATCCAGTAATCACTGTATTGACCAGCTGAATTCGACCCATCATGCTAAGAGATTTACCTTTCCAAGATGCTAGCTTCAATTTAACTTTATCAACCAAAGGTTGAAGAAACCGACACTTTGGAGCACCAACAAAGATAGACACTCCTAAATAATTGAAAGGCAAACAACCATGACTACAGGAAAGAATATTTTGAATTTTGGTGACAAATCTTGGAGAATTATCCATGGTGAAGAAACTACTTTTAGAGTTATTAATATATTGACCAGAAAAATCACCATATGTTTTAAGAAAAGAACTCAAATTTCTAAGAGACTTAATATCCCCCCTGATGTGATTCCACTAGCTTAGAAGAAAGGTTCTTGACCTTCTTAGGAATCAACTTGAGTTGGACAATAGTTAGGCACTTTTTCTTAGAATTGGATCATTGTTCTAAGTCAAGAACTCTCCAAAAACTAGCACCAATTCCAAACTCATATGGAAGTTCCAATTATAGTCAAATTGAACCGAACAAAATGGAACAAAAGATAAGCAAACTGAAATAGAAGTGCTGGAAATTAAAATGCACCGAACCAAAACAGAAAAGAATAAGAACAGCTGCTGGAAAATGAAAGATAACCAAACCAAAACTGAAGAACACAAGCTAACAAAAACAATAGAAAGAGAAGAAAGGAAGGAGAAGAGAGTGCTCATGAAGATGGAAGAAAGTTGGATGATCTCGCCACTAGAAGTGTGGAATGCTCCTAGATGAGAGTGATGCCGCCACTTGAGGACTCCAATGATCCATCAAGATAAGACTAGAGAAGAAGGCTCAAAGCTCTCCAAAGTTCACTCAAAATTTGAGTAGAGTTTTCTTAGATTAATTCCAATCTGAATTTTACAAAGGAAGCACCTCTATTTATAGCCTAAGGTGCTGAAAAAATAGGTGGGAAATTTCAAATAAACTCATTTGAAATTCCCACCAAAAACAAGTCACATGGGAGGTGTGACCTTTTTCTACTATGACACCTCCCAAAAACTACACCTACACCTATCTACTAATACACCCCCTTCCTAAAGCTCCTAACTAAAGCCTAAAAGATGCTAAAACAAAAGAGGTTTCTAATGTTTCCCTCTAAGCACCTTCAACTAAAGAAATTACAAAAAGAGAAAATAAATGTCCTCTAGCTCCCAAAGCTTTGAACATGCTTCTTGTAATCCTTTGAGGTGGACTTTGACCTCCATGGGCGTCCTCCATTTGTGCCTCCACCTCTTCTTGATCTTGTTGATTGGCCTCCATGTCCTCTTGAGCTTGATCTCCATCACCCCCTACAAAAAATAAATATGTCATCAGCATACAAAATATGAGAGGGAGTGAGATAACCTTGCGGACTGGCCATATTTAAAATCTTCTTATCATTCACAAACTTAGAGAGACCTCTACTAAGAACTTCCTCTGCAAGACAGAAAAGTAAAGGAGACAATGGATCACCTTGTCTTACCCCTCGACTGCAAGGAAAAAAATCCACCAAACTACCACTTATTCTTATAGAAAGCATAGCTGAACGGAGAATTGTACTAATCCAACCGACAAATGAGGGGTGAAAACCAAAGCGTTTTAAAACTAATAATAAGAACTTCCAACTCAGAGTGTCAAAAGCTTTATGAATATCAACTTTGTAAGCCACATTACCTCCTCTAACCTTTTTAGAAAGCATGTTAATAACTTCAGAAGCAATACCAATGCAATCCTGAATCTGTCTACCCTGCACAAATCCATATTGATTAGGAGAAATGATTCTAGCAGCCACAAGTGCAAGCCTTTCCGCTAGTATCTTGGAAATAATCTTAAACTTGAAATTAGCAACAACAATTGGCCTGTAATCTTTAATGGAATCAGCACCCTGAACCTTTGGAATAAGAGATACCACATTATTGTTCATTCCAGGGAGAACCCAGTTTTGTTTAAAAAACTGTTGAACAGCATTGCAAACATCTGTCCCAATAATTTCCCAGCAAGAATGATAGAAAACACCACCAAAACCATCAGGACCAGGAGCACTATTACCGTTAAGATTAAAAACAGCATTTTTAATTTCAGAATAATCTGGACATTTAATCAACATCATATTCTCTTCAAAGGAAATCATCTCAGGAATATAAGTACCAATAAAATCTTCCATATTATCAGTATCCAGAACATTAGAAATAGACTCAGCATAAAGATTTTTATAAAAGTCCAAAATATGATCCTCAATGATTTTAGGATCCTCCGTAACCTCATTATCAATCCGTAGACGATGAATCCCACTAGAATTATTTCTCCTTTTGACCACCGCATGGAAAAAAGCAGTATTTCGATCTCCATCCTTGAACCATAACATCCTAGCCCTTTCTTTCCAAAACAAATATTGACAGTGAAGAGCATGATCAAGCTCCTCCTTAGCAATCTTTTCTTGACAGAGAAGTCCATCACTATCAGACAAACTAGCAGTCTCTAAGCTTTTTTGAATCCCAAGAAGGATGCCCTGCTTAAGAAGAACTCCATTATGAACATTACCAAAAGAATTTTTATTCCAGTCTCGGAGCTCAAGTTTCAACCTTTTTAACTTATGTTGCAAGATAAACATAGGACAACCAACAACCTGATTAGCCCAAGAATCCTGAATAAGCTTTAGACACGAAGTGTCCTGAAGCCACATCGAAAAGAAACGAAAATTGCTAACCTTCCGCAAAGAATTACTAGCAAGACTAGCAAGAATAGGGGAATGATCAGAACAATTTTTAACAAGAACCTGATAAGTACAAGATTCCCATTCATCCAGACACACTCCATTACATAAAGCCCTATTCAGTCTTCTGTGAATTCTATGCAACCCTCTCCTTCCGTTACACCAAGTATAACAAGATCCAGTAAAAGGCATACAAGAAAGATCATTAGTATTAATCCAGTCCAGGAATTCATTACAAGAAACCTGATTAGGAGCCACCCCCCCCCCTTTACAGTCATCCGCCGAGAGCACAGCATTAAAATCTCCCAGAATACACCAAGGCCCTGTGAAGAAACTAAGATCCCTCCATAAAAATCGTCTAGACAAGTATGTGTTAGCACCATAAACACCTGCAAAGCTAAAACTTTTATCCTGCAGACGACAAGTTACAGAGATAAATTGATCATTAACCAAGAAATTTTGGACAAGATTAGGAACCGACAAACACCAAAGTTTAGCAACTTTATTAACAATAGGAGACGTAGCCACCAAATGCATATTAACAGATTTGAAAAGGACGTCGAAAGCATTAATGTACGACATCATGGGTTCAGCAAGAAAAACCAGGAGAGGTTTATGTAGGTTAAGTAAACTAAGCAACATCTCCACAGTTTTGTGGTTTCCCAATCCTCTGACATTCCAAAAAAATGAAGAGACCTTCATTGCGACGTTGTAGAGAGAACTGCCTTAGCAATTTTCCTGGATTTACCAGTCCCCTTTGTTGAAGCTGGAGGAAGCTTCTTCCCTACCAAGGCTTGATGTGTGTTTGATGAAGAAAATGGCTTGGGTGCTTTGAAGATTGTAATAGGTTTTTAGATTCATATGTAATTAGGCTTGTAAGTGTGTATGATTGCCTTTTGCTGTGTAACCTATCCTAGATGCCTAACCAAGTCTAGATCAAGCACATGGTGTGGTTAAATGGTTTTTGAAAAGTCTTTTGAAATGTTTTTAACAGTTTTAAAACAGTACACAAATAAATCTGTTTTATGGAGAAAGAATCTGTTTATTTCTTCTCTGTTAAAAAGGCTTTCGTTTAATGGTTTTTGAAAAGCTTTTTAAAATGGTTTTAACAGTTTTAAAACAGTACACAAATAAATCTGTTTTATGGAGAAAGAATCTGTTTATTTCTTCTCTGTTAAAAGGCTTTTCTAAATTTCTGTTAAGGCACCAAGGGAAAGCTCAGTTCGTTATTTCAGTTAAGCTGAGCTTGCCTGTGTGTGATACTTCAATCTGTTTTACTGTGAAAGAACAGGTTTATTCCTTGGTGAGTTGAAAGGTTTTTCACAAGTTAGTTAGGGCTCCAAAGGTACCACTCAAACAGTTATTTCTGTTAAGCTGAGTTGGCAGTTTTCACAAAATAAATCTGTTATGTTCAAAACTGAATCTGTTGTTTTCTTAACTGCTTTTCAACTGTTTTTTGAAAAGAAGTTAGAAACTGTTTTCTATATAAAGAAAAGTCTCTCTCACATGAAAAAGTGCTGAGGAATTACGCTTTTAACAGAGATCAAACAATTTCCATGTGAGAAGAAGGATTGAAAAGAGTTTTTGAAAGGTTTCCAAAGAGATTTTCAAGTGTGCTTGTTCTAGGAAACCTTGAATCTTGGTGAAGGTGCTGGTGCAGTTTCTGCAGCAAATTGAACTACTGGTTTTGAGTTCTTGCATCGTCTTTTCAGGTGTAATCTTTCCTTTATTCTGTTTTGTAAAGGTGTAAGTGTTAGTCACTCCTTGATAGGGTTTCTTGGAGTGCAAGGTGTGCTGAAATAGGGTTTTTCAGCATTGTGTGTGTTGTTCTTGTAGTGTTCAAGAACTGTTGGTTGTGTAAGTGATTGGCACTGTTTTTAGTGAATTCCACCTTGGGGTAAGGTGAGACTGGATGTAGCTCTGTATGAGTGAACCAGTATAAAAACGTGTGTATCTTGTACTCTCATCCCTGCACTCTTTTCTGGTTTTTGCTTAACTCTGTCAAGAACTAAATCTGTTCTTTTTAAATTGAATCTGTTAATTCTGGGTTAAGTGAAAACTGTTCTTCCTGATTTGTTGAAGTTTTCTGATCATAAACAAGGTTGCTGCATATAATGGTTTAAGTGAATTGTGAACAAACTGATCATTCATTAAAACCTGAGAAAGGATCATACTTCTTGAAATCTTGTGTTGTGTAATTTTGGTTGATCTCTAAGCATAGCTATATCCTTCATCCTCACAATATTAAGCTGATCTGGTTCTGTTCTGATTCTCTGTTGATCACAATTTTACAGTGAACAAAATTCAAATTGTGCCAATACTGCTATGAAGAATCAATCTGTTTCATGTAAATACAATCTGTTCTTTTTGCCTCTGGAATACTGAAAAATTGTGTGTTCTTGCGAAAATTTTATAAGCTCAATTCACCCCTCCCCTCTTGAACTTAGACACTAATAGACCCAACAATTGGTATCAAGAGCTAGGGCTTGTATTTTGCTCAAGTGTGTGTATGATGTCTGAGTTTAAAATGCCTTTTGCTGAAGGTGCATCTATTAATAGACCTCCTATGTTTGGTGGTGTTAACTATGCTTTCTGGAAAATCAGGATGAAGATCTTTATGGAATCTATTGACATGGGAATCTGGGATGCAGTGGTCAGTGGACCTTTTATACCTATGCAGGTTGTCAAAGATGAAACAATAAAGAAGCCTTGGTCTGAATGGAGTGAAACTGAGAAGAAAAAGGCCCAATATGATTCTTTAGCCAAGAATATCATCACATCTGCACTGAATATGGATGAGTTCTTTAGAGTCTCTCAATGTAACTCAGCAAAGGAGATGTGGGATGTACTAGAGGTGACTCATGAAGGGACTGATGATGTGAAACGGGCAAGGAAGCATTCACTCATTCAGGAGTATGAGTTGTTCAGAATGCAATCTGAAGAAAGTATTGCAGATGTGCAGAAACGATTTACACACATTGTAAATCACCTCACTGGCCTTGGTAAAGTCTTTGACAAGGAAGAGCTTAACATTAAGGTATTAAAATGTCTTGATAGGAGCTGGCAGCCAAAGGTAACAGCAATCTCAGAATCCAGAGATTTATCCAAGATGTCCACTGCTGCACTTTTTGGAAAGCTGATAGAACATGAAATTGAGCTGAAAAGATTGAAAGAACAAGAAACAGTGGAAAAGAAGGCCAAAGGAATTGCTCTGAAAACTACCATAGAACATGATGCAAGTGAGGAAGAAGGTGATCCAGAACATGATGAGACTGTGAGTCTGCTCACCAGGAAATTCAGCAGATTTCTTAGAAAGAAAAACCGTGACAGAACTCAGCAGAGAAAGAGGTATTCCAAACAACCTATTGATTCAAATTCTTCCAATTACACGTGCTTTGGATGTGGTAAACCAGGTCATATAAAAGCTGATTGTCCAAACAATCAAAGTAAAGAAAAATCAGCAAGCAAGAGGAATGACAAAGGGAAAGGTAGAAGAGCATATATCTCATGGGAAGAAAATGATGTATCCTCATCTAGTGATTCTTCAACTGAAAGTGAAAAAGCAAATCTTTGCTTCATGGTGAATGATGAGGGATCCAACTCTGACTCAGTAAGTAATTTCTCCACTGATTCTGAAAACTATGATTAACTGCTATTAGCCTTTAAGGAAACACATGATGAAGCAAACAGGTTGGCTGTAATGTGCAACAGATTGAATAAAGTAAATAAGGTACTTGAACCAAAGGTCAAAGCTCTTGAAGAAGAACTGCACAAAGCTAAAACTGAATTAATTAGTCTTGAATTGACATGTTTGCATGCATCAATTAAAACTTGTGAAAATTGCAAAAAGCTGGAAAAACAGGTTGAGTACTTGTTAAAAACACTTTCAAATTTCACTAAGGGAAGAGAAAATCTTGAAACATTATTAGGTTCACAGAATGCTGTTTTCAATAAAAATGGTTTAGGATATAATCCTGGAATGAAAGGTAATGTGAAAAAGTTGTCCAGTTTCTTTGTTCCTTCCAAAACAGGTTTTTCCTCTTTTAGTAATTCAAAAACAATGCATACTGCAACATGTTTTTATTGTATGAAATCTGGTCATGTATCTAGAACATGTAAGGCTAGGAAATATTTTGTTCCTAAAGGTTTAGCCAAATGGCTTCCTAAGGAAAGGTGTTAATCATGCTGGACCCTAGACTAAAAGGGTACCATATGTGCTAAATCTGTTTTGTTGCAGAAAAACAGCAGGAGAAACCAGTGGTATCTAGACAGTGGCTGCTCAAAGCACATGACTGGTGATGTGACTCAGTTTATAAATCTGAAACTCAAAGCTGAAGGGCATGTCACATATCGAGATAACAATAGAGGAAAAATTCTTGGAAGAGGAGATGTTGGCACTAAAGACTCAACTACAATTGAGAATGTTCTATATGTTGAAGGGCTAAAACATAGTCTTCTAAGCATTAGCCAGCTGTGTGACAAGGGATACAAGGTCAATTTCGAAGCAAATACTTGTACAATTTCAAATGAAAATTCTGGTAAGGTGCTGTTCACTGGAAAAAGGGTAAACAACATTTATCTCCTAGACATTATTAAGAGCTGTTCTGAAAATGAGTGTTTGCTATCTAAAAATGATGAGTCATGGCTGTGGCATAGGAGACTAGCTCACATTCACACAAATCACTTGAATAAGCTAAAATCTAAGGAACTTGTTTCTGGCTTACCAAACATAAAGTTTCAAAATAACAGGTTGTGTGATGCTTGTGTAAAGGGAAAACAGATTAGAACTTCCTTTAAGTCAAAAGATATGGTTTCCTCAAATAAAGCTTTGGATGTTTTGCATATGGATTTGTTTGGACCATCTAGGACTGCTAGCTTAGCTGGAAATTACTATGCTTTGGTGATTGTTGATGACTTTTCAAGATATACATGGACTTTGTTTCTTGCTTCTAAAAATGATGCATATAAAGCCTTTAAGAAACTTGCTAAGGTTCTGGATAATGAGAATGAAAATAGGATAAAACAGATTCGTAGTGATCATGGGGGAGAATTTCAAAATGCAAAGTTTGATAAATATTGTGAAAAACATGGGATCATACATAGTTATTCTGCTCCTAGGACACCCCAACAAAATGGTGTTGTTGAAAGAAAGAATAGATCACTAGAAGAGTTAGCTAGGACTATGCTAAATGAATCTGGTTTACCTAAATATTTTTGGGCTGATGCTGTATATACTGCTTCTTATGTGCTTAACAGAACATTGATTAGACCAATCCTTAAGAAAACTCCCTATGAATTGTATAAAGGAAGGAAGCCTAGCATTAGTCATCTTAGGGTGTTTGGCTGCAAATGTTTTGTTTTAAATAATGGTAAGGATAATCTAGGGAAGTTTGATCCTAAATCAGATGAAGGAATACATATTGGTTATGCAATAAATGGTCATGCTTATAGAGTATATAACAAAAGATTGCTTGCTGTTGAAGAATCTATACATGTTGTGTTTGATGAAACAGATTTTTCTGTGCCCAAATCTGTTGTGGATGAACCTGGTATGGATGATTTAAGAACAATTATGCAACAGAATCAATCCAGTGAGCTTGATGCTACTAATCCAAATTCTGTCAAAGAATCTACTGTGAATGCAGGACTGCCTAAAGAATGGAAGACTCCAAGGGATCTCACTCTTGACAATGTGATTGGTAAAATTGAGAAAGGAGTCTCAACAAGGAATTCACTCAATAACTTCTGCAGAACAGTAGCTTTTGTGTCACAGATTGAGCCTAAAAGCCTGGAAGAAGCACTGCAAGATAGCAATTGGATAACAACAATGCAGGAAGAGCTGAACCAGTTTGAATACAATGAAGTGTGGACTTTGGTTCCAAGGAAGCATGAGATGAACATCATAGGAACCAAGTGGGTGTACAGGAACAAGATGGATGAACATGGAGCTATCACTAGAAATAAAGCAAGACTGGTTGCTAAAGGGTATAACCAAGAAGAAGGTATTGATTTTGGTGAAACCTATGCACCAGTAGCACGTCTTGAAGCTGTCAGACTTCTTTTAGCATTCTCCAGCATACAAGGTTTCAAGCTGTTTCAAATGGATGTCAAGAGTGCATTTCTAAATGGCTACATCAATGAAGAGGTGTTTGTATCTCAGCCTCCAGGATTTGAAGATCACAAGAATCCAGAACATGTGTTCAGGCTTAAGAAAGCCTTATATGGATTAAAGCAAGCACCTAGGCAATGGCTGCAAAGTTGATAGGAAGAGCACAAGTGGGACTTGTCACATGCTTGGATCAAGTCTAATCTCTTGGCATTGCAAGAAGCAAGCTTGTGTTGCTCTCTCCACAGCAGAAGCAGAATACATAGCTGCTGGAAGTTGTTGTGCTCAAACCTTACGGCTAAGGCAGCAGCTAAGTGATTTTGGTATTCTGTTAAATAACATACCTATAAATTGTGATAATACAAGTGCCATAAATCTGTCATGCACTCAAGGACTAAGCACATTGAAATTAGACATCACTTTCTAAGAGAACATATAGCTAATGGAACATGTGATATACAATTCATTGGTACTGAATTTCAATTAGCTGATCTATTCACTAAACCACTTGCTAAAGACAGGTTTCACTTTCTTTTAAATGAATTGGGTATAATTAGCTTGAATTGTCCTCTGCAGTGAAAATTTCAATCTGTTGTTTTATGTTTTAACATGTTTCGTTCTCTGTTTCAGAAATCACAACTGTGACTAGGAAAGAGAAAGATTTATTTTTTTCTCTCTCTCACTTTGTTGTTGACTGCTTTTACGGTTATTAACCAGCAGGCCTATGCCAATTAGCTTGTGGGTATCCCAACTGATTGGATTGTGTGTAAGTGCAACAGATTTGATTTATCAAATTAAAATCTGGTTCCAATATATTCTTGTGCAAATCAATATCTGAATCTGCTGCACCACAGGAATAAAATCTGAAGCATATCAAATTGATTTTCTTTTTAATCCATAATTGCTGAAATCTGATTTAAGTGATTTGCTTTTACAATTGGTGATTTCCAAAATCTGATTTAAGCTCTATAAAAACCTAGCTCAAATCAGTTCTTTCTCACACTTTCTCATTTGTGCTATAAGCTGTCCAGGTTCACACTTGCTTCACCACAGGTTTCGTTTCTGTTCTGAGTAATAATCTGTGCTGTTTTTTTTTCTCTAGAATTGTATGTTAATAAACTGATGCAGGAAAACACAGATTAAGCATGGCATCCTCATCACACAGAAGGAAGAAATCCAAAGAGCAATCCAGCAGCAACCAAGGCATTCTGGAGAAATGGTTTGCTGGAGATTCTGAAGCAATGACAAGGTACATCCATGAGACAAGCAGGAAGCAAGTCAATGCACCCAAAGTGTTGGAATTTTCTTGGCTGAGAGAAGAAAATCTGACTGAAGCAAAAACCTTGCTCAAGCATCAAAAACTGAAGAACTTTCTAGAGATGACTGGAAATGTATATCCAGATTTGGTGAAAGTTTTCTACAGCAACTTGGTTCAAGATGGCAAAAATCTGGTCTCCCATGTGAAAGGTGTGAAGCTGAAGATTACAAGGGAAATATGGAGCAGTGTGGGAGGAATCAAATATTCTGGAATGAAGGTAAGCAAAGGGAATACTGCTGGAATCCAGGGATTCAACAAGATGCAGTTTTACAGAAGTTGTGTGAGGAATCCTGCTGAACCAGTGGCTAGATTTCATGCTGGAAATCTCACAATCATTCCAAGACTCCTTGCCTACATCATTGCTTGGCAGCTTACTCCAAGAGGAAGTAATCATGCAACTCTCCATGAAGAGGACTTGATTTTACTATACTGCATCATGAATCAACTCAAGGTAAATTGGGTAAGTACTATGGTGGAGAATATGCTCAAATCCACAAGGTTACCAGACTATCGCTTTCCATATGCAATTTTTGTGTCAAAGCTAATTGATTACTTTGAAGTTGACACTACAAATGAAAGAAATGACACAATTAAGGCAGCAAGTGAGATAGACAACTCCACTCTCCTCAAGATGGGATTTCAAAAGGAAGATGATAGCTGGATATTCAGAAGGAATGCTGCAAACAGAGCTGAAAATGAAGCTGCTGATCCAGAAAATGAAGAAGAAAATGCTGATGGAGTGCAGAACATGGATGCATCACCACTACACTCTGCTGGACATGAGGATATTGCTGCTACAAGCCAAAATGCAATGGTTGCATATGAGGCACCTGAATACAGAGGTGAACCTTTGTCTATGTTTGAAAGACAAGTGCTAAGCAGGCTGGACAACTCACATATGAGCAGAAAGCACACTATGAGATGACCTACGCCAGGTTTCAACACTTGGATGATCAACTTGAAGGAGTTCAAGTGCAGCTAGCTGAGCTTTATTACAACAACAAGTGATCCTATTTCTAAGTATTTTTCTTTTATATGTTGTTGAGCAATTTGGAATTAATCTGTACTGTTTCTAATGTTTCCCTCTAAGCACCTTCAACTAAAGAAATTACAAAAAGAGAAAATAAATGTCCTCTAGCTCCCAAAGCTTTGAACATGCTTCTTGTAATCCTTTGAGGTGGACTTTGACCTCCATGGGCGTCCTCCATTTGTGCCTCCACCTCTTCTTGATCTTGTTGATTGGCCTCCATGTCCTCTTGAGCTTGATCTCCATCACCCCCTACAAAAAATAAATATGTCATCAGCATACAAAATATGAGAGGGAGTGAGATAACCTTGCGGACTGGCCATATTTAAAATCTTCTTATCATTCACAAACTTAGAGAGACCTCTACTAAGAACTTCCTCTGCAAGACAGAAAAGTAAAGGAGACAATGGATCACCTTGTCTTACCCCTCGACTGCAAGGAAAAAAATCCACCAAACTACCACTTATTCTTATAGAAAGCATAGCTGAACGGAGAATTGTACTAATCCAACCGACAAATGAGGGGTGAAAACCAAAGCGTTTTAAAACTAATAATAAGAACTTCCAACTCAGAGTGTCAAAAGCTTTATGAATATCAACTTTGTAAGCCACATTACCTCCTCTAACCTTTTTAGAAAGCATGTTAATAGCTTCAGAAGCAATACCAATGCAATCCTGAATCTGTCTACCCTGCACAAATCCATATTGATTAGGAGAAATGATTCTAGCAGCCACAAGTGCAAGCCTTTCCGCTAGTATCTTGGAAATAATCTTAAACTTGAAATTAGCAACAACAATTGGCCTGTAATCTTTAATGGAATCAGCACCCTGAACCTTTGGAATAAGAGATACCACATTATTGTTCATTCCAGGGAGAACCCAGTTTTGTTTAAAAAACTGTTGAACAGCATTGCAAACATCTGTCCCAATAATTTCCCAGCAAGAATGATAGAAAACACCACCAAAACCATCAGGACCAGGAGCACTATTACCGTTAAGATTAAAAACAGCATTTTTAATTTCAGAATAATCTGGACATTTAATCAACATCATATTCTCTTCAAAGGAAATCATCTCAGGAATATAAGTACCAATAAAATCTTCCATATTATCAGTATCCAGAACATTAGAAATAGACTCAGCATAAAGATTTTTATAAAAGTCCAAAATATGATCCTCAATGATTTTAGGATCCTCCGTAACCTCATTATCAATCCGTAGACGATGAATCCCACTAGAATTATTTCTCCTTTTGACCACCGCATGGAAAAAAGCAGTATTTCGATCTCCATCCTTGAACCATAACATCCTAGCCCTTTCTTTCCAAAACAAATATTGACAGTGAAGAGCATGATCAAGCTCCTCCTTAGCAATCTTTTCTTGACAGAGAAGTCCATCACTATCAGACAAACTAGCAGTCTCTAAGCTTTTTTGAATCCCAAGAAGGATGCCCTGCTTAAGAAGAACTCCATTATGAACATTACCAAAAGAATTTTTATTCCAGTCTCGGAGCTCAAGTTTCAACCTTTTTAACTTATGTTGCAAGATAAACATAGGACAACCAACAACCTGATTAGCCCAAGAATCCTGAATAAGCTTTAGACACGAAGTGTCCTGAAGCCACATCGAAAAGAAACGAAAATTGCTAACCTTCCGCAAAGAATTACTAGCAAGACTAGCAAGAATAGGGGAATGATCAGAACAATTTTTAACAAGAACCTGATAAGTACAAGATTCCCATTCATCCAGACACACTCCATTACATAAAGCCCTATTCAGTCTTCTGTGAATTCTATGCAACCCTCTCCTTCCGTTACACCAAGTATAACAAGATCCAGTAAAAGGCATACAAGAAAGATCATTAGTATTAATCCAGTCCAGGAATTCATTACAAGAAACCTGATTAGGAGCCACCCCCCCCCTTTACAGTCATCCGCCGAGAGCACAGCATTAAAATCTCCCAGAATACACCAAGGCCCTGTGAAGAAACTAAGATCCCTCCATAAAAATCGTCTAGACAAGTATGTGTTAGCACCATAAACACCTGCAAAGCTAAAACTTTTATCCTGCAGACGACAAGTTACAGAGATAAATTGATCATTAACCAAGAAATTTTGGACAAGATTAGGAACCGACAAACACCAAAGTTTAGCAACTTTATTAACAATAGGAGACGTAGCCACCAAATGCATATTAACATATTTGAAAAGGACGTCGAAAGCATTAATGTACGGCATCATGGGTTCAGCAAGAAAAACCAGGAGAGGTTTATGTAGGTTAAGTAAACTAAGCAACATCTCCACAGTTTTGTGGTTTCCCAATCCTCTGACATTCCAAAAAAATGAAGAGACCTTCATTGCGACGTTGTAGAGAGAACTGCCTTAGCAATTTTCCTGGATTTACCAGTCCCCTTTGTTGAAGCTGGAGGAAGCTTCTTCCCTACCAAGGCTTGATGTGTGTTTGATGAAGAAAATGGCTTGGGTGCTTTGAAGATTGTAATAGGTTTTTAGATTCATATGTAATTAGGCTTGTAAGTGTGTATGATTGCTTTTTGCTGTGTAACCTATCCTAGATGCCTAACCAAGTCTAGATCAAGCACATGGTGTGGTTAAATGGTTTTTGAAAAGTCTTTTGAAATGTTTTTAACAGTTTTAAAACAGTACACAAATAAATCTGTTTTATGGAGAAAGAATCTGTTTATTTCTTCTCTGTTAAAAAGGCTTTCGTTTAATGGTTTTTGAAAAGCTTTTTAAAATGGTTTTAACAGTTTTAAAACAGTACACAAATAAATCTGTTTTATGGAGAAAGAATCTGTTTATTTCTTCTCTGTTAAAAGGCTTTTCTAAATTTCTGTTAAGGCACCAAGGGAAAGCTCAGTTCGTTATTTCAGTTAAGCTGAGCTGGCCTGTGTGTGATACTTCAATCTGTTTTACTGTGAAAGAACAGGTTTATTCCTTGGTGAGTTGAAAGGTTTTTCACAAGTTAGTTAGGGCTCCAAAGGTACCACTCAAACAGTTATTTCTGTTAAGCTGAGTTGGCAGTTTTCACAAAATAAATCTGTTATGTTCAAAACTGAATCTGTTGTTTTCTTAACTGCTTTTCAACTGTTTTTTGAAAAGAAGTTAGAAATTGTTTTCTATATAAAGAAAAGTCTCTCTCACATGAAAAAGTGCTGAGGAATTACGCTTTTAACAGAGATCAAACAATTTCCATGTGAGAAGAAGGATTGAAAAGAGTTTTTGAAAGGTTTCCAAAGAGATTTTCAAGTGTGCTTGTTCTAGGAAACCTTGAATCTTGGTGAAGGTGCTGGTGCAGTTTCTGCAGCAAATTGAACTACTGGTTTTGAGTTCTTGCATCTTCTTTTCAGGTGTAATCTTTCCTTTATTCTGTTTTGTAAAGGTGTAAGTGTTAGTCACTCCTTGATAGGGTTTCTTGGAGTGCAAGGTGTGCTGAAATAGGGTTTTTCAGCATTGTGTGTGTTGTTCTTGTAGTGTTCAAGAACTGCTGGTTGTGTAAGTGATTGGCACTGTTTTTAGTGAATTCCACCTTGGGGTAAGGTGAGACTGGATGTAGCTCTGTATGAGTGAACCAGTATAAAAACGTGTGTATCTTGTACTCTCATCCCTGCACTCTTTTCTGGTTTTTGCTTAACTCTGTCAAGAACTAAATCTGTTCTTTTTAAATTGAATCTGTTAATTCTGGGTTAAGTGAAAATTGTTCTTCCTGATTTGTTGAAGTTTTCTGATCATAAACAAGGTTGCTGCATATAATGGTTTAAGTGAATTGTGAACAAACTGATCATTCATTAAAACCTGAGAAAGGATCATACTTCTTGAAATCTTGTGTTGTGTAATTTTGGTTGATCTCTAAGCATAGCTATATCCTTCATCCTCACAATATTAAGCTGATCTGGTTCTGTTCTGATTCTCTGTTGATCACAATTTTACAGTGAACAAAATTCAAATTGTGCCAATACTGCTCTGAAGAATCAATCTGTTTCATGTAAAAACAATCTGTTCTTTTTGCCTCTGGAATACTGAAAAATTGTGTGTTCTTGCGAAAATTTTATAAGCTCAATTCACCCCTCCCCTCTTGAACTTAGACACTAATAGACCCAACACCCTTAGGTGGTCTCCCTGGTTTTCTTTTAGTGCGAACTGTTTCCTCCCCATTATCACTGTCATCCTCCTCCATGTCATTAGAGTCAGCCCAGAATTTTGAAACAACCTGATTTTCAATATGATCAAAATTAATTCCAACAATGGTAGGCGGAATAGTTGACACTCCAATATGAGAATCACCTCCCACATCTGTAGTTTCCAAACCATCAAGAGAAGAAAAGTGATTTTGAAGGACCAACGATATTGCTTTAACATCCCCAAGATATTTAGCCTTCCGAGGGGAGGTATGAGGCGACTGAGATGGTACAGTCACAATAGCAGAGACCTCCACATTAGGAACTGGTGCATTAGTATCCGCATGTGATTTAACCCTCCGAGGAGAGGTAGTACGCAACGGAGATGGTACAATCACAGGAACAGATACCTCCACATGATGATCATCAATAAAAGTTGTTGAATTTGACTCTGAGTCCTTAGCTTGCATAACAACAAGTGAATCCAAAGTGGGAGTGGACAACCCCTGCTTGGGTGAGGACCTATCATGATCTGAAGCATCCTCAAGAGGAGGCATATCTGCAAAATCATCCTCCCCTCCACCTGTTTCATCAACTTTCAACTTATCAATGAGGCCTTCCACGAGTTTTGTCTCCGGATCTTTTTTCCTATATTCTTTACGTTGTTTAGGAATCACGGTCCTCCCTTGGTCCCGTTCATCAGAAGATGCCTTCTGAGAAGGTTTATGTTGAGGCCCAAGAACGCGACCCTGGTCATGGATCGCCCGACACTGAGCAAGCTCGTGCCCAATCATCTTACAATGAGAGCAAAATGGAGGAAGCCATTCATATTCCACACCAACTACAAAAGCAAAGTCTGGACGTTCAACCAAAAGTTGATCGGAGAGAGGGGACAGTAGATCAATATCCACCAACACTCTAGCAAACATACCCCTATTCTTTCTCATAGTATGCTCATCCAAAGACAAAGGAGTACCAAGGCCTCTAACGATGGAATATATTGTCTTTGGTTTCCAATACTCCAAAGGCAAATGGTAGATTCTAACCCATGTCTAAGCTTTGGTACTCTTCATGGTAGCTGGGACAAAGTCTTTTGTCCAGGCAAACAATCTCAATAAACCAGGAGATAACTTCAGCGAACCCATCCCGAGGGCCCATCGCATGTCTTCTATAGAAGCGAACTCAAACTCATAGAAACCTTTTCCAAGAGGAATTGCTTTCCATGGTCCAAGAGCTTTCCACACCAGCTGCAACTTTTTAGTTAAATCCAGGTGTGTAAGAGGTTTATCCCCCTTAGATAGAATAATCCGACCATGGAGATGGGTTTTGCAATCCTCAAGACCAGCCAAGTAATCTGCCTCATCAATCCGGACAACAATCATGTCACCCTTAATACAAGGAGTAGGTAGCTGGGACAAAGGAATGTCACATGTATTTCCCAAAGCCTGAGCAAAAGTCTTCCTTTGACCGGATATAGAATATATTTTTTTATCAGGACATACTTCCCGATCCATCAAACAAACCCATGGTATGAGAAAACCCGCAGAAACCCTCCGTCATTTTAGAAGGCTAATAAGTTGCCGCCAAGAACTCCGCGCCGCACCTCCAGCTATTCCGCTGATGAAGTGAGGCAATTTGGCTTTGAAAGCAAACCAAAAACCCAATTCTGACGAACCAGAGCCACGCCAATCTAGAACCCTCTCCCCCTTCGACCACCCAACAAATATGAAGGAGTTGGCGTGCGAGAATGGAAGAAAGAGCGGAAAGTGCAGATTCAAGCAGTGGGAAAAGAACCTAATCTTCTCTGTAAAAAACCCTAAAAACCCTAATCGCCGCCGTAAAAACTCTAATCGTCATCGTCACCAAGTACCCACTTCGATTTTCCTCACTGGGCTTCTACCGTAACAGCTTCGCTCCCGTCTTCCCCGTATTAAAAGGTTGCAATCACAGCACAGAAGCTTTTAATTTCCCACACAGCAACGTTTTGACGTGTGCCACAAACCTACCTATAATATACTAAAAAAGAAGATT
The DNA here is from genome assembly GCF_000499845.2 of Phaseolus vulgaris. Lineage (NCBI taxonomy): Eukaryota > Viridiplantae > Streptophyta > Magnoliopsida > Fabales > Fabaceae > Phaseolus > Phaseolus vulgaris. The sequence continues at coordinate 34,215,664 of NC_023750.2, read as the reverse complement.
AAAAGAAAACAAAAGTTGTCTAATATTACTGAAAGGCATGCTTCCAACCTCATTCTCCCTGTCACTATAATAGTGGTTATAGATAGTTATAGATATATAATAGAAATAATTCTTTTAAAATTAAAAATTTAATTTCAAACAAAAGAGTAAGGTAATAACATTATAAAAAATTATTTCCAAGTTTATGAAAAATTCTCATTTCTAAGATCTTTAGACTCAATATTACAAAAATAAAACTTTTAAAAATTAAGGTTTAGGAATATGGCATAGAAGCAAAACAATTATTAGTATTTATTACGTTGCATCCACCATAAACATCAATCGTTCCTATTTCAAACTAATTTAATTTCTTAAAAGTTTAGTTCTTTTAAAATTTTAAAATTATTTTTATTCCGAATTTAAAAATATTTAAATAGATATGTATTTATTATAATTTTATATTTTATTTATTTAATAAACAAATACATAAGGAAAAAATATGTTAAAATATTTATTTATGTCATAATTATTCCGTGGTTAAATTATTTTCTGAAGATTTGAATTGAATATTTTTATAAGTCTGGTTAGTAATAAAATTTAATTAGAAATTAGTCGTATGTCGTGTAAAGAAAATGATGAATGAAAATAATTTAAATATATATAATTTTCTCTCATCCAGAGTTCCGACATACCATTTTAATAATTTAAAGTACAAAATATATTAAATAAATTAAAATTTATAACACAATAAACATAATTATATTAAAGCAATTACATCAACTGTTTCATTGTCAGGACTTACAAATCACTAATTTTGATTTGTAATTAATATAAAACTAAAAAAAAATGAATATAATAATAAAAAAATAAAAAGAATAATAAGATGAGAAATTCTTGTAATAAACTCTAAGAAAATATCTATATTCCAATATCTTCCATCTTCCCTGCAACCATGCCGTATTTCGATGTCAGAACAGATCCATCCTCCCCCGTCGCCCACATCAACAATAACATCAAGATATTCTACAGAACTTATGGTGGCGGTCCAATCAAAGTGTTCATTGTCATAGGTTCCTCGCTCCCTTTTTTTCTTAATTTCTTTATAAATTTGTTCTTGAACGGAAAAGAAAGTCGTGACAACATCCATGTAGCGCATTTGACAATCGTGGGGTATCGAAACTCTATACCTGGGCAAAAATCTGAATGCTCGTGAGTTTTTGTATTCAAGTAATTCTGTTTCTCTATCTTCTTCCTTTTCTGCCTCCACTTGTTGTGAAAATGAAAAACAGAGTAAAAGAAATAAAAATAAGGAGCATTAACAATTAAACAATAAGAATTTATACAACATGCATTGATTGAGTAGAACAAAATAAACAATGATGTCATTGGTTCAATAAGAAATACCTTTAGATTGACTCAGAAATGAAAAAACAAACTAAACAAACTAACTTTTTGGAAAAAAATAAACTAACTTTTTTGGTTTACATTCATGTTTCTTTTCTCTCCTCAACTTCTTTTTCTTTTTTTGTTCAGTTTCTCTTTCTCACACATCAATCAAAGTTTTCTTTTGTATTGTCCCTTTTTTCCGATTATCAAATCACATTCAATTTGACTCATTCTTTTCAAATAATAAATGTAGTACATGTCTCTCAAATATAATAAGAAAAAAAATTATATATCCATTTTTTATTTTTTAATATGTTATTTATATTTATTAATATAATTTATAAATTTATATTATGATATTTTAATTTATTATGAATTTATGAGTATTCGTGGTTTTTAAAATATTAATATGTATCTATCATAATAAATTTAATGATGACAATATATAAAAATATATAATTTTTGTTATCATATATTGCACTTCCAACTGTATGATTCAATTAATAGATATTAGTCATAATTATTTTAATTAATTTTATTAGTCATGAAAGTAATAAACATTTTTTTTCACAAATAATTTTTGAAGCATGGTAAAAAATATAAATATGTATATAGTTTCTAATGGTAAGATTAGTAATTTATCTATTAAATTGAATTTGTAAATTTGAAATAATTATAAAAAAAAGCATACTATGTTTTTTTTTTAATTTAATTTTTTATAGTTATAAAGTTAAAAGATCAAATCCAAATTGAATTGTAAAATATTATTTATAGTTTTATTAATAAATTGACTGCATATTATATAAAATTAATTATGTTGTCTAAACATTAATTCTGAAATATATGTTGTCAATGCATTAATTTCAGTGTAAAGATTAATCTTTATTTTACTTTGTCTAAAAAAGTTATTAGGGTGATTTATTTGAATTTATTTTGATAAAGATGTGACAACACATAAAATAAAATTAGATTAATCCAAATTTTTTATTTAGATAGAAAAATGGAAAAAAAATATAAATTAATTATACGTATATAGTGTTGTAAAAATAAAAAATAAAAAAAAAATCATTATCATAATTTATAGACGTGATTGTTAATCAATTCTTAATTCGTAACTAATTATAAGTGACTGTCACTATACTTATGTGAAAATGCGATAATAACCAAAAGGAATGCTAGAGCTGCGTTGATCTTGATTAGAAATTACTACATTTATTCAATATTTTTGTTAGACGTTTAAAATAAAAGAATGGCAAAATATTAGTTATTTAAAGGATAAAATTATAAAAAAAACTAGTTTTTTTTAATTCAAATTTCTCTAAATTTTTTAAATTCAAATTTTTAGTTTAAAATAAATTATTATTAAGTTTTTTATTTTATTTTAATATTATAAAAGATAAAATATGAATACGATATAAAAAGATTTTTTTTTATTGAAAGTAACTATATAAATAAATATTTTTTAATAATTTATTCGAAAGAATTATTTAAATTTAAAGGATAAAATAGTAAAATGTTAGACTATTCATAATTTTTTCATTTACACAATATTTGGTTTTAGGGGTGACAATGTAGCAAAGACGGATGAGAGAGTCTCACCCCATTTGTTTCAGTGGACGGTTTAGTGTGACTGTAACACCCCATAATTTACATATAACTATTACAATAAAAGTTCTACCAGTTTCTATACAAACTTGGAGTTGTTCAAAAACATTCCTAATACATGATTAGGATTTATAGAAATACGAATATTTATATATCCACAGCTCAAAATAAAACTCTGAAACCTCTAAGGCTCTCCTACACCTGTATGGTCATCTGCTCGTGTACATAGTACAGTCATCGCAGTTCAAACACAACAAGAAAAGTAAGGGTAAGCTAGTGAAAATAGAATTTTATAATATACACACTTAAATCAAAAGAGAAAACCAAATTACATGATCAATTTCTCAAATTATTCAATTTTCTTCAAATCTCAACAATAAACAATCACATAGATCTCACATGGATCTACACATCCAGAATATTCAACAAACAACGTCTTCCGGAAGACCCATATTAAGTAAGTCCTACCAGAGACTAACACCTGATCCAAAGATTACCAGCGAATCCAACAGAAAGGATCAGGGTAAGTTCAATACAACCCAAGTCGTGCATCTCATATGTCACGGTGTGCATGAACTCCCCCATAAGCTTCTCACCACTTAATATCTTAGTTTATGTGACTTAGATCATCAGTGAAGCTCGGAGATCTCTGTTACCACATACGCATCAATACTTAATACACAGCAAACATCAGTCCATACATTATCCCGACATCAATACTTAATACACAACGAACATCAGTCCATACATTATCCCAAATGTATGAATTCAATTCCATACCATTTCGTCATACAATATCATTCAAAAAGTGATCCAAAATATTCAAAAGTCTATTTGACGTAAAAAAATAACACTTTAATACTAAATCATCAAAACCAAATATTTTTACAAATTTAAATAATATATAAACAAACAACCCAATATATATAAACACACAACATCCCTACAAGAGAAATTGAATATTGGGACCACGTCCCTTCCGCATTCAGATTTTCTATCCTAGGGTGCTATTAAAAATTAAATTTAGCTTCCCTTACCTCAATTGCTAGAATTTTATTCCCCACCGTTTGGATAAGCTTCAAGATTTACGGGCCTAATGCAAATTATCCAAACAGAACAAAAATTCAGTATATAATAGAATAAGTTGAGAGGATTAAACTTCTCAACTGACCCCACCAAGATTGATGACTAAATCCTAAGGAAAAACAGAGAACAAAGGATATTTAGAGTAAAAATGAGCTTACTCTATTTGAAAATCTGAAAATATTCCTTAACTCCTCAGCTACAACGTGGTATGATCAGATTCTAAAATAGATGAAGATTGGAAGAGAAATTAAGAGAGAGGGAGAGAAGAGAATATGGAGAGAGAGAGAGAGTGAAAGAAGAAAAATCAAAGAAAAATGGTACTGTGGTGGGAAGAATGTTTCTGCTGGCTTTTTAAAAAAAAAAGGCATGCTGTTACAGTGACGGTGTCGACAGAGGCAGAGAAAGTGGAGGATTTAGCTGGTTCTCTCTACAATGAAGAGAAAAGAGAGTATGTTAAGGAGAAAGCCATACCAGACACCATAAAATACCATGCTACCCTTGTTTCACTTTTTTGAAACTGAATTTACATCAGCAACAACTCCAGTGCCATGCCATGCACAAAGACAAGAGCATCAATAACACCACTGTTGATGGAAACCAAGTAGAGGATGCTCTAGGCCATGAAGCCCAAGCCCAACAAGGGGCCCAAGCCCATCAAGGGGTCCAAGCCCAACAAGGGGCCCAAGCCCAACGAATTACTAGGAGCATGGCAAGAGCTTTGGGACAAGAGTATAATAAAATGGTTCTTCTTATTTCTTTTGTAGAATAGGGGTGTGAATGTAATAAAAAGGTGTAAGTAGTAAAGGAGTCTAGGGGGGAGTGTAGATAGGAGCCTAGGGGGTGCCAAACCGAATTTCATTGCATTTGTGTGCCATTTAGCTTGCATTTTCAGCACCTCTAGGCTATAAATAAAGGTGCTTAGCTTGTACAATTCAGATTGGAATTATATAGTAGAGAGACTATACTCAAATTTGGAGAGAAATTGTGAGTCTTGAGTCTTCTTCTTCCTTTGCCTTATCTTGTGAGCTATGGTGAGCTTCAAGTGGCGGCACTCCATCACTTATCTTGGTTCAAGGTTCCAAGTGGCGTGAATGGCTTCTTCCAATTCTCAAAATCCAGCAAGCATCTTCTTCTATAAGTGTTCTTCTTTCCTTTTCTTCAATTTTCCATTCGGTATTTTTGATTCCTAGAGTTTACTTCTTTTTCTACCGTTTAATTTTGTGTTTCCAGCATTGTGTTCTTAATTCTGTTTTGGTTCAGTAGCTAGCTTTTAAATTCTGTCCAGTTTTAATTCTTGTTCTTCTTTCCTTTTGTTTTGATTCAATTTGATAATACATGGACTTCCATATGAGTCTTGGTTGGTGCTTAGTTTTGGTGAGTTCTTGAATTTAGAACATTGATCCAATTCTAAAGTAAAGTGCCTTTCAAATCCAGCTCAAGTTGTTCCTAAGAATGTCAAGAATCATGTGTTCTTGTAGTTACATTCACATCATGATGGAAATAGAAAATTTAGATTTTGATTTATTAATAAGAATAGAAAATTCAATTAAATATTTAAATTTTAAAAATATAAATAATAGAATTCAATTATATATTATAATAATATAAATTTTAATTTATTAATGAGAATATAAAATTCATTTAAATAATTAAGTTCTAAAAATATAAAAATATAAATAATAGAATTCAATTGATATATTATAGTAATTTAGATTTGATTTTATTAATGAGAATTTGAATATTTAAATTTTATAAATAGAAATAATAATATAATTATTTTATTAATGTAATTATGATTTTTTTTATTAATGACTATCAATTTTAATATTAAAATTTAGAATAATTATATATATGTTTTATATTACACTATTGAATTGAGATACTGATTTAAATTAAAAATATTTGTGTAATTATTTTGTAAGAATATTTTATTAATGCGAATCCATTTTAATGATTGAAATTTAAAAATTATAAATATTTGTTGTCATAAATATTTTTTTTTATACTACATATTTTTTATGTTAAATATTGTTAAAATTATTATTTAATATTTAGGTTTTCATACTACTGATTATTATTTAATATTCATTTCATATATCTTAATATTGTTAAATTTTAAACATATACAATTTTTTCTTACCCAAATTTTAAATACTCAATTCCTTTTTAAAATATATTAACTTTTCATAATAATAATCATAAAAATTATCATTAATATTAATATTTTTATATGAATAAAATTATATACTTAATATATATATATGATATTAATATAAATTAAATAGTATAATAACAAATATTTTTAGTTACCTCAAATGTATTTTAAATTAATTAATCTTTCATTTTTTATATTTTTTGGTCTGAAATTATAATGATGTGAATTATTTGTCATTGTGTGTATTGGGTTTTGGGAGAGATTTGAGCCCCAAATTTGTTCAACAAAATTTGCAATAAGTTTTTTATTTATCATTGTCAGGGCTGAAAGGAAGGTTCGTTTGTGTGTGAAATTGTTTGATTTTTTTACTAGGTGAATACTCATCTATTTGACCTGAAATTTATCGCGTTTTGTTCCAAATTCAGTCGAGATTCCTACGTGTAATTTCAACAAAAAATTATTTCGGGAGAATATTTCAGAAATTTTGTGCAAACCAAGGCTATCCTCTACAAAAATTTGTGAAATTTGGCCTTACTATCTACAATTTTATTATATGTCCATATTGCATTGAAGTACTCAAAAAATAATCAAACAAGTACATTCATATGTTGTTTGCACCCATTTAAGGAGACACGTACATAAACAAATCACAAAAAGGAGATATAGGGAAGAAAAGCCAGGACGTTTTGTTTTCGAAAAACCAGTTTTGTTCACTTTCGGTCTGGGACTTATTATGCCCTATGCCCTAGACCTAGAGCTTCAATATTTTGATCATAGTCCTTCAACCATTGGTTGTTACTGAAATCAATGTATAGTACAAAACAAAAACCATCTTCTGTAGACATAAACTTCTGAGCTACAAAACAAGGATTAAATTTCATTTCATTTCAATACAAAAAAGACTAGAACTTCCATCTCCACGGAAAAAGTCATAATCCAATTTTGGAATTGAAAGAAGGGTATTACTTGGTAGGACGAATTAGATTCCAGTAGTCAATACCAGCTGAATTAATTTCATTCAACGGAGAGAATTCTGTATATGAATTAATTGGAAGTTTTCCATCCACTTTATGTGTCCCTTTTCCATTACAACAATCTTATCAACATAAGATATTTCCTACAAATAAATTGAGATGCATCAATATGTTAATCCTTATATAAGTATACCTTTTATAGAAATACAAAATATACAATACATAAGTTCTGAAAAATATCAGAGAAAATATCATGTTCATCTGAATTTAATAGAAATACTTCACAAAACAACCAATGTAATTATGATAATAAATAATAGTTTTGAAGACAACCACAATAACCTCGAGGGAAGGCAACTTCATCTTCATGTGCCTTGTAGAGGCCACCACTCCAATCCTGTTCAAAGCAGGTCCGAACAAAAGTATATTATAGGCTGACGGAGCATTAACAACAAGGTACCTGATGTTTTCAGTGTGTGAAGTTGTGCCATCTGTGAAGGTCGTCCTCAGCTCTATGTGTCCACACACCTCCACCTGGTCTCCAACGAAACCATACAAACAACCGGTATAAGGCCTCAACTGGTATGAAGACAACTATAACTTGTTGAAGGTCGACCAGAACATCACATCGGCTGAACTTCCCTAGTCCACGAGGACACGATGCACCCTCCTTCCTGTTGTCACCACCGAAATCACCACTGGGTCATTATCATGTGGGACAACGTCCTGGCAGTTGGCCTTGGTGAAGACAAGGTCGACATCGGGAGTATGATCTGCCTCCTGCACCTCTACTGCCATCACCTCTCGTGCGTACTTCTTTCGCTGGAAGGCGGTGCATCCTCCTCCTGAGAACCCTCCAGGGATGGCGTTGATCTCACCCTGAATGGGCACCTCGTGCCCCTGTTCTATTATTGTGGCTGCTACCGCCTGATCCTCCTGCGGCTCTAGGAGGTAATCCTTCAAGAAACCATTTTTCACCAGCTCGTCCAACTGGTGCCCCAGTGACAAGCAATTGCGTATGGGGTGCCCATATGCTTGGTGGAACTCGCACCAAGCGTTCTTGTTGGGCACCAACTTCTTATTGGTCTTTGGGGGCACCTTCAGTCTTGTCACGATGTTGGGAATAACGATCAACTCCTTGAGTTCTACGCAAAAATTGTGCTTGGGGGGGCATTCTCCCCATGTGTGTGCTTCAGTCTGGGGCTTCTCGTAAGGTTGCTGTTTCCCCGAGCCTTTCTTCTTTGTTGTCGCCTCATGCACCCTCATGGGTTGAGGTCGACCTGCTACTCGAGGTCGGACAGGACCGACGAAGCCACATTTCTCTGTGACTCGATCTTCCGCGGCGATATGGGTCATAGCCCGACGTCTGATCTCGCAGAACGTCTTCAGGTAATATCTGAGCAGCGATTCATTGAAGGGCCTTGGTAGCATTCCTTTGGTGAAGGCGTGCACCGTCATGGCCTCATCTGTGGGTTTTAACTTCACCACATGGACTCCAAACCTGTTCAAGAACTTTTTCAAGGACTCTCCCTGGTACTGCTTTATGTCAAAGACATCGTAGGAGATTCGAGGGGGAGCCCTGTTGATGAGGTATTGTTCTTTGAACAGCGTCGCAAACTGGTAGGTAGTGATGTGTCCATCAGGGAGACTGACGAACCACTCCAATGTTGCGCCTGCCAACGTGTTCATCAGCAGCTTGCAATACACAGCGTCAGATCCTCCTGTAAGCTCATCTGGGTGTGGAACGCTGTGAGGTGAGCCTTTGGGTCCTCTACACCTTTGAAGGTGACTTTCGGGCCCAGAGACGTGGTTGGTAACACAGTATCCATAATCGCCTGAGAGAACGACATGGGGCGTGCCCTAGGTGGTATGGGTAGGGCACGCTCATCCACCGCGTGCTCCCCTGCCTGTTGCAAATCCCTACGCAGTTCCACATTGGTTCTGCGCAGCTCTTCGTTGTCTGCCTGTGATGCGACAATCTCAACCCTAGACACTACTACCGTGTCTTGGAGGGCGCGCATGGTCTCCATGAGTTGTTGCATGGTGACGTTGTCCTCTCCAGAGGGCGCAACACCCGAGGACGCAATAGATCCTTGCCTCGTAGTCCTCATATCGTTGGTAAACTCTTAACACGATTGTGACTGAGACCTTGTTTTATCGAGCCTCACGGTGGGCGCCAAATGTTCTCGCCGGTTGACTCGAACGGTTGTCCCTGGCCCTCCTATCTCTGCCTGAGAATCGAACTTCCTTGGTTGAAGAATCTCTCACCTGCAAAGACAAAGGGCGCCTTGACGACCATTTGCACTCCGACGCTCAAGTCAATACTGGGGCAAGGAAACAATAAGTGTATAAAGTAGTTTCAGTCTTAGAAACGGTGTACCTTGCTAGGGTTCTTAGCACCCTTTATATAGGTTGTAACTAGGGTTTACATTTGTTCTATTACTCATGTCTAAGGTTCCTTGGAGAATGTTCCTGCCCCGCTATCACACAATCTTAGTGTAATCTAGCACGTGTGACTTCCCTTTACTGGAGTTCAACGACTAACTGAATGGCCGCATGGGTACCAACTCATGCACCAAACCTCTGAGGCCATCTGTTTTGTGGGTGCCCTAAGTATTCACGTGTCATGCATGCAACTTCCCTTGAAAACTCTAACCCTAATGGGCTTGCACCTCCAAGGACTATTTACTCGTGTCGCGCCTGAATGCGCTATACACACCACATGCATGGATCCCTCGTGTCTCAGGGCTTCCTCTCATATATGATGTTTTAATTGGTAACTAGTATAATTCTGGGGCCCACCTTACTTGGCCCAATATAGTTGTTCAGACCACCAACGTCCGATCTCTCCCTCTGTTGCGAGGTCCGATGTCGATGTCCGAGGATTGGTCGGTACAACACATATATCATCTAGTCACATATCAGGTTGCTCGTGGTCGTCCATTCACATATAGAGTTGTTCGGGAGTGAACCTCCTAATAGCTGAGATTTATATTTCTCCTTCTTATATATGAGAAATGATCATATATCCATGTCTGTTACAATTTAAACAAAATAATTATTGATGTATTCATATGACAATAAACCTAACTTTCATTAATGGTGTTTCTCTCACAATAACAATATGATCACAATAACAATATGATCCGAGAAACTTACTAGTAGAGACATGTCTAAAGGTATGTGTCGATCTTCTTGTTCATCCATAATATTAGCACCGATATGATCATGTACTTGGTCACGATCTCCTCTACGGGCTAATATTGTTGGTCTCTATCTATCATCACATTGTGGTGCTCGATCTCTTTTCCTAGTCATAACTCTGTCCGCAACATTATATTAATAAAAACCAACATAATGCTATATGATCAAATCCAAAAAATTGGTTTTTTTAAATTTACATATTTTGAATTATACAATCTAGAAGGTATTTCTAAATTTGAGAATACCATATAGACTGTACAATCCGAAATGTATCTCAGAAAAAAAAACATTTTGGTTTGTACAATCTGAAAAGTATTTCCAAATTTAAAAATACTTTCTAAATTGTACAATAAAAAATATGGAAAGGTATATGTGTGTAGGGAACTATGGTTATTTATTTTTCTCATTAAGGGTAGAAAGGTATATGTGTGTTCCGAATTTCTAGTGCACTTTTGTGAAGTTATTTTGACATATTCTTTCACTGCTAAGGAAACTTCATTCCTAAGTCGTCCAAATAGAGTTTTTAGTTAATAACCTAGAGAAATTAGGATTTGGTGTGCTACTTGGTAATGCCTTTATGTGTCATCATGCAATTGATTCGATTGTGGAAGATTGAAGAGTTTACTTAGAGGTTGTGAAAGAAACTCTAACCTGGTTGTGAATGACAAAATATTTTGTTATACTCGAGATATTTGTCATAAACTGAAGCTGGCTGAAAATTTGTCAGTTGTGGATTTCAGTCAACAATGGAGGAATTCTTGGTTAATGCATGCATTATTTACTATGGGGAATACTTGGTGATGTTGGAGTGCCCAAATGCTCTAAGATACTGTCATTTCCAATTAAGGGATGCATAGAAGAATGGATAAAACTTGATGAACTATTATCTGGTAGTGCCAATGTAGTGGGTACGATTAAGTGATTGATGAAATTCTAATGAAACTTTCAAGCTGGTGTGTACCTAACATTCATTGACAAGTATCCTTCTGCAGAAAAGGCATGGGAAGTAAAAGGGGTCTTATCTTTGTACTTTTCTTTAGCACAGGTGGCTCAAATGTTTAAAAGAACATTTATGTTCATTGCTGGATTCTCAATCACTTGGTATTTTTTATTTAAAAGCACATTTTTTAAGTTACTGAGTTCACAAGCTTCATGAGTGTGCCAAGGATACAAAATATATCCTGTTCGATACACCTTACAATTATGTGGGGTATGAAGATGTCAGTAATCATGCTATGGCCATCTGAATGAATTATATTTTTTGCCAATCTGCTTACAGCCTACATTATTGTTTATTTTTTATTTTTTGGTTTCTAGCAAAAAGTCTTGACAAACCTTTGGCATCATGGTGGACTTCTTCTATGCAGGTGAAAAACATTTTTTGGTTTGAACCAATTTGTGTTGGTATCTTGATCATCGTTAGGATAATTAGAACAAAAAGTAAGGATGAAATTATTGAAGAAAATCCATTTTTATATTTTAGGTTATCGTTAGGGGTGGCAAAGTGAGTCAATTGATATGATTTTATCATTGATAATAATCTTTTTTTGGATGTTTTTTTAGGATTTTGGACTCGTTTTTTTCACACAAAACTTGATTCATTTTGATTTGATAAGATTGTCATTCTATTCATTGTCATGAGAATCATGTAACATATAGTATGGAATGATTGTTGTGAAGCTTTTTATTTTTTTATAAAGCATTCATGTTTGGCAATGGGTGTGAAGTTTGCTTATAATAATAATGCTTTGAGTCCAATAGCCTCTTTTGTGGCACTGAGAAAAAATATATCAAATTAGTTATCTACCATTCCATTTAGTGTGTGGAAAGATTAACCTATGGAAATATCGGTTAATATTAGTTCATGTATATTGTTCACACATCAATCTATTGTGTATGGAATGATGGTTCTGAAATTTTCTTATGATAATAATGTTTTGGTCTAGTAACATTTATTGTTCTGAGAAAAAATATATTACATTTAATGAAGATGAATATTCCTTGTCTGATGTGGTGTATTACATTTAATGAAGACGAATATTTCTTGTTTGATGTGGTGCATCAAATGGAGCGCACGTAATCGCAATGGAGAAAGGGAGGTTCTGATGAATCCTAATTGCAAATGAAAAAGAGACAATGACTTAAGCATAATAGAAAGAAAAATAGAGAAAAGAAAATACAAAAGAAATTCTTATTTATTTGTGTATTAGAGAATAAAATACATGGTGTATATGTAAGAAATAGACTAAGACCTAGCTAAAACAAAAAAGGAAAGTTGGGTTAAACAAACAAAGCCCAATAACTTAAAATAGAAAAACTAAATATGTTAACATCCCCCTCAAGCTGGAGAGTAGATATTCATCAGGCCCAGCTTGGATTTGAGAGTAGAGAATTGTGCAGAAGCAAGGGGCTTGGTGAATATGTCAGCAACTTGCATGACAGAAGTAATGGGCAGCAGTTTGAGGAGATCAAAGTTATGTTTTTCACGAACTAGGTGACAATCAATTTTGATGTGCTTGGTGCGTTCATGAAGGACTTGATTGGATGCTATTTGAAGGATAAATTTGTTGTCACAGTACAGGGTTGCAGGTTGGGAGAGAGGAAGATGTAAATCCTGAAAGAGGTAAGACAACCATTATAGCTCACATGTGGTGGTGGCAAGGGCTCTATACTCGGCTTCGGAGGAGCTGCGGGAGATAGTTGGTTGCTTCTTTGATTTCCATGACATTAGGGAGTCCTCCTAAGTAGATAGAATATCCAGTGACAAATTTGCGTGTGGTAGGACATGTTGGTTAGTCAAAGTCACTAAAACCACAGAGGTGAAGTGAGCTAGTATGAGAAAAATATAGTCTTTCACCAAGGATGCCCTTGAGGTAATGCAAAAGACGTGAAACAGCTTGTTGATGATGAGTTGTGGGTGCAGATATGAATTGGCTTAAATTGTGGACAACGAAGGCGATGTCTGGTCGCGTGTTGGTTAAGTAGATTAGACGTCCAAGGAGGCTTTTGTATTGGGAAGTTGCATCACCATCTAGAGGGGAGCCTTGGTTCGGAGAGAGACGGGAGGTGTGAGTCATTGGAGTGGCTATAGGTGCAGAGTCAAGCATGTCAGTTTCGTGAAGAAGATCAAGAGTATACTTGCGTTGACTTAAATGAAGACCAGAATTGTTGCGAGCAATTTCTAGTCCCAAAAAGTAAGTGAGATGACCTAAATTTTTTATCTTGAAGTGATGGTGAAGGGATGCAGTAATTCTATTTATTTTCTCCGTGTTATCACCAGTTAAGACTAAATCATCAACATAAACAAGAATAATAGTGAGTTTATCATTATTATATTTAAGAAAAAGAGAGTGATCAACAACAAAAATAGAGTAATTATTTGATAAAAGAAAAGTAGAAAGCTTGGCGTACCATTGGCGACCAGCTTGATGAAGGCCATACAAAGACCGTTGAAGCTTGCAAGCATGATGGGGAGAAGGAAGAGAGAGGCCAGGTGGGGGAGTCATGTATACCTCTTCATGGAGATCACCATGAAAAAAGGCATTATTGACATCAAGTTGTTTTAAAATCCAATTTTTGGTAGTGGCAACGGCAAGGAGAAGGCGGAGGGTAGTGAGTTTAGCAACAGGTGCAAAAGTGTCTAAGAAATCAAGTCCTTCAAGTTGGGTGAACCCTTTAGTAACAACTCTAGCTTTGTGGCACTCAACAGTGCCATCAGAATGGTATTTGATTTTATATACCCATTTACAACCAATAGTTTTCTTTCTGGAGGGAGAGGGATAAGTTGCCAAGTATTGTTAGCAGCAAGAGCTTGAATCTCATCTTGCATGGCAGATTGCCAAGAAGAATGTTTGGAGACTTCGTTATAGGTCTAAGGTTCATGATGAGAATTGATAGAGGAAATAATATTTCTAAAATTAGAAGATAAGGAATTGTAAGACAAGTAATTAAAAATAGGATATCTACTACTTACAATGTTGGTTGTAGTGTGGAAATCTGCAAGATAGACAGGTTGTCGGTGAGGACGAGCTGATCTTCTTGGAAATTGGGGTGAGGTGCTTCCTGGAGGTGCAAGTGGTGATAATTCTGGTGGAGGTGCAATGTTGGATGTAGGAACATAGACACTATTTGTTGGAAGATCAGAGGATAATGAGGCTGGTGGAAGGACAGTATTGGGTGCATGAGTAGAGGCACATGGCTCGGCAGGAGGTGCAATATCAGAAAAAAAAATCAAAAGCAGAATTATATGCGTTAGAAATAGGGAGAGATAAAGTGTTGGGGTCCCTAGGCAAGCCACTGTCCAATTTATATGGAAAGTGGTTTTCATGAAAGATTACATGTCTTGATATCTCTATGTTATGAAACTTTAAATTTAAGATAATATAACCTTTTGTGTTTTGCGGGAAGCCAAGAAAAATACCTTTGATAGATCTATCATCTAATTTTTTTTCCTATGTGTTATAATGGTACTAGCATAACAGAGACAACCAAACACTTTTAAAAAGGAAATGTCATACAGTTTTCCAAACAACTTTTCATGAGGAGTGATGTTATTAAGTAATGGAGTAGGAATAACATTTATAAGAAAACAACATGATTTACAGCAAATTCCCAAAAAATATGAGGAAGATTTGCTTGAAAAAGTAAAGCCCGGGTTACATTTAGTATGTGTTGATTTTTACGTTCTACAATGCCATTTTGTTGTGGTGTTTCAACACAAGATTTTTTTATGTATAATTCTCTTTGAAGCATAAAAATTTGACATAGAAAACTCAACACCATTGTCAGTACAAATCATTTTCATATTAGTTTTGAAATGCTTTTGAACGAAAATAGTGAAGTTAATGATGTGCTGACGCACTTCAGATTTGTTATGCAGCGGAATAACCCAAGTATAACATGAGTAATCATCAACAATAGTCAATAAATAATGAAAATCTTACATAGAAATTATGGAACATGGTCCCCAAATATCAAAGTGTGACTACAAGTGTCACATACATGATGAGTATCAACAGTAATAAAAGAGTATTGTTTGCTTAAGACATGTAATCTTTCAAGTGAAGGGTGTCCTAGTCTATAATGCCACAGTGTTTTGTCCGTGATATTACAATTAATAAAAGGAGCAAAACAATGCAATTTAAAATGGCTAGAAGCAGGCAAGGTAGTGACAAGGTACAAGACAACAATGGCTTTAACTGTACCAATCCTCTCTTGGGTGAGATTGTCCTGTATAATGCAATGGGTTGAAGTGAAATTTAAAGTGCATTTAAGTTGGTGTGTGAGTTTCGAAACAAATATTAAGTTTAATTGAAAATGAGGCACATATAACACATCACACAAATAAAACTTATCAGAAAAACGTACTAAACCAGAATATGTGGCATAAACAGTTTGGCCATTTGGAAGACTAAGACAGGTTTAATTTTAGTATAAGTAGTAAAAACATTCAAATTGTGCCAAACATGATCCGTGGCACCAGAATCAATAATCCAAGATTCTTTTATAGCCGATAGTGAAGAGAGAAACTTACCTGTTGAAGATTGCTCAGTATTAGGGATTTCATCTGCAGAGAAGGTGCCAACTTGATTAATTTGAGTGTGAGGGGCAGGATCCTCAAGGTTTTGCTGACGCAAAATGTTGATCAGGAATTGGCATTGTTGTGATGTAAGTTGTATCCCCTTTACATCCTGTTCTTTAGGAAAAAGCTCATAAAAAGTGTCAGTAGTAATCATATTATTGGCTTAGGATGTCCAATTGGTGAATTTGTAGCTAGGAGGGATCCCATGCGTTTTATAACAGGTGTCGACAGTGTGGCCAAGATGATTACAAAAAGTGTAGACTTTTCTAGTAGAAGAAAACTTTGAGGTTTTAACATTACCAGAAGGAAAACCCACTTTGCGAAAACAAACAACCTCAGTATGACCGTATTTACCACAAAAATTGCATGTAATATTGTGACTACTATTAAGACTATGAAGACTAGGGTTTTCATTAGACATTGCCTAAGAGATTTTGAAACCCAATCAAGATTTTGAAAGAGAACAGAAAAGATAACCAAGAACAACAAAGGGGGAAATAAAGATCAGAGAGAAGTGTAGCAGAGCTCTTCATTGGAAGAGCTCTGATACCATATTACAGTCAATGAAGATGAATATTCCTTGTCTGATGTGGTGCATCAAATGGAGCGCACGTAATCGCAATGGAGAAAGGGAGGTTCTGATGAACTCTAATTGCAAATGAAAAAGAGACAATGACTTAAGCATAAAAGAGAGAAAAACAGAGAATAGAAAATACAAAAGAAATTCGTATTTACTTATGTATTAGAGAATAAAATACATGGTGTATATATAAGAAAAAGACTAAGACCTAGCTGAAACAAATAAGGAAAGTTGGGCAAAACAAACAAATCCAATAAAAACTAAATATGTTAACAAAATATATTGAATTATTGATATACCATCCCATGTAGCGTGTGGTACAAGATTCAACTATGGGCATATCGTTTAATATAGTTCATATATATTGTTCATAACATCAATCTATTGTGTATGGAATGACGGTTGTGAAGTTTCTTACGGTAATAATGATTTGGATCCAGTAGCATTTGTGGCATAATATCAAATTAGTTATATGTAGTGTGTTACAAAATTCAACTATAAAAATATTGATTAATATTAATTCATGTATATTGTTTCACACATCAATCTTATATATTTGATAACTTAGTTCTCATTAGTTTTTCTTCATGTATTTATATAAATATAGGGAATAATATGATACAAAACAAAAAAAGAACAATATTATTTAAGGGAAGTCAAAATACAGTTTTCTATCAAGAAGGATATATATATATATATATATATATATATATATATATAATCACAGTAAACAATTATGATGAAAATTAGTATTAAAGGAAATTAATTGTGATTAGTCTTAGGATATGTAACCCCCTCTAAAAAAAGATATTAGATTTTCTACCACTATCCATGAGTATGGTTATAAATGCAGTTGTGTTTATATTCATGGTTCTAGCTAGAGTTTATTACGGGTTTTTGATCGTGATAGGGGTTTTTTTTTTTTTTATCAAAATGGGATCTGTTTAAATTTTTTTTACAAATTTAGACAAGTCGTGCTAATTTGGCACGACTTCATATGCACAAATCGTCCCAATTAGACACAACTCTGCCACTTCATATTGAAGTCGTGCCAACTTAGCACGACTTCTGTCTTGTCATACTGAAGTCGTGCCAACTTGACACGTTTTCTCACAAATAATTTACTTCTAGTTGAACTTTATATTTTTATTTTATATCTTGTAATGAATCTTACTAGTTTGTTTAGTTCTAATTAATCTCTTCTCATCATTACGTGTTCTGTAAAATCATTACTTCTCAAGCTCTTTATTTTGCAAATTCACAACAATAATTCTCTATTTATTTTCCAAATACAATAAATTTTCATTTATCTATTTATTTTCAAATTCAATAACAATTTTATTCATTTTTTAATTAATCAAATAATCAAGTTATTGTATTACATTGCCATCAAACATGATCCATACACGATTATCCAATTTTTTTTTCCTTAAAACTAACACTCTTAGAAAATTATGTATCAAATTAATTTTTAACATTACATAACTTACTACCCAATATATAAACAATAAAATTTTTAAAAAAAATTATAACATGGCAGAAGTCGTGCCACTTCAGTATGACAAGGAAGAAGTCGTGCCAAGTTGACACGACTTCAGTATGACATGGCAGATTCGTGTCTAATTGGGACGATTTGTGCATATGAAGTCGTGCCGAATCGGCATGACTTGTCTAAATTTGTAATTTTTTTTAAACGGACCCCATTTTGATAAAAAAACAAAAAAAATAACTCCATGATGGTCAAAAACCCATTTATTACACTTGTTAGTAAAAAAAATCTTTATTTCTTTTTATAAAAAAATTAGCCGAAATTCAAGCATTATTATATTTATGTATTCGTATCTTTTAAATATTATTATAATAATATACATTATAAATTTATAATAATTATATTCTTTCAATTAATATATAATAAATTTACAAATATCATCATAAAAATTTAAAGTATTACTTTATTTTATATATATATATATATATATATATATATTACATTATAAGTTTACATAATGATGATAATTTTTTTTATTAAAGTTTCTATAATATTTGTATTAATATTTTATACAATACACTTGTAAAAATGATAATTTGTGATCTTTAGTAAAAATGAAAAATAGCTATATTGCTATAACTTTTTAATAGAATAATTTATTTTTAATAAATAATTACTTTGAAGTTAACATTTCAAAAGTAATAATAAAATTAACTAATTTTAGGATCACCATCTATGAACCTCAGACACTTCTCTTAAATGACGTGTCGGATACTCATATCGGACACCGACACTCATATGACACTTGTAGGACACGTATCCGTGAAGTGTCCAATTCAAAAAGTATTTGTTGGATTTATGATAATTCTAGTACGGTTCTAACACAATTTAAAAAAAAATACATTAATTTTCTAAAAACTCAAACTTATTGTATAAATTTTTATTATGATTATAAAAATAAGAAACAAATCTTTTTGAACCAGTCATGAAAAACATTTTTCTGCTCCAAAAAATAATCTGGAACATACTTTTGCACATAAATCTTTATTGTCAATTTATATAATTCATAATTATATAATATATAGATTCGTATCCCCGTGTCCTACATTTAGATATTATACATATCTTCGTGTCCGTGTCGTATCAGTGTCCGTGTCAGTATCCATGCTACATAGATCACCATCTTATCAAAGCTACAGACAATTTTGACAGGTAGTATCTCCAATGACGACAATTTACTCACATTTGTTTTCTCACGTAGTGTCTGCAACGTCGACGTTAAGTTTAATTGTTGTTAGAGATCCCACATCGACTAGAGATTAGGACATTTCATAGTATATATAAGTGGGTGCAAACCTCATCTTATAAATTGATTTTATGAGGTTGAGTTAGGCTTAAAGTCCATTTTTTAATATGGTATCAGAGTCATTTCAAGTCTATCCTAACACTTGTTTGATGGGTTTATTAGGTCACCTACTATCGGTCCATTATCGGACCACTCATAATATATAGTCTCACACATATAAGTGGGTGCAAACATCAGCTTATAAAGGTTTTTTGACCATGATGGGGTTATTTTTTATTTTTTTTACCAAAATGGGGTCCGTTTAAAAAAAATTACAAATTTAGGCAAGTCGTGCCAATTCGATACGACTTCATATGCAGAAATCGTTCCAATTAGGCACGACTTCTGCCATGTCATACTAAAGTCGTGCCAACTTGGTACGACTTCTACCCTGTCATACTGAAGTCGTGCCAACTTGACACGACTTCTGCCTTGTCATACTGAAGTCGTGCCAACTTGGCACGACTTCTGCCACGTCATAATTTTTTATTTTTTATTTTATTGTTTATATATTGGGTAGTAAGTTATGTAATGTTAAAAATTAATTTCTTCTCATCATTACGTGTTCTGTAAAATCATTACTTCTCAAGCTATTTATTTTGCAAATTCACAACAATAATTCTCTATTTATTTTCTAAATATAATAATTTTTCATTTATCTATTTATTTCCAAATTCAATAATAATTTTCTTCATTTTTTAATTAATCAAATAATCAAGTTATTTTATTACATTACCGTCAAACATGATTCATACACGATTATCCAATTTTTTGTTCCTTAAAACTAACACTCTTAGAAAATTATGTATCAAATTAATTTTTAACATTACATAACTTACTATCCAATATATAAACAATAAAATTTTTTTAAAAAAAATATGACATGGCAGAAGTCATGCCAACTTGGCACGACTTCTGTATGACAAGGCCGAAGTCGTGCCAAGTTGGCACGACTTCAGTATGACATGGCAGAAGTCATGCCTAATTGGAACGATTTCTGCATATGAAGTCGTGCCGAATTGGCACGACTTACCTAAATTTGTAATTTTTTTTAAATGGACCCCATTTTGGTAAAAACCAAAAAAAATAACCCCATCATGGTCAAAAAAACCGCTTATAAACCAGTTTTATGAGATTGAGTTAGACTTAAAACTCATTCTTAATAATTATTTAATTTTATATTCATTTTAGTGTCTTCAAAACCTACGCTATTGTTAAATAATATTTTTTTTTATGTAGATTTAGTCATCACTACCTTATAAATTTGTATTCTATTGAATGTCGTCTCTAATACAACTAAAAGATTAACTTTCATTTATCCATTTATATTGTAACACTAAGTCCACACTAATCTCATATAACATATATCTTTTACTTTTTTTTGTCACTTTTTTGGACGTTGTATTGTCTTCTTTCTTCTTAAATAAGTAAATATAAAGTGGGAAAACCAACGAAACTTTAAGTTGAATTTTACGGATGAAAAAAATAGATTGAATACAAAACTTTACTATAAGTAATCCATCATATTCTGACCATTCACAAACCTACCTATAATATACTGAAAAAAGAAGATTAAAAAAAACAAAAGTTGTCTAAAATTACTGAAAGACATGCTTCCAACCTCATTCTCCCTGTCACTATTATAGTGGTTATAGACAGTTATAGATATATAATAGAAATAATTCTTTTAAAATTAAAAATTTAAATTCAAACAAAAGAGCAAGGTAATAACATTATCAAAAATTATTTCCAAGTTTATGAAAAATTTTCATTTCTAAGATCATTAGACTCAATATTACAAAAATAAAACTTTTAAAAATTAAGGTTTAGGAATATCGCATAGAAGTTAAACAATTATTAGTATTTATTATGTTTCATCCACCATAAACATCAATCGTTCCTATTTCAAACTAATTTAATTTCTTAAAAGTTTAGTTCTTTTAAAATTTTAAAATTATTTTTATTCCGCATTTAAAAATATTTAAATAGATATGTATTTATTATAATTTTATATTTTATTTATTTAATAAATAAATACATAAGAAAAAAATATGTTAAAATATTTATTTATGTCATAATTATTCCGTTGTTAAATTATTTTCCAAAGATTTGAATTGAATATTTTTATAAGTCTGGTTAGTAATAAAATTTAATTAGAAATTAGTTGTATGTCGTGTAAAGAAAATGATGAATGAAAATAATTTAAATATATATAAGATAGAAACATTTTCTTTCAGTTTCATCTAGAGTTCCAACATACAATTTTAATAATTTAAAGTACAAAATATATTAAATAAATTAAAATTTATAACACAATAAACATAATTATATTAAAGCAATTACATCAATTGTTTCATTGTCTGGACTTACAAATCACTAATTTTGATTTGTAATTAATATAAAACTAAAAAAAATGAATATAATAATAAAAAAAAGAAAAAAAATAATAAGATGAGAAATTCCTGTAACAAACTCTAAGAAAATATCTATATTCCAATATCTTCCATCTTCCCTGCAACCACGTCGTATTTCAATGTCAGAACAAATCCATCCTCCCCCGTCGCCCACGTCAACAATAACATCAAGATATTCTACAGAACTTATGGTGGCGGTCCAATCAAAGTGTTCATTGTCATAGGTTCCTCGCTCCCTTTTTTTCTTAATTTCTTTATAAATTTGTTCTTGAACGGAAAAGAAATTTGTGACAAGATCCATGTAGCGCATTTGATAATCGTGGGGTATCGAAACTCGTGCAAAAATCTGAATGCTCGTGAGTTTTTGTATTCAAGTAATTCTGTTTCTCTATCTTCTTCCTCTTTCGCCTCCACTTGTTGTGAAAATGAAAAACAGAGTAAAATAAATAAAAATGAGGAGCATTAACAATTAAACAATGAGAATTTATACAACATGCATTGATTGATTAGAACAAAATAAACAATGATGACATTGGTTCAATAAAAAATACCTTTAGATTGACGGAGAAATGAAAAAACTAACTAACTTTTTGGAAAAAAACTAACTAACTTTTTTGTGGTTTACATTCATGTTTCTTTTCTCTCCTCAAGTTCTTTTTCTTTTTTGTTCTTTTTTCTCAGTTTCTCTTTCTCACACATCTCTCAAACTTTTCTTTTGTATGGTCCCTTTTTGTCGATTTAATTTGACTCATTCTTTTCAAATAATAAATGTAGTACATGTCTCTCAAATATAATAGAAAAAAAGTTATATATCTGTATTTTATTTTTTTAATATGTGTATTTATATTTATTAAAATAATTTATAAATTTATATTATGATATTTTAATTTATTATGAATTTATGAGTATTCGTACTTTTTTAAATATTAATATGTATCTATCATAATAAATTTAATGATGAGAATATATAAAAATATATAATTTTTGTTATCATAGCACTTCCAACTGTATGATTCAATTAATAGATATTAGTCATAATTATTTTAATTAATTTTATTAGTCATGAAAGTAATAAACATTTGTTTTCAAAAGTAATTTTGAAACATGGTAAAAAATATAAATATGTATATAGTTTCTAATGGTAAGATTAGTAATTTATCTATTAAATTGAATTTGTAAATTTGAAATAATTATAAAAAAAGCATACTATGTTTTTTTTAATTTATTTTTTATAGTTATAAAATTAAAAGATCAAATACAAATTGAATTGTAAAATATTATTTATAGTTTTATTAATAAATTGACTGCATATTATATAAAATTAATTATATTGTCTAAACATTAATTCTGAAATATATGTTGTCAAAGCATTAATTTCAGTGTAAAGTTTAATCTTTATTTTACTTTGTCTAAAAAGTTATTAGGGTGATTTATTTTGATAAAGATGTGACAACACATAAAATAAAATTAGATTAATCCAACTTTTTTATTTAGATAGAAAAATGGGAAAAAATATAAATTAATTATACGTATATATTGTTGTAAAAAAAAAAAAATTCATTATCATAATTTATAGACGTGATTGTTAATCAATTCTTAATTCGTAACTAATTATAAGTGACTGTCAGTATACTTATGTGAAAATGCGATAATAACCAAAAGAATGCTAGAGCTGCGTTGATCTTGATTAGAAATTCCTACATTTATTCAATATTTTTGTTAAACGTTTAAAATAAAAGAATGGCAAAATATATACGAATATAAACATAAATTATATACATATAATAATTTATAATTATTTTAAAAACATATTCTATCATTAATATAAGAATAAAATTAAAAAATAAACGTATAAAAAGTAATTAAGAGAAAGATCATATATAGATTATTGAAATAAAAGTATATTATTAAATATAATATTTTATTGGAAAAAATTGTTTGAATTTAAACAAATTAGTTATTTAAAGGATAAAATTATAAAAAAACTAGTTTTTTTTTAATTCAAATTTCTCTTAATTTTTTAAATTCAAATTTTAGTTTAAAATAAATTATTATTAAGTTTATTTTATTTTAATATTATAAAAGATAAAATATGAATACGATATAAAATGATTTTTTTATTGAAAGTGACTATATAAATAAATATTTTTTTAATAATTTATTCGAAAGAATTATTTAAATTTAAAGGATAAAATGGTAAAATGTTAGACTATTCACAATTTTTTCATTTACACAATATTTGGTTCTAGGGTGACAATGTAGCAAAGACGGATGAGAGTTGTCACCCCCATGAAAAAGTGGAGGGTTTAGCTAGTTCTCTTGAAGATAAAAGAGAGTATGTTAAGAAGAAAGCCACATCACACACCATAAAATACCATGCTACCTTTGCTTCACTTTTTTGAAACAGAATTTACTTCAGGAGCAACTCCACTTCCATGTCATGCACAAGACAAGAGCATCAATAACACCACTGTATAAGCATGCCATGCACAACAACATGGTATTCCATTTCAAGATTTTTCAGAGTACCTAATCGATTATGCATGAAAAAACATATAGGACTTAATCGATTATGTCTTAAACAATAGTTTATAATCAATTAATCATACATCAAAATCGATTAGCCTCTATTTTTAGGAGGATAATGGATTATGTGGTGTGTGTTAAAATAGACATAGTCAATTATACTATTTAGATATTCAACATAATCGATTAGGTTATTTTTTTAAAGGAAGATATAACCAATTAGGCTCCTAAAAACAGTGAATAATCAATTATGTTGTATTTTTAAGACAAAACATAATCGGTTATGTTAATTTTTTTTCTAGATTTTCTAATTTTTTTTATGATTTTTCCTTTGATTTTTTTACGTGTTTTTTTTTGTTTTTGTTCTAATTTAATATTTTGTTTGTATTTTTTTAGAAATATTAAAAAAATTCTTATTTATCAGAATTAATAAAATACATTATTTGAAATTATAGGTTCTTATTTTTGTAATTTTATTTATATTATATTATTCAGAAATCAATTATATATTATAGTAATTTAGATTTTGATTTATTAATAAGAATAGAAAATTCAATTAAATATTTAAATTTTAAAAATATAAATAATAGAACAATTATATATTATAACTGGGTTATGTAAAGGACATTCCCAACAGGAAATGCAATGGTTGTTAAACATGCTGAGTTGGAACATGGTCCCCAAATATCAAAGTGTGCAAGATAAAAAATAGCATAGGTAACAGTATTACTTAAAGTGAGAGGAAGTTTTCTCTACTTTGCACGACTACAAGTGTCACATACATGATGAGTATCAATAGTAATAAAAGAGTATTGTTTGCTTAAGACATGTAATCTTTCAAGTGAAGGGTGTCCTAGTCTATAATGTCACAGTGTTTTGTCCGTGATATTACAATTAATAAAAGGAGCAAAACAATGCAATTTAAAATGGCTAGAAGTAGGCAAGGTAGTGACAAGGTATAAGACAACAATGGCTTTAACTGTACCAATCCTCTCTTGGGTGAGATTGTCCTATATAATGCAATGGGTTGAAGTGAAATTTAAAGTGCATTTAAGTTGGTGTGTGAGTTTAGAAATGAATATTAAGTTTAATTGAAAATGAGGCACATATAACACATCAGACAAATAAAACTTTTCAGAAAAACGTACTAATCCAGAATATGTGGCATAAACAGTTTGGTCATTTGGAAGACTAAGACAAGTTTAATTTTAGTAAAAGTAGTAAAAACGTTCAAATTGTGGCAAACATAATCCGTGGCACCAGAATCAATAATCCAAGATTCTTTTATAGCCGATAGTGAAGAGAGAAACTTACCTGTTGAAGATTGCTCAGTATTGGGGATTTCATCTGCAGAGAAGGTGCCAACTTGATTAATTTGAGTGTGAGGGGCAGGATCCTTAAGGTTTTGCTGACGCAAAATGTTGATCAGGAATTGGCATTGTTGTGATGTAAGTTGAATCCCCTTTACATCCTGTTCTTTAGGAAAAAGCTCATAAAAAGTGTCAGTAGTAATCATATTATTGGCTTAGGATGTCCAATTGGTGAATTTGTAGCCAGGAGGGAACCCATGCTTTTTATAACAGGTGTCGACAGTGTGGCCAAGACGATTACAAAAAGTGCAGACTTTTCTAGTAGAAGAAAACTTTGAGGTTTTAACATTACTAGAAGGAAAACCAACTTTGCGAAAACAAACAACCTCAGTATGACCGTATTTACCACAAAAATTGCATGTAATATTGTGACTACTATTAAGACTATGAAGACTAGGGTTTTCATTAGACATTGCCTAAGAGATTTTGAAACCCAATCAAGATTTTGAAAGAGAACAGAAAAGATAACCAAGAACAACAAAGCGGGAAATAAAGATTAGAGAGAAGTGCAGCATAGCTCTTCATTGGAAGAGCTCTGTACCATATTACAGTCAATGAAGATGAGTATTCCTTGTCTGATGTGGTGCATCAAATGGAGCGCACGTAATCGCAATGGAGAAAGGGAGGTTCTGATGAACTCTAATTGCAAATGAAAAAGAGACAATGACTTAAACATAAAAGAGAGAAAAACAGAGAAAAGAAAATACAAAAGAAATTCTTATTTACTTATGTATTACAGAATAAAATACATGGTGTATATATAAGAAAAAGTCTAAGACCTAGCTGAAACAAATAAGGAAAGTTGGGCAAAACAAACAAATCCAATAACTTAAAACAGAAAAACTAAATATGTTAACAAAATATATTGAATTATTGATATACCATCCCATGTAGCGTGTGGTACAAGATTCAACTATGGGCATATCGTTTAATATAGTTCATATATATTGTTCATAACATCAATCTATTGTGTATGGAATGACGGTTGTGAAGTTTCTTAGGGTAATAATGCTTTGGGTCCAGTAGCATTTGTGGCATTGAGAAAAAATATATTGAATTACTTATGTACCATCCTATGTAGTGTGTTATACAAGATTCAATTATGAAAATATCAGTTAATATTAGTTCATGTAAATTGTTTCACACATCAATCTTGTGTATGGAATGACGGTTGTGAAGTTTGTTTATGATAATAATGTTTTCGGTCCAACAACATTTGTGGCACTGAGAAAAATATATTGAACTAGTTATGTACCATCCCAAGTATCATTTATGGCACTAAGAAAAATTATATTGATTTAGTTATGTATAATCTCATGTAGTGTGTGGTACAAGATTCAACTATGAAAAAATCAGTTAATATTAGTACATGTATATTATTTCACACATCAATCTATTGTGTATGGAATGACGATTGTGAAGTTTGCTTATGATAATAATGTTTTTGATCCAGTAACATATGTGACACTGAAAAAATATATATCAAATTAGTTATATGTAGTGTGTTACAAAATTCAACTATAAAAATATTAATTAATATTAATTCAATCTTACATATTTGATAACTAAGTTCTCATTAGTTTTTCTTCATGTATTTATATAAATAGAGGAAATAATATGATACAAAACAAAAAAGAACAATATTATTAAAGGGAAGTCAAATTATAGTTTTCTATCAAGAAGGATATATATATAGGGTGAGGGAGAGTGGAAGTGTAAAGAAAGTGTGAAGAAAGTGTGAAGAAAGTTGAGGTTGTTTGGATTGGGGTATGCTAGAGTAGATGTATGAGGAAAGTTTATTGAAATTTGTGAGTGATGTGATGGTTGTAAGAATATTATAAATTATTTTGAATAGTAAAATTTGTAAGATTACAAATTTACCCTTGTATATAAAAAAAGAATAAATAATGATTAATCATTTTTCATATTTTAGTTAATTAAAATAATTTTAAGTTTCATTTATAAATTAAAAAATGTAAAATTGAAAGAAATCATGAATTATAATTTTAAATTTAAGTATCATTTAATTTTAATAATGATTTTCATTGTTATGAATAACAAAATGAATATATTTTAAAAAGAAAATAGATATTTAGAATGAATATTAAGTAGTTGTCAAATTGTCACTGAAAAAATATTTTAAAAAAAAATCAAAAAATCATAAATCTGGAAAACTATGAACATAATCGAGTATCACTTCCCTTCAAAAAGCCACATAATCGATTATCCACAGACATAATCGATTATGCTTGTAGTTCAAAAACTAACATAATTGATTATGCATAATACATAATCGATTATGGTCAAAATAACACACGTCCTATAATCAATTATAGTTCCCAAAAATTCTCAAATAACCGATTATGTGAGCACTGTAATCGATTATGAA
Organism: Phaseolus vulgaris; assembly: GCF_000499845.2. Classification (NCBI taxonomy): domain Eukaryota; kingdom Viridiplantae; phylum Streptophyta; class Magnoliopsida; order Fabales; family Fabaceae; genus Phaseolus; species Phaseolus vulgaris. The sequence goes on along the minus strand of NC_023750.2, from coordinate 34,187,581 downwards.
CTGTTTTTAACCACATAATCGATTATATAGTGCCTTATTTTTCAATAATAATCGATTATGCTCAAACTAAAATAAATAAATAAAACGTAACCCAGGGCAAAAATGAACTACCAAACTCACTCTCCTACCTCTATTCTCATTGAAGACCCTCTCCAAGCACCCTATATCAATGCAAAAAGACGTTACTGTGTGTAATGTGAATAAGGGCAACATGGTAATTGAACCAATCCTACGTGGTTTTCCATCCTTCCCACCCTCCTTTTTCCTCATATTACAAATGACCCAAAAAACACTCTCCTTTCCACTCACCCTCACCTTCACCCTCTCCCTCTCACAGAACCAAACGGGGTGGCCATCCTATAAGCCGTCCGCGCTACAGGGCCACCCCCTGATCCAAACACGGACTAAGTCCACACTAATCTCATATAACATATATCTTTTACTTTTTGCGTCACTTTTTGGAGCCTCTACGTTGTAGTGTCTTCTTTCTTCATAAATAAGTAAATATAAAGTGAAAAAAGTAAGTTTTTTTCCCTCCGTCGAAAACCAACGAAACTTTAAGTTGAATTTTACAGATGAAAAAACTTGTTTGGTGTTCCTGCCGGTTGACCAGATCGTGCTTCGTGCGTAGCTAAGACTCGCATATCAAGGACTCCTTCATATTTGTTCCAGATCACCACCCTTCGCCGCCCTGAGTACCTGAAACAAAGAGAACATAGGGCGCCCTCGCGACCATTTGCACTCCGACGCTCAAGTCAGTAAGGCAGTAAACACCGTGCACCTCCGTATCGGAACACTGTGACTCAGGTGTTCTGAAGGTGCGTAACCGTTTTCTAACTAACTTCTCTCTCTAGTGCTCAAATCACTCGTGCGTACAATCTGTGTAAGCTAGCAAATGATTCAAGTGTGCGTAATGCGTCAAATGTCAGAACGTACCTTTCTAAGCTTTCAGAAAAGCTTATATACCTTGGGTTTCAATGTTACTGCCACGTGTCACTTATGACTTAAGCGCAACTCCACGTGGAAGGCCTTACGACGCTGTAACCCAACTTAGGGAAATCCCAACGCGTAAGTCATGCGCCCCAGCCTGGGTGCCAACTCATGCGCCCCAGCCTCTAGTCACTCGCCCTGGGAGTATCTCAGCCTTCCTCTCGCACCATGCACACAGATTACCCCTGGGACGTGGCCCTCTCCCAGGTCGTGTCTGTCCCAGCGATTCTTCAAAGGTGGCGTGGATTGCCACGTCCCTACACCTCATGCATGGGTACTTCACGAGTCAGGTCACTCCCTGCTGGTACTAGGAATATGGCCTTGAAGCCACCTTTCTCTTCTCTTTATTACTGTTCTGAGGTACCGAGTCCTGAGGCCTCCACGGCTGTACTGTGGCCCCTCACTGTGTCGCCCCCTCCACGGCCTTCCCTACCCATGGGTATCGGGGGGTGGCACCATCTGGCCCACCGCACGCTCTCAGGATAACGGGTCACGCTTTTAAGGTGGGCGACGCCTAAACCTGTCGACGCCAAAAGCTGGTGACGCCCATACCTGGCGACGCCCAAGGCGATCAACACTTACTTTCCTCCTTGGAACCCCTTGGTGAGTTCCATCGTATGTTTGACTTTGGTCAACGCCTAAAAGGACAGATCGGCACATTTGGATACAAAACTTTACTATAAGTAATCCATCATATTCTGAACATTCACAAACCTACCTATAATATACTAAAAAAAGAAGATTAAAAAAAGCAAAAGTTGTCTAAAATTACTGAAAGACATGCTTCCAACCTGATCACGTTGTTACTGACAGATATCTAATAGAAATAATTCTTTTAAAATTAAAAATTCAAACAAAAGAGCAAGGTAACAATATTATCAAAAATTATTTCCAAGTTTATGAAAAAATCTCATTTCTAAGATCTTTAGACTCAACATTACAAAAATAAAACTTTTAAAAATTAAGGTTTAGGAATATCACATTAGACGTAAAACAATTATTAGTATTTATTATGTTGCATTCACCATAAACATCAATCGTATCCTATTTCAAACAAATTTAATTTCTTAAAAGTTTAGTTCTTTTAAAATTTTAAAGTTATTTTTATTCCGCATTTAAAAATATTTAAATAGATATATATTTATTATAATTTTATATTTTATTTATTTAATAAATAAATACATAAGAAAAAAATATGTTAAAATATTTATTTATGTCATAATTATTCCGTGGTTAAATTATTTTCTGAAGATTTGAATTGAATATTTTTATAAGTCTGATTAGTATAAAATTTAATTAGAAATTAGTTGTATGTCGGGTAAAGAAAATGATGAATGGAAATAATTTAAATATATATAAGATAGAAACATTTTCTCTTATCAAGAGTTCCGATACAATTTTAATAATTTAAAGTACAAAATATATTAAACAAATTAAAATTTATAACACAAGAAACATAATTATATTAAACAATTACATCAACTGCTTCATTGTCAGGACTTACAAATCACTAATCTTAATTTGTAATTAATATAAAACTAAAATAAATATAATAATAAAAAAAAGAAAAAGAATAATAAGATGAGAAACTCCTGTAACAAACCCTAAGAAAATATCTATATTCCAATATCTTCCCTCTTCCCTGCAACAATGCCGTATTTCGATGTCAGAACAGATCCATCCTCCCCCGTCGCCCACATCAACAATAACATCAAGATATTCTACAGAACTTATGGTGGCGGTCCAATCAAAGTGTTCATTTTCATAGGTTCCTCGCTCCCTTTCTTTCTTAATTTCTTTATAAATTTGTTCTTGAACGGAAAAGAAATTTGTGACAAGATCCATGTAACGCATTTGACAATCGTGGGGTATCGAAACTCTATACCTGTGCAAAAATCTGAATGCTCGTGAGTTTTTGTATTCAAGTAATTATGCTTCTCTATCTTCTTCCTCTTCCGCCTCCACTTGTTGTGAAAATGAAAAACAGAGTAAAATGAGGAGCATTAACAATTAAACAATCAGTATTTATACCACATGCATTGATTGATTAGAACAAAATAAACAATGATGACATTGGTTCAATAAGAAATACTTTAGATTGACAGAGAAATGAAAAAACTAACCAACTTTTTGGAAAAAAACTAACTAAATTTTTTGTGGTTTACATTCATGTTTCTTTTCTCTCCTCAACTTCTTTTTCTTTTTTGTTCTTTTTTTCAGTTTCTCTTTCTCACACATCTCTCAAAGTTTTTCTTTCGTATGGTCCCTTTTTGCAGGTAATCAAGTCACATTCAATTTGACTCATTCTTTTCAAATAATAAATGTAGTACATGTCTCTCAAATATAATAAGAAAAAAAGTGATATATCCGTATTTTATTTTATTTAATATGTGTATTTATATTATTAAAATAATTTATAAATTTATATTATGATATTTTAATTTATTATGAACTTATGAGTATTCGTACTTTTTTAAATATTAATATGTATCTATTATAATAAATTTAATGATGACAATATATAAAAATATATAATTTTTGTTATCATATAGTGGACTTCCAACTGAATGATTCAATTAATAGATATTAGTCATAATTATTTTAATTAATGTTATTAGTCATGAAAGTAATAAAAATTTGTTTTCACAAATAATTTTGAAACATGGTAAAAAATATAAATATGTATATAGTTTCTAATGGTAAGATTAGTAATTTATCTATTAAATTGAATTTGTAAATTTGAAATAATTATAAAAAAAAGCATACTATGTTTTTTTTTAATTTATTTTTTATAGTTATAAAATTAAAAGATCAAATCCAAATTGAATTGTAAAATATTATGTATAGTTTTATTAATAAATTGACTGCATATTATATAAATGAATTATGTTGTCTAAACATTAATTCTGAAATATATCTTGTCAATGCATTAATTTCAGTGTAAAGATTAATCTTTATTTTACTTTTGTCTAAAAAGTTATTAGGGTGATTTATTTAAATTTATTTTGAAAAAGATGTGACAACACATAAAATAAAATTAGATTAATCCAACTTTTTTCTTTAGATAGAAAAATGGAAAAAAAATATAAATTAATTATAGGTATATAGTGTTGTAAAAAAAAAATCATTATCATAATTTATAGACGTGATTGTTAATCAATTCTTAATTCGTAACTAATTCTAAGTGACTGTAACTATACTTATGTGAAAATGCGATAATAACCAAAAGGAATGCTAGAGCTGAGTTGATCTTGATTATATATTACTACATTTATTCAATATTTTTGTTAAAAGTTTAAAATAAAAGAATGGCAAAATATATACGAATATAAACATAAATTATATACATATAATAATTTATAATTATTTTAAAAACATATTCTATCATTAATATAAGAATAAAATTAAAAAATAAACGTATAAAAAATAATTAAGAGAAGGATAACATATAGATTATAGAAATAAAATTATATTATTAAATATAATTTTTATTAAAACTAAGTACAGAAATAAATAATTTTTTTAATAATTTATTGTAATTCTTTTACCGTGAATGTGATTTTTTATTGGAAAAAAATGTTTGAATTTAAACAAATTAGTTATTTAAAGGATAAAATTATAAAAAAAAACTAGGTTTTTTTTTAATTCAAATTTCTCTAAAAATTTTAAATTCAAAGTTTTAGTTTAAAATAAATGATTATTAAGTTTTTTTTTATTTTAATATTATGAAGGATAAAATATGAATACGATATAAAAATATTTTTTTATTGAAAGTAACTATATAAATAAATATTTTTTTTAATAATTTATTCGAAAGAATTATTTAAATTTAAAGGATAAAATGGTAAAATGTTAGACTATTCACAATTTTTTCATTTACACAATATTTGGTTTTACGGGTGACATTGTAGCAAAGGCGGAAGAGAGGATGCCACCCCCATTTGTTTTAGTGGACAGTTGAGTGTGACGGTGCCGACGGAGGCAGAGAAAGTGAAGGGTTTAGTTGGTTCTCTCTACAATGAAGAGAAAAGAGAGTATGTAAGGAGAAAGCCACACCATAAAATATCATGCTACCCTTGCTTCACTTTGTTATGCTGAATTTACATCAGCATCAACTCCACTCCCATGCCATGCACAAAACAAGAGCATCAATAACACCAACGTATACGCATGCCATGCAAAACAACACGATATTCCATTTCAAGATTTTTCACAGTACCTAACCGATTATGCGTGAAAAAAAAATATAGGACTTAATCGATTATGTCATAAACAATAGTTTATAATCGATTAAGCATACATCAAAATCGATTAACCTCTACTTTTAGGAGGAGAATGGATTACGTGGTGTGTGTTAAAATAGACATAATCGATTATGTTATTCAAATATTCAACATAATCGATTAGGTTATTTTTTTAAGGGAAGACATAGTCAATTAGGTTCCTAAAAACAGTGAGTAATCAATTATGTTGTTTTTTTTAAGGCAAAACGTAATCGGTTATATTCAATTTTTTTTCTAGATTTTCTAATTTTCGTTTTTATGATTTTTCCTTTGAATTTTTAGGTGCTTTTTTGTTTTTATTCTAATTTAATATTCTGTTCTGTTTGTATTTTTTTTTTAAATATTAAAAAAATTCTTATTTATCAGAATTAACAAAATACATTATTTGAAATTATAGGCTATTATTTTAGTAATTTTATTTATATTATATTATTCAGAAATCAATTATATATTATAGTAATTTAGATTTTGATTTATTAATAAGAATAGAAAATTCAATTAAATATTTAAATTTTAAAAATATAAATAATAGAATTCAAATATATATTATAATAATGTAAATTTTATTTTATTAATGAGAATACAAAATCCATTTAAATATTGAAGTTCTAAAAATATAAATAATAGAATTCAATTGATATATTATAATAATTTAGATTTGATTTTATTAATGAGAATTTGAATATTTAAATTTTATAAATAGAAATAATAATATAATTATTTTATTAATGTAATTATGATTTTTTTATTAATGATTATCTATTTCAATATTGAAAATTTAGAATAATTATATTTTTTTTATATTACACTATTGAGTTGAGATACTATTTAAATTAAAAATATTTATGTAATTATTTTTTAAGAATATTTTATTAATGAGAATGCATTTTTATGATTCAAATTTAAAAATTATAAATATTTGTTGTCATAAATTTTTTTATACTAAATATTTTTTATGTTAAATATTGTTAAAATTATTATTTAATATTCAGGTTTTCATACTACTGATTATTATTTAATATTCATTTCATATATCATAATATTTAAAATTTTAAACATATACAATTTTTTCTTACCCAAATTTTAAATACACAATTACTTTTTAAAATATATTAATTTTTCATAATAATAATCATAAAAATCATAAAAATCATCATTAATATTAATATATATATATATATATATAAAATTCGTCCCACGAGATTTGTAATACATTTTTTATTCATCATTATCAGAGTTGAAAGGAAAGTTCTTTTGTGTGTGAAATTGTTTGATTTTTTTACTAGGTGAATACTCATCCGTTTGACCTAAAATTTATTGCGTTTTGTCCCAAATTCAGTCGAGAATCCTACGCGCAATTTCAACAAAAAATTATTTTGGGAGAATATTTCAGAATTTTGTGCAAACCAAAACTATCATTTACAAAAAAATTTGAAATTTGGCCTTACTATCTGCAATTTTATTCTATGTCCATATTGCGTTGAAATATTCCAAAAATATTCACACAAGTTCATTCATATGTTGTTTGCACCCAGCTAAGGAGGCACGTCCACAAACAAATCACAAAAAGGAGATATAGGGAAGAAAATCCAGGACGTTTAGTTTCGGAAAACCAATTTTGTTCATTATCGGTCTGAAACTTACTACGCCTTATTCCTTGGGTCTTTTGGTCTGAAATTGTTAGCAGAAATTTGTCATTGTGTGTATTGAGTTTTGGCAGAGATTTGAACCCCAAATTTGTCCCACAAGTTTTGCAATAAATTTTTTATTCATCACTGTTAGAGCTAGAAGGAAGATTCGTTTGTGTGTGAAACTGTTTGTTTTTTCCTAGGTGAATATTCATCCGTTTGACCTGAAATTTATTGTATTTTGTTCCAAATTCAGTCAAGATTCTTACGTGCAATTTCAACAAAAAATTATTTCGAGAGAATTTTTCAAAAATTTTGTGCAAACCAAGTCTTTCCTATACCAAAACTTGTTAAATTTCGCCATACTTTCTGCAATTTTATTTTGGGTCCGTATTGCGTTGAAAAATTCCAAAATAGTTTACACAAGTACTTTCATATATTTTTTGCACACAAGTAAGGAGGCACATTCATAAAGAAATCACAAAAAGGAGATATACGGAAGAAAAGTCAGGACGTTTTGTTTTCAAAAAACCAGTTTTGTTCTCTACTATGCCCTAGACTAATTAGATTCCAGCAGTCAATACCAGCTGATAAAAGTAAACTGCAGTAGATGAGATTCAAAGCCAAGTTCAGTGACCAGAAAAGCTTTAACCACTACACCAGACAAGTTCTTTTGTCATGTTATGATTTTTATTAATATTATTAATATTAATAAACAATAAAAAAATTTGAAAAATATAACAAAAAATATTATCGTGTTAAATATAAATAAATTTATTAACTATACTAAATAATATTAACAATATTAATAATATTAATAATATTTAATAATATTAATAATATTTATATTACGAATAATATAAATGATATTAATAATAGTTATATTGTGAATAATATTAATAATGTAAATTATATTAATAATATAAATAATATTAATATTACTTATATTATTAATAGTATTAATATTATTTATATTATTAATATTATTTATATTATTAATAATATTAATATTATTTATATTATTAATAATAGTAATAAGTATAATAAAAATCTTAATATGATAAAAGAACTTGTGTGATATATTGTGATATATTGGTTAATGTTTTTTGGTCACCGAAGGAGTTTGACTTCAAATCACGTTTATAGAGCCATTTTCGTCACTCAGACCAACCTCACCCGTGCTGGAGGCGTCGCTGGTGGGAGTGAGAGTGAATGAGAAAAGCAAAAGTTAAAAATTAGGTTAAAGAAAATATTATATTAATTTTTAAATTTTTAATATTATTTACTGAAGGGTATAATGGTAAAATTAGTTTTAGTATGGGTTGGCTAAAAAGTGAGGAAGGTGCAGGAACATTCTACTATAAGGCTCTAGAATTAGTGAGCAAAAGACGTTGCTATAGCTAACAAAAGAAAATCTAACACTAATTATACCTCGTACAAACCCCAAATTTAATTTTAATGTTTCAAGTCCCTTAAAACAATAAAGAACTTTTTAACCATTACACCATTTAACTTTTTAACCATTACAAAAAATTTTATATTAGTATGATTATGCGTGTGTAATTTGTCTTTTACATGTTTTATTTAAAACATTTTTTCTTTTTCTTTGACAAATTTTATTTATTTGGATGAAATTGAGTGTTGACAGTAACCACCCACTGAAATTGCATTAAAACTCAAGAAAAGAAGAATAACCTAATAGCAAGTGCAAGAATGAATCTATACTTCACAGTTTGGACTGGTTCAAGAAAAACTAAGCAATTTTAATCGTTTAAATTGTGTAATAACAATATTTAATCGGAGGAAATGGAAGGAAACATGCAAGGAATGATGAAGTGAAGTTCGTGATACCACTAGATGGAGCTCGTTCCATGCTTGACTTGATTTGTATGAAGGAGGGAGTAGTTGCATGGTGCAAATGAAGAGTTTCTCCACGTTCAAGCTAATTGAAGAAAAGAATTAGAATGAGACTAAGTAGAGTATTTGATATTGCAATTTGACAAAGATTCATTACTCAATATAAGTCTGAATTTACAAGTAGTGTAGGAATTTATTTATAGCCATGGAGGAGGAGTGGAACTTGTAGGATAGCTTCCCTGACCTAGCTTACATGACAAGTTAGGTTTAGAGTTCGAAAAAACTGCCCACCTCATGTACTTAATTTAGAGTTCAAGATTACACGTAGGAATCTCGCCTCTATTGTTTTCGGAAAACCAGTTTTGTTTACTCTCGTTTTGGGACTTGTTACGCCTTATTCCTTAGATCTTTTTGGTCTGAAATTTTTAGCACACATTCGTAACCAAAAGATTTTTTATAATCTTATAATTTACATCATTAAAAATAATTTAAAATCTCATTACAACCATCATATATCACTTACCTATCTCAATAAACTTTTTTCCACATATTCTCTTTAACATATTCCAATCTAAATAGACTCAACTTTTTTCGGATTTTCTTCTCATATCTTCACTTCCATTCTCTCATACCATCAACTTTCTAATCCCCAATTCAAACAAAACATTATATTCAATCTCTTTCCATTGTTAGAGAAGAACGTCACCTTCTTCTAGCTTTTTGGTCAGAAACTTTCCGATCAAATCAATCATTTACGAGCTTTATCGTAGGTATTTGAAGTATGAATATGAACCCTCTCACGATGAGGATTTTATTGAGTTTTTTCTTAATTCGCAAGAGGCTTCTGAGAGAATGGTTTTGGTGCTCAATGATGACTAGTTATGCGATTTGCTCACTCGCCATGCCAACGAGATTTCTGGGTTGAATGTGGATGCTATCATTACGGGTGGGATTAGGAAGTTCACTGACAAGGTGGGTGGGCTCTGGACTTCGCTTGCTGAGTATTCATGCTAGGGAGATGTAACTAGAGAGCTATTAAAAAACTTCGTTTTCCTCCTTCTTATCGGTCGATTGGTATATGTTTCCGCTTCCTCTTTCAAACTTCTCGCTACTCCTTCAGTCTCAGTTCCTCGATTACTCAATCTTCTAGAGAATACCGAATACCATAATAAATGATGTATCTACTTCTTAGAATGTGCGTTATTTTAATGAGTCTACCTTGTTGTTTGTTGGGTAGGATTAGTGAGGTGGATAGTATTTAGAAGTGTATTACCTAGTTCTTAATAACAACTCGGCTTCATCGACCTTGATTGAGCGTAATTTGACCGAAAGTGGCGGTCGACCCACACGGACGTGGAACCTTTGATCGGCTCGACTGTGGTTACTGGTATAGGCCGAACGATCAATAACATGTCTCAACTTAAGAAGGCTAGGGATGTGTTTGAAGACGGTATATCTGCTGTTATCAAGGTGAGGGATTTTAGTGTTATATTTAACTCTTACTCGCAGTTTGAAGAGAGCATCATCTCTTACAAGATGGAGGAGGGGATGGAGTTGAGTGATGAAGAAGATGGCTTTGAGGAAGTGGAAGAACAGAGTATTCCTTTTAGAGGTTTCAAAGGAAGATTGGAGGAGGAGGATTTTGAAAGGAAGATTTTACATGGGTTTTGGTTGAATGACAAGAATGACATAGACTTGAGGTTGGGTCGGTTTGATTACCTTACGCAGAGGAGGCCGGAGTTGGCTAACAATGTGTTTTTGCGTCAAAATCCTCATAATGTCGAACAACGGCAGAGGAGGGTGGAGCTCTATGAAGGGGATCCTATCAGTCAGATACTGACTTACACCGAAGCGGTGAGGACGATTGATCCCACGAAGGCAGTGGGAAAGTCTCATACTCTGTGGGTTGCTTTTGCTAAGCTGTATGAGGAGCAGAAAGATCTTGCCAATGCCCGTATCATATTTGACAAGGCAGTGCAGGTGAACTACAAAACTGTGGATAATCTGGTTAGTGTCTGGTGCGAGTGGGTTGGAATGGAGTTAAAGAATAGAAAAGTTAGCTCAGTTCATCATTTCACATTATCTTCTTTAAGTGTCGGTAAAATTGACCCAAACTTTTAAGTTTAATTTGGCTATTCTTGACCATTTTAAATCAACTTTAGCTGATTAGTTTTTGTTTTCAATTGATATATATATATGTATATATATATATATATGTATATATATATGTGTATATATATATATGTATATATATATGTATATATATATATATATATATATATATATGTACCGACCATATCATCGGGTGTGATGACGTGTCTAGCACGTGACTATGTGGGGCGTGCTCAGCAGAGCACGTGGACAAGAGAAAGGTGAATGGTTCAGAAGCGAGCATAGTCGGTTGTCGCCGAGTTTGTGTGTCATCGACGTATTAGATAATGGAAGATCGGGTGGTCTGACATCGCCAGAATAAGCACATCGCCGGATCACCCAGTAAACTTAGTTAAAACTGCTGGGGGCCCAGAAGAGTAAGTTCAAGCGTATAAGCTCGGTAAGATGATTGTTGCGCCAACATGGGGCCTGAAGATCGAGTGGGTTGAAGGGAACAACTTGCTCATCAGCGACATGATTCCCAGAGTGGACATTCGTTGGTGGCAAGGTTTCCTCAGCTAGAACATGCATGGCATAACGATGAGGAAGGTGGCATTTGCGACAAGCGATATCACAGAGATGGTGCGCTTTGTTGCATCCGATACTCGCCTTGTCAGGTGGTGTTCCAGGGCGTATACGTGCTAGGTTACTCCTTGAATATGAGACTTAGCCGTGCGACTGGTTACTACACAGAAAAGACGCTCAAGTTACCCCAACCCAGATGACGACACGTGTAGGGTTGGATGCTACCTATTGCTCCAGCCCAGATGACGACACGCGTAGGGTTGGATACTACATAGAGGTGACGCTCGAGTTATCCCCGCCCAGATGATGACACATGTAGGGCTGGGTGCTACCTGCTACCCCAGCCCAGATGATGACACGTGCAGGGTTGGATGCGAGCCACGCGTCCAGAGCGTAACTGCCTGGAGAGAGAAAAAACCTAGCTATAAAGGTAAACTTAACGGAATTTCTCAAAGGTACGTTTTTCATTACGGCTCATTGCTTTGGGTTGAGTGCACTTTAGTACGGTTCTGCAGAGTATATTTCTCTCAGTTTTTGGGTGTTCTTATCAATGACTTGAGCGTCAGAGCGCCACCGGCCACAGAGGCGCCACCTTGTGTTTTTCAGGTTCTGAGAGAGGCCATCTGTGGTGTGGACCTGAAGGGCACGTCGAGTCAAGCTGGTGAGGGAGAACGTGACGAGGCAACGCTCTTGCGCTAGGTCAACCGACAGGAACGTCTGGCGCCCACCGTGGGGCCGTATAAAAGGTGATTCTCAACCACAGTTTGAGTTCGTTGAAGTTTTGTTGTTTTCTGTTCGACTGTTTGTTGTCGCAGTCAGTTTTCGAAGTTTTACTGTTCGTTCGGAGCTTCTTTGAGTTACTGAGTTTGCTGAGAAAGGATGAGGACAACGCGGTCCAGTTCAGTCGTGCCGTCAACAGATGAAGATGTTGTGTCTATGACACAGGTGATGGATATGATGAGGACGCTGCAGGAGAACGTAGCTGCATCACGTTCTGAGCAAGAAAGAATGCACGAGGCACTGGTGGCTTCACAAGCTAGGAATGAAGAGCTCAACAGGATCAATGAAGAGCTGCGTAAGGCTCTTCAAGAATGGGAGGAGCGCGCGGTTGGGGACAGATCTGCACCCCCGTCCCCATCGCGTAGCTTTCCCATGCCATTTTCTCAGGAGATCATGGATTCGGTGGTCCCCGCAAATACGGTGGCGGTGAAGGCGTCTTTCACCGGAGTGGAGGACCCTGAGGCCCATCTCACGGCGTTTCACACTCAGATGATGCTTTCGGGGGGTCGGACGCGGTCTACTGTAAGGTGTTCATGAGCACACTCAGTGGAACAGCGCTGGACTGGTTCGTCAGTTTGCCTACTGGCCACATTACCACGTTTCAGCAGTTTTCTAAGATGTTCGTTGAGCAGTACATAGTGAACAAGGCACCGCCGTTGGTGTCTTATGATTTGTTCGACGTGAGGCAGTACCAAGAGGAGTCCCTGAAGGATTTCTTGAACAGGTTCGGAGCTCAAATAGTCCGCTTGCCAGGAAAAGATGAAGAGATGTTTGTACATGCCTTAAAAAAGGGCGTTTTGCCTGGGCCCTTTAGTGAGTCGCTTATCAGGTGTCACCCCGCCACGTTCGTTGAAATCCGGCGACGTGTCGTGGCTCACATTGTCGCTGAGAGCGAAGTCTCTGAGAAGAGGGGAAATGTGGCCCCAGCTAAGCTCCGCGCTCAGACGAGGATCCAGCCGCAGAGGGTGATGGAGGCGGCGGCGGGGAAGAGGGATCAGAGGATGCGCCATCCTTATGACCCAAAGAAAGGTAAGGGGAAGGGACCGGGGAAGCCCAGAGAGGCTAATCGCCCGCCAAGGTATGAATTCGTGATGGGGTTGGCGAACCTGATCGCCATCCCAAATATCGCTGCCAGGCTCAAAGTGCCTGAGAAAACAACAGACAAGGTGTTGGGACCAAAGCCAGACGCATGGTGTGAGTTCCACAAGAGCTTTGGCCACTCTCTCAACTCGTGTTTGGCTTTGGGGTACCAGCTCGCCGAGTTGGTCAAATGTGGGTTCTTGGAGGATTACTTGCTGGAGAAGCAAGCGGGCCAGTCATCGGGCTCCCAACCGGCGGGTGGCGAGGGACAGCAGCACGAGGTACCCATCCACGGCGAGATCCACACCATTGCTGGTGGGTTCTCGGGTGGCGGGTGCATCACGTCACAGCGAAAGAAGTACGCAAGGTCTGTGATGTCAGTGGGGGTTTTTGAAGACCACTCGCCCGACGTGGATATCACGTTCACCAAGGACGACCTTAGGGATGTCGTGCCCCACGACAATGACCCTATCGTAATCTCGCTCATCATGGCAGGAAGGACTGTTCATCGAGTGCTGGTCGATCAAGGAAGTTTGGCAGATGTGATGTTTTGGCCGACTTTTGAGAAGTTACAATTATCCCCTGGCCAGCTGAGGCCATACGGGGGGTGCCTGTACGGTTTCGTCGGGGATCAGGTGGAGGTTAAGGGGTATATTGAGTTAAGGACGACGTTCACAAACGGTCTGGTCTCGCGCACAGAGAAGATAAGGTATCTCATCGTAAACGCTCCGTCGGCATACAACATCCTGTTGGGTAGACCAACACTCAACAGGACAGGAGTTGTGCCTTCAACAAGGCACATGAAGGTCAAACTACCATCAATGGAAGGGATGATCATCACCATCCGTTCTGACCAAAAGGAGGCGAAGAAGTGCTATAAAAATAGCCTCAAGAACAAGATATTTGTATGCCACGTATCCACAACGCCGCCCCCTGGCATGGAACCTGAGCGAGAAAGCCGGCGAGATGTGGCTATGGCGTTGGAGGTGGTCGTCGAGGGCGATGTGCCCATGGAGGATATTGAGGCAAGGTCCGAGAGCGTTGCTCGGGCGGAGGAAGAGAGAAGCTGCCCGGAGACCGCCAGGGAGTCAGGTATCGCGAGGGTGCTGATCGCCAGCGAGAAGAGACCTCAGCCGGTGGAGGAATGGCTTGAGAAGAAGATCAACAGTAAGACGTTTAAACTGGGGAAAACCTTAGACAGCGAGACACAAGACCAAATCGCCCGAGTTATAAGTAGACATCTGGATGCATTTGCATGGTCTGCCTCTGACATGCCAGGAATTGACCCCTATTTCTTGTGCCATCGTTTAGCTCTGGATCCCCAAGTTAGGCCAATCTGCCAGAGAAGGAGAAAGTTCAATGAAGAGAAGAGGCAGGCGATCAAGGACGAGACGTAGAAACTCCTGGCAGCGGGCCATATCAGGGAGATCCAATACCCAGAATGGCTCGCTAACGTCGTTCTAGTCAAGAAGAGCAGCGGGAAATGGCGGATGTGTGTTGACTTCACGGATTTGAATAAAGCCTGCCCAAAGGATTCTTATCCTTTGCCAAGTATAGATGCCCTGGTGGACAGTGCGTGATGTGATTCCAATATCCACATAGAACAAGATTCTTGACATTTTTAGGAATCACCTTGAGCTGGAAAATATAGAGGCACTTTTCTTAGAGTTGGATCATGGTTCTAAGACAAGAACTCACCAATTACTAGTACCAAATCCCAAACTCATTTGGATGAACCAAATATTGTCAAATTGAATCAACAAAGGAATTAAAAATGAAATGACCGAACAGAAATAAACCAATACTCAATTGAACCGAACAGAATTAAGAAACAAAACAGAATATAGGTGCTGGAAAAATGGAAGAACCGAAACTAAAACAACTCAAAACACAAGGCAACATGAACAATAGAAGAAGAAGAAAGGAAGGAGAAGAGAATGCTCATGAAGATGGAAGGAGGATGGATGATCTCGCCACTAGAAGTGTGGAATGCTCCTAGATGAGAGTGATGTCGCCACTTGAGGACTCCATGGATCCATCAAGATAAGACTAGGGAAGAAGGCTCCAAAAGCTCTCCAAAGGTCACTCAAAATTTGAGTATAGTTTTCTTAGATTAATTCCAATCTGAATTTTACAAGGAAGGCACCTCTATTTATAGCCTAAGGTGCTGAAAATGAAAGCTAAAACAATTCAAAATTCCCTCCCAAATCATTCTAGAACCGGCGCCTATTTGCAAAGCAAGGAAGGTGTGATCCTTTCCTTCACTTTGGCACCTCCTATTCTACTCCTACACCTATCTACTAATACACCCCCCTAAAGCTTCTAACTAAAGCCTAAAAGATGCTATAACAAAAGAGGTTTCTAAAGTTTCCCTCTAAGCACCTTCAACTAAAGAAACTACAAAAAGAGAAAATAAATGTCCTCTAGCTCCCAAAGCTTTGAACATGCTTCTTGTAATCCTTTGAGGTGGACTTTGACCTCCATGGGCGTCCTCCATTTGTGCCTCCACCTCTTCTTGAGCTTGATGAGTGGCCTCCATGTTCTCTTGAGCTTGATCTCCATCATACTCCCCGAGTTGGAGAGAATTCGACCACGAATTCTGGAGACCTACAGAAAAAGGAGTTAGATCGTTGACATTAAAAGTATGACTACCTAAGAATGTATTAGGCATATCTAACTCATAAGCATTGTCATTAATCCTCTTGAGGACTTGGAAAGGTCCATCCCCTCGAGGCATTAGTTTGGACTTCCTTTGAGTAGGAAAACGATCCTTCCTCAAATGAAGCCAAACCCAATCGCCCTCATCAAACAACAATGCTTTTCTCCTTTTATTGGCAAGTTCAGCATACTTGCCAACCTTCTTCTCAATTCTCTTCTTGATGTCTTTATGCAAAGTTTTCACAAAAGAAGCCTTTTCATCCCCATCTTTGCACAAGACATCTCCAAGAAGGGGAATAGGAAGAAGATCAAGAGGTGTTAGGGGATTAAACCCATAGACCACCTCAAAAGGAGAATGGGAGGTGGTAGAATTTACTACTCGGTTATATGCAAACTCAACATGGGGTAGTAAATTCTCCCACACTCTAGGATTCCCCGAAATAAAGCATCTCAATAGTTGTCCCAAAGTTCTATTCACCACCTCGGTTTGACCATCAGTTTGTGGGTGGCAAGTGGTAGAAAATAAAAGCTTAGTTCCAAGCTTGCCCCACAAGGTCTTCCAAAAGTGACTCAAGAATTTAGGATCTCTATCGGACACTATAGACCTAGGAATCCCATGCAAGCGAACCACTTCTTGGAAGAAGAGGTTTGCAATGTGACATGCATCATCCACTTTGTGGCAAGGAATAAAGTGAGCCATCTTTGAAAAACGATCCACTACCACAAAAATGGAGTCCTTTCCCTTTGATGTCTTGGGTAAGCCTAAGATGAAATCCATAGATATATCTACCCAAGGCATTGAAGGGATAGGAAGAGGAGTATATAGACCATGGGGATGCATTTTAGACTTAGCTTTGCGGCAAGCTATGCATTTATCACACAAACTATGAACATGTTTATGCATATGAGGCCAAAAGAAATGTTCATGCAACACATCCAAAGTTTTAGCAACCCCAAAATGTCCCATTAAACCCCCCTCATGAGCTTCTCTAACAAGAGATAATCTAATAGAGCTTTGGGGAACACAAAGACGTTTTCCTTTAAAAAGAAAGCCATCTTGAATAAAAAAATCTTTGTGTCCTCCTTTAAGACACTCTTGATAGATGAGAGAAAAATCAAGGTCATCATGATAGAGTTCCTTAATGTGATCAAAACCAAGATATTGAGAGGTTAAAAGATTTAGCAAGGTGTATCTTCTAGAAAGAGCATCCGCCACAATATTTATTTTGCCTTGCTTGTGTTTGATCACATAAGGAAATTGCTCAATGAATTCCACCCACTTAGCATGCCTCTTGTTAAGCTTGTTTTGGCTCTTCAAATATTTAAGAAATTCATGATCACTATGTATCACAAACTCTTTGGGAAAAAGATAGTGTTGCCAAGTAAACAAAGCCCTAACAAGTGCATATAATTCCTTATCATAGGTGGAATAGTTGAGATGACTTCCCTTCAATTTCTCACTAAAATAGGCTATGGGGTGGCCCTCTTGAAGGAGAACAGCCCCAATACCTATACTTGAAGCATCACACTCAATCTCAAATGTCTTAGTGAAATTAGGAAGGGCCAAGATGGGAGCATTAGTCAATTTTTCTTTCAAAGTATCAAAAGCATTTTGTTGTGCTTCTCCCCAATGAAAGACCACATCCTTTTTCACTATGTCATTGAGTGGTGCGGCAATGGTACCAAAGTTTGGGACAAATCTTCTATAGAAAGAAGCTAGTCCATGAAAACTTCGGACCTCATTCAAAGATTTCGGTGTAGGCCAATTTTGAATGGCCACCACCTTTGTTTTGTCCACATGGACCCCTTTACAACTCACAACAAACCCTAGGAATTCTATATGATCAAGAGCAAACATACATTTAGCAAGGTTAGCATACAAATGTTCCTTCCTAAGGGTTTCTAAAACTTGCCTAACATGCAACCTATGGTCATTCAAAGATAAGCTATAAATGAGAATGTCATCAAAGTAAACCACAACAAACTTACCAATGAAAGGTCTAAGAACATGATGCATGAGGCGCATGAAGGTACTTGGTGCATTAGTTAAACCAAAAGGCATAACTAACCACTCATATAAACCAAAGTTGGTCTTAAAAGCCGTCTTCCATTCATCACCCGGTTTGATACGGATTTGATTGTAGCCGCTTTTAAGATCAATCTTTGAAAAGATTTTTGAACCATGTAATTCATCCAACAAATCATCTAGTCTAGGTATGGGATGCCTATACTTAATGGTTATGTTATTGATGGCCCTACAATCCGAACACATTCGCCATGTGCCATCCTTTTTTGGCACTAAGATGATAGGCATAGCACAAGGACTCATGCTATCTTGCACCCACCCTTTCTCAATCAAAGCCTCAACTTGTTGGCGAATTTCCTTGGTTTCACTTGGATTGGTCCTATATGCTGGGCGATTTGGTAAAGAAGAGCCCGGTATCAAATCAATTTGGTGCTCAATCCCTCTCAAAGGTGGAAGTCCATTTGGAGGATCTTGAAACACATCTTTGAACTCTTTTACCAAATTTTCCAAGCAATGAGGACTATCAACAAGTGATTCTACTCTAAGAGTTCTAGGGATGGCTAAAAAAAGAGGATGATGAGCCACTATTTCCCTTTCAATGTCACGCCTAGACACAAGGAGTGTAGGCTTAGAACTCTTATCTTTTTTATCTTTTTCACTCTCCCTCTTTTTCTTCATGATAACTTGGTCCTCATGGACTTCTCTTGGAGAGAGAGATTTTAAAGTAACCTTGTGACCATGGAATTCAAAAGATAGTTTGTTGGTAAAGCCATCATGTAAAACTTTTCTATCAAATTGCCAAGGCCTTCCCAAAAGAACATGAGTGGCTTCCATGGGCACAACATCACATAATACCTCATCTTTGTATTTTCCAATGGAGAAATGGATGAGGACTTGTTTATTAACAATTATTTCTCCTACTTCACTAAGCCATTGTAATTTGTAGGGCTTTGTATGAGAGATAGTAGGCAATCCAAGCTTATCTACTACTCTTGTACTAGCCACATTTGCACAACTACCCCCATCCACTATCAAGGAACAAATGTTGTTTTGAATAAGACATCTTGTATGGAAAATATTTTCCCTTTGACTTTCATCAAAAGGTTGTGAAACTTGTCCAAGAAGTCTTCTCACAACTAACAAGTCCCCTTCAAGTGGACATTCACTCTCTTCCTCACTAGATGCATGAGAATGCAATGAATGCTTAGGAGAATCCGAATCATGCTCACTAACTACAATGCCCTCATGCATGTACATACTTCGTTTGGAAGGACAATTTGCAGCAATATGACCATAACCCATACATTTAAAGCATTTAGTATTAGATGTTCTAGTGGGAGACTTAGGTCTAGAAGTTGATGGCTTAGATTCCTTGGGTTTGAAAGAAGAATCTTTGGAAGGATGTTTAGAAAAAGAAGTTTTGTTTCTCCAAGACTTGGAGTAGTATCCATCATTGGAAGCATTTTTAAAAGAGTTTTTCTTAGCAAGTTGGGCTTCCACCTTCATTGCAAGATGAACTAAAGAGCCCAATGATGAATACTCTTGTAACTCAACAATGTCTTGGATATCCTTCCTAAGACCACTCACAAACCTAGCAACCATGGCTTCTTCACTTTCTTCTAATTCAATTTTAAGTACAAGCGTCTCAAGCTCCTTATAATATTCATCCACATTTAGCGTGCCTTGTTGAAACCGTTGGAGTCTCAACATGAGGTCTTTCCTAAAATGTGGGGGCACAAACCTAGCGCGCATATGATCCTTTAAAGAGTTCCAAGAGTCCACGGGAGGACCCTTGTGATAGATAATGTCCTTTACAATTCCATGCCACCATTTCATGGCATAATCACTAAACTCTAGGGTGGCTAGCTTGAGCTTATGCTCATCTTGGATCTCACGGATCTCAAAAATTTGTTCACACTTAGCCTCCCAATCTAAATACACATTTGGATCACTAGAACCATTAAAACAAGGTAGTTTGACCGAAGGAAGCTTGGACTTTGCATCATGGTAGAAGCCATTGCCGTAGTGAATTCTTTCCCCTTGGTGATGATGTCTTTGTCCATGGACTTGGGGTGGAGGTCTCCTTCTCCTATGCTCATCTTCACGGCCAACATCATTTGAAGAAGCTCTAGAAGATGGTCTATGAGAATGATGTCCATAATGGATAGAAGGAGATGGTCTAGCTTGTTGTACCTCCATCTTTAGCATTTTCTCCTCCAACCGTCTAATTGTTCTTTGAGCTTCATGTAATTCACCAAGAATTGAAGCTTTGGAAGGAGAATTCTGCTTGTAGGATGCATCACTTGAAAATCCAGCCATTGGTAATTAAAAAAACAGCAAACACACAAAAACAGCAAACAAGTTAAAAATTAGCAAAAACAGTGAGCTTATGGCAATGAAACTGCCGAAGTGAACTAAGGCTGAAAAGATATCACTCTCAAAGAAATAATGTTCTTGCACCAATCTGATCTTGAGGCCTTGGAATCCTCAAATGAAATATGTCAAAGCAAGCACACCAATCTTAAGAGCAAACCACCACAAAACCAAAGAAACAATAAAGACAAACAAGAAAAGGTATAAGCAAGGAAAGGTAATTGCAAAAGGAATACTATATGTAAGACAAACTCAAAGAGTAAGAAAGAAAGACAATCAAGAAAAATAAAGAACTCAATGAGAAAAGTAGGCACACAAAAGAATACCTAAGGAAAAGCACTAGAGTAGATGAAGAAAACAAAAAAAATTTAGCTACTGGAAATTTTTTTTTTTATGCAAACTGTGTTTGATATTCACTGATTTAACTGGAACGTTGTAGAGCGAACTGGATTATGAAATTTATACCACAGAAACTTCAAGATGTTAACTCAATAATGGCACTGGAATCAATTAAAAACAGTAAGCCAATTGAGAGAAATAAATTTTTTAAAATCACTGCCAGATTACCGTATTTTTTTCGGCAGGAATGTACACTTTTTTTATTTTATTTATCATTTTTTGTGTACTTCATATTTTTGAATGATTCTTTTTTCTATTCTTTTCTAACACTTTGAATATCTCAAATCCAGAATTTCAGAATTTTACAGTACGTAAATCAGTTGCAATAAGGAAAAACAGTAAGCACTTTTTTCAGAAACAGAGGAATCCTAATAGGAATAAAAAACAGGATGATGAACTAGCAAAGACATAATAGAAAATGATGTATTGGAACTTGTATAGGTCTAGAATACAAGTATGAACTCAAATCTAAAAAGAAAATGCACAAAGGAGCAACATCAAATCAGAAAATTATATGACACCAAAGCAAGAAACAATCAAAACAATAAAAGTACTACTAGAAGTAATGACATATATGGAATAACATGACTAAGACAAAACTTGACATGATTCAAAAATTAAAAGACACATCACAAATTGTAACAAGTGAAAGGAAGCTTAAGGTAAACTCTAGGAAGGATAATGCCATTCCAAAAGAGCAACCATACTCATAAGAATTATGAGTGCCATAAACCTTTCCACAAACACTTGGAGCAAAAGAAAAACAGCAAGAATACTCAATTAAAATTCTAAAACAGAAACTTAAATTGCAAGAAATTAAAGAGCTCTTGAAATAAAGTGCACACAACTCAACAATTAAACAAGAATGAACCTAAGACTCATGATACCACATGATGTGATTCCAATATCCACATAGAACAAGATTCTTGACATTTTTAGGAATCACCTTGAGCTGGAAAATATAGAGGCACTTTTCTTAGAGTTGGATCATGGTTCTAAGACAAGAACTCACCAATTACTAGTACCAAATCCCAAACTCATTTGGATGAACCAAATATTGTCAAATTGAATCAACAAAGGAATTAAAAATGAAATGACCGAACAGAAATAAACCAATACTCAATTGAACCGAACAGAATTAAGAAACAAAACAGAATATAGGTGCTGGAAAAATGGAAGAACCGAAACTAAAACAACTCAAAACACAAGGCAACATGAACAATAGAAGAAGAAGAAAGGAAGGAGAAGAGAATGCTCATGAAGATGGAAGGAGGATGGATGATCTCGCCACTAGAAGTGTGGAATGCTCCTAGATGAGAGTGATGCCGCCACTTGAGGACTCCATGGATCCATCAAGATAAGACTAGGGAAGAAGGCTCCAAAAGCTCTCCAAAGGTCACTCAAAATTTGAGTATAGTTTTCTTAGATTAATTCCAATCTGAATTTTACAAGGAAGGCACCTCTATTTATAGCCTAAGGTGCTGAAAATGAAAGCTAAAACAATTCAAAATTCCCTCCCAAATCATTCTAGAACCGGCGCCTATTTGCAAAGCAAGGAAGGTGTGATCCTTTCCTTCACTTTGGCACCTCCTATTCTACTCCTACACCTATCTACTAATACACCCCCCTAAAGCTTCTAACTAAAGCCTAAAAGATGCTATAACAAAAGAGGTTTCTAAAGTTTCCCTCTAAGCACCTTCAACTAAAGAAACTACAAAAAGAGAAAATAAATGTCCTCTAGCTCCCAAAGCTTTGAACATGCTTCTTGTAATCCTTTGAGGTGGACTTTGACCTCCATGGGCATCCTCCATTTGTGCCTCCACCTCTTCTTGAGCTTGATGAGTGGCCTCCATGTTCTCTTGAGCTTGATCTCCATCAGTGCGTCAGGGTGTAAGTTGCTCAGCTTCTTGGATGCCTTCTCAGGATACAACCAGATTAAGATGCATCACATGGACGAGAAAAAGATCGCTTTCATGACAGAAAGGTCGTGGTACTGCTATAAAGTGATGCCCTTCGGGCTGAAGAATGCGGGGGCCACGTACCAGAGGCTAATGGACAAGGTACTCGCCCCTATGCTCGGAAGGAATGTGCAAGCGTATGTTGACGACATGGTCGTAACATCCCTGGAAAAGAGCAGGCACGTCACTGACCTAGAAGAGTTGTTCACCACAATAGCCAGGTACAAGCTGAAACTAAACCCAGAGAAGTGTATTTTTGGCGTGGAGGCAGGAAAATTTTTGGGTTTCCTCTTGTCGAAGAGGGGAATCGAGGCAAATCCCGAAAAATATGCCGCCATTCTGGTGATGAGGAGTCCTACCACTGTAAAGGAGGTGCAACAGCTTACGGGTCGGATGACCGCCCTATCTCGATTCGTGTCCGCCAGTGGAGAGAAGGGCCACCCCTATTTCCAATGCTTGAAGCGGAATAACAGGTTCGTCTCGACAAAGGAGTGCGAAGAAGCTTTTGTCAAGCTTAAAGAGTACTTGGCGAGCCCGCCGGTTCTGTTTAAACCTCAAGTGGCAACGCCCCTCAGGTTATATTTTGCCATAACTGAGAAGGCGATAAGTGCGGTGCTTATTCAGGATCAAGATCAAGTCCAGAGACCCATCTATTTTGTTAGCAAGGTGTTGCAGCGCCCAGAAGTAAGATACCAGGCTTTGGAGAAAGCAGCGCTGGCGGTTGTGTTCTCAGCAAGGAGGCTGCGCCATTACTTCCAGAGCTTTACAGTGTTGGTGATGACTGACTTACCCATCCAGAAGGTTTTGAAGAAACCAGATGTGGCTGAGAGGATGGTGAAATGGGCGGTGGAGTTGTCGGAATTTGATATCAAGTATGAGCCCCGGGGACCGATCAAGAGCCAAGTCTTCGCTGACTTTATGGTCGAGCTATCCTCCGAAACAATATAGAACGCCGGGGATGATTTTCGTTGGGTGCTCTCGGTGGATGGATCGTCTAACCAGTTGGGTAGCGGGGCTGGGGTTATTTTGGAGGGACCCAACGGTGTGTTGATAGAGCAATCTTTGAGGTTCGCCTTTAAAGCAAGCAACAATCAAGCGGAGTATGAGACCCTGATCATCGGAATTCTTTTAGCAAAGGAGATGGGAGCAAAGGTACTGATGGCCAAGAGTGACTCGTTGTTGGTCACTGGACAGGTAACCGGCGAGTTTCAAGCCAAGGACCCGCAGATGGCAGCCTACTTGGAGTACGTGCGAGAGTTAAGGAGGTCTTTTGTTCTGTTTGAAGTGATACACGTTCCGAGAGAGCAGAATGCCCGAGCTGAATTGCTGGCCAAGCTCGCCAGTTCGGGCAAGGGGGGCAGGCAGAGGACCGTCATACAAGAAACTTTGAAGACACCTCGGGCTTTTGTCGCGGATCACCAGGTCCTTCACATTTGCAGGTCGATGGAAAGGACGGCGAGGAGCCATAGATCCCTAACGCAGGAAACTTTGAGGACACCGAGGGTCAAAGCGTGCCCAGCGGAAGAGGTAAGAACGATGCAAGTTTGCGCTATCCACGAACCAGATACATGGATAACGCCATACCAATGCTACATGGTGGATGGCGTGCACCCAATGGACTCGACGGAGGCCAGAAAGATGAAGAAGAACTCCAGCAAGTTTACCCTCATCGATGGTGAGTTGTACAGGTTCGGGTTTACACACCCTCTTCTTGTATGCGTACACGGAGAGAAGTGCACGAGAATTATGGCCAAGCTCCATGAAGGGATTTGTGGGAGCCACATCGGGGGTCGAGCTCTGGCAACAAGGACTGTCCGTACAGGTTATTACTGGCCCACAATGAGGGAAGATTGCAAGAGATATGTCCAGCGTTGCAAGCAGTGCCAGCAGCACGCCGATTGGCACAAGGCGCCCCCAGAAGAGTTAAAGTCAATCTACAGCCCCTGGCCATTCCACACGTGGGGAATCGATATTCTGGGACCCTTCCCGTTAGCGATAAGGCAAATGAAGTATTTGGTTGTCGCCATCGAGTACTTCACGAAGTGGATTGAAGCAGGACCAGTAGCCCAGATCACCACGCACAAAATCCAGAGTTTCGTGTGGAAGAATATTGTGTGTCGCTTTGGTGTGCCCAAGCGTTTAGTATCAGATAATGAGACTCAATTCGCAAGTCACCTATTGAAGAAGCTGTGCGAGGACATCGGAACGCAACAGGTGTTTGCTTCTGTGAGCACCCGCAAACGAATGGGCAAGTGGAGTCAGCTAATCGAGTTCTGCTAAGAGGCTTGAAGAGGAGGTTGGAAAAGGCCAAGGGGTCTTGGGCTGAAGAAGTTCCTCGCATAATATGGGCATATCACACCACTGAGCAATCAGGAACCCATGAAACCCCGTTTAGCTTAGTGTATGGATGCGACGCGATGATTCCAGTCGAAATCCAGGAAAGCTCGCCGAGATTCCAGAACTTCGTGGCAGAAGACTCGAACGAAGAAAGTAGAATGAACCTGGATTTGCTGGATGAGGTCGGGGAGGAAGCACGGGTGAAGGCTGAGGCAGTAAAGAGAAGAGTTGAACGCAAGTACAACTCTAGAATAAGACCAAGGCAGTTCAGGGATGGCGACCTGGTGATGAGGAAGGCCCATCAGTATGAGATGGAGAACAAATTGTCGCCCAAGTAGACAGAACCGTTCAAAATAACCGAAGCACTCGGGAACAACGCCTACCGCTTGGAGACGCTGGAAGGAGGGGTGATTCCTCGCACTTGGAACGCCACCCATCTCAAGTTTTATTACAGTTAAAGCATTGTAAGTAGCAATTATCTTGAACAGTTGAGGATGTTTCGGTTTGAACAGTTTTTCAAGGGGGCACTCTTTTTCCCTAAGTAGGGTTTTTAACGAGGTCACCCAATAAAAAAGGTTTTGAATTTTATCAAAGTTTCCAAGTTATTAAGTTTGCATGCTTATCGTTTTTTTAGTTTTCGAAAAGAAACTTCTATGCCCTTGCGAAATTTAAAACAACGGCGAATTCAGATCGCATGCATTCAGCGCAAAGTTTTAAAGCACATAGTTCTAAAACCCTCATCGCCGGCTGGCGATCGGAGGTATAAGATAAAGTTTTTAAGACCTCCTCGCCTCGAGCGGGTGTAGGCGAGAAGAGATTAAAAAGACCTCCTCGCCTCGAGCGGGCGTAGGCGAGAAAAGAGTTAAAGTCCTCCTCGCCCTGAGCGAGCACAGGCAAGAGCAGATTACAAGACCTCTTTGCATAAGCAAATTGAGGCAAGTTGAAAGCCCTCAGTGCATCCGGGGGGGAGGAGATGTAGCCCCTGGGCAAGTTGAGGCACCAGAGAAAGCCCTTCTCACCCTCGAGTGAGTTCAGGCAAGAGGAAACTGAAAGGTCAGAGTTGTTAATGATCTTAAGGATAGGAAAGGAAGGTCGATAGAAGACGCCTTTCCCCTTGAGTGAAACATCAATATTGACCTAGTAAGACCAGTTAAAAATAAGAGGTTAAGGGCGGTTGGGGGAGGTTCGCAGAGGACACCTCACCACCTAAATCATTGTTCTAAAACTCAGGGAGGTAGAGAAGGATCCGAAAGGCGGCTCTACCCCCAGATGAGGGGACAACGATATAAGCTATCTCAGGTTAAAGACTCGGGAAGGTAGAGGGAGATCCGAAAGGCAGCTCTCCTTCCAGATAAGCAAAGATGAAGTCACCAGATGGCCCCGCGAGGAACGTTTTCAGTAAAAGGGAAATGGCGTCGCCAAAGGCCCACGGCTTCGAGATCGAAATAGAAAAGGGATCACACGGCGAGAGCCGAATCGGAGAAGTTTTGGGCGATAAAGTAGAAGTGCGCTTGTCCTTTGGCAGACCGGGCGGCCGAGATTTCGGATGCTAAGATCGACTTACGCCCTACTGCCAAGTAAGTGGTTTCGCGTTAAACGTTATTGTTACAGACTAACCGCTCGTTTAAGTTAAGGTGATTTCCAGAGAATTAAGTACCAATTTGTGCGAAGTGCATTGGGTTGAACAAAAATACCAAGCGATCACACAACAGATAAATTAGAAGACCATATATATATATATATATATGCACACGAATATCAAACAGTTTGAGCAGAATGAAAGTTATTACATACAAGTCAAATCTAAATACGAGAGTTTCAAGGGCGATAAAGTTGAAGTGGCAGGTGGGAGCAGCAGTTAAGTCGGAGGCATGATCTTGCCATCCACCACTTCGTTATACACCGAGAACTCGAAGAGGTCGAGGTCGGGATATTTGCAAGCGAACTGCTCCAAAGCCGGAGGTGAGAACTTGGGCAGCTTCAAGCTAAAGCTCGTCGATCTTCGTCTTGAACCCGCTGTTTTCTTCACGAACTCAGGCAAGCTCGGCAGCAGTTTCGCTCAATTCTTTGGAGGCCTTATCCCGATCTTGCTCGACCTTTCCCAGAAGGGTCTCCCTCTCAGTCGACCTCTTCTCCAGATTGGCCATCTTTTTGGCGTTAGCTCTTTGGGCCTCCTCTAGCGTGGCAATTTTCTCCCTCAGGGGGACGAGCTTGCTCTCCAACTCGACGGCATCCTGAAGCTTGTCGTGCAGTTTCCGGTGCAGTTCCTTTTTGTCCTTACGCAAGCTTCGGAGCTCTTCGTTGAGAGCGTTTTCGACCCGCGAGAACTCTAAGCCTTGCATCAGCATGTCGCACTTGGCTTTTTCAGCTTCGGCTATCGCGGTGCTCGCCACCTCCTGATGGACGCAGTTGTCAAGCTCGAATTTTTCCAAAGAGTCTTTTAACCCTTCATCGACGATTTGAGGAAGGCACCCGTAGACCATGGCGTGTAGGCGCACGGTGAAAGACTTCAAGGCCTCTTGGAGAGGAGCAGGAAGGCTTGGGGCCGAGGGAGGAGCTGAGGGTTAGTGCTCACCGCCGCCCTCGCAAGGTTGGATGGCGAGGGGAGCCTCGAGGCGAGGCGGTGAGGCGGGATGTTCTGTGGCAGCTTGGGAGGAAGCTTGCGTATCAGCAAGCTGCTCAGGCGCAGCTTCGGCGGCCGAGGTGTTTGAGGCGAGAACGTCCCCAGCGGACTCAAAGGGAGTGGAGGCGCTGGGGGGATTCTCGACATAGTTGGGAAGGGCGGCCTCGGCAGCTGGTGGTTCTGTTGGAACTCTCCTTTTTCGTTTGCAGATTAGCTCGTCCTCGGTGCTCTCATCCGCCTCATCGTCCGACACGACCCTGGGGGCTTTCCTCTTAGCCTTTTGGGGTGGTATATTCTTCTGTTCAGGGGCAGGAAGAGCAGCAGCGTTGGACGGATCAACTGGTGAAGACTGGCCTTGGGCAGCGGCGATCTCTGCGACGGAGTTGGGGACGGTTTGAGAGCCCGCCGCAAGTTTGTGGAGTTTAGCTATGGTGCGCAGCTCAGCCATCCTATCTTTCCCTAGCATCATATCTGCATAAAGACACCAACAATTATGAACCAATACAGAGATTCAACAGTCGACGAAGCATAGGAAAATAAGCAGTGTAAGTCAATGCATGGAATAAGTTAAAACTATGCGTTAACCAGAACAGCGGCACCAAAGTAAACACACAGTTAGGCGAATTCGAGCCAGGGATAGAACTTAAAGACAAACCTATGTGGACATCCAGCTGGTCTTCGAAGAACTCAAAGGCGATGATGGAAGAGGTGGGCAAGGTCACGTTGGAGGAGGCAACTCCTTTCCAGAAGTTTCATAAGTCCCTGTCGAGCTCTTCATCTTTTCTAGCCCCCTAGCCCTCCTGAAGCTGGACTCTTTCTTTCCCTTGTTCACCCAATACAAGGGAAATCCGTCGAGGAGGGTAGGGTCTCGGGCGTTGCAGCAGACGCGCACGAACTTCCCTTTCCAGTCCTTATAGGATTGCTGGAAGATGGAGAGTATGGACCTCCCAGCGACCCCGTTGAGGCTAACCCATTGACGATCGCCCGGGTTCTTGTCCTCGAACAGGTAGAGGAACATGTCCACTGAAGCTGGATGTCCCAAGTGCGCGCAGATGATCTGGTAAGCCCGGACAAACGCCCAGCCGTTGGGATGAAGCTGGGCGGGGGCAATGTCAAGCTCGGTTAGGAGCTCCCTCTCGAAGCGGGTAAAAGGGAATCGGAGTTTGACCTTCTTGAACGTCGTGGCGTAGACGAAGCAAAACGGGACATCGTCGCTCCCTTGGTTATCGGTGCAAATAAGTCCTCCGGGAGGACAAGGACGCACAGATACCTTGTCATCGTGTTCTTTGCTGAAAGAGAGGTGATCCTGGTCACCTTTCTGGAGGCGGAGGATGTCGCGGTCGGTGTTGATGGAGGAAGTCTCGACCAGCAAAGCTGAAGAGGCCCAAGGGTATAGTTGCTTGTAGTCTGGAAGGGACCTCACAACTGCGCTGGTGTGAGGTGGGTTTGGCTGTGATTGGCTATGTCGAGAAGACGCAGGTCTCATGACCTGGCTCGAAGGGACGTTAGGATCCCTTGGGGGGACGCGGGAGGAGGAAGGGTTGGCCTTACGAGTTTTCATCGGAGGGTTGCGAGGAGATGGAGGAGGGTTTGGTGTAACTTTGGAGCGAGCCATCAGAAAAGTTGCAAGAAGACGAAAAGGGGAAGAGATGAGAGTTTGTAATAATATTAATAATATTAATAATATTAATAATATTTAATAATATTAATAATATTTAATAATATATAATATTTAATAATATTAATAATATTTAATACTATTAATAAAATTTAATAATATTAATAATTTTTAATAGTTAATAATATTAATAATAATAATATTTAATATTTAATAATATTAATAATAATAATATTTAATAATATTAATAATATTTAAATAATATATAATAATATTAATAATATTTTATAATATTAATAATATTTAATATTATTAATAATATTTAGTAATATTAATAATATTAATAATATTAATAATATTTAATAATATTAATAATATTTAATATTTAATAATAGTTAATAATACTAACAAAATAGAATAATTTTAAGAATATTTATTAATATTAAGAATATTTAATAATATTAAAAATATTTAACAATATTAATAATAATAATAATGATATTAAATATATGAATAATGTTACTAATTTTTATTTTATTAATTATATTAACATTGATAATTATACTCATAAGTATAATAATAATCATAACATGACAACAAAACTTGATTGGTGTAGTGGTTAAAGTTTTTATGGACATTCCTTAAGGGACTTGGCTTCGAGTTCCACCTGCTGCAGTTTAGTTTTAACATTAATTGTATCTCCCACATCATATATAAAAATTGGCAAACAATATATTTAAATAATTGAAAATAAAAAAAAAAAGATTCAAATAATAATTAAAATTTTAAAAATAAAGTATATTAACATTACCTACTGCATTTCGTAGGTAATTGCTGTTTTCGTTACCCACGGACACATTATGCGTAGATATATTATTGACGCCCACATTACATACGGATTTTTTTCCGTAGGTAATCCGTAAGTAATGTTGATTTACCTACGGATTTTGGCTGTTACCTACGGATTTCTTCCGTAGATAAATTGAATTTTTCTTGTAGTGAATTTTCTGACATTAAGCAACAACTAAGTTCCAAAGTGTTCAATTTTCTCAATTATAAATACTACACATTGGCACTTATCAATAATCTATGGAAAGCACAAAGAAACATGTAGTTGTTACAATGTAGTTGAATGGGGAAATATTGTACATTGTGAGCACTTCCTTCTTAGAGGAATTTAGGGTATGATAGAGGTCGAAACAGTATCATAAAAAAAAGCAAAACCTACTCTTTACATTGTTGAGTTCATTCTTGCAAACCGACTCGTCCAGGTTGTAAGCTTGAATTCCCACGCCTTTCTCATTAGTCTTTCTAATCGCTTGAAGATTGCAAAAAGTCTTGACCTTCTTTAAACAAGTATACCTTGATGTCTCCCTAAGGAGTTTCATTGTTTCCCCGGGGTAGGACACATCATAAGTAGCCATTGATAGAGGTTAAGAACTTTAAACCTTAATCTCAAGTAAAATTCTAGAAAAGACCAGTAGAAACAAAAGACGATCTCAAAAGCGAAACAAAAACTTGAAAATAATCAGAAAAATGGAAAACAATTTCAAAGGTAAAATGAATCTAGAAAAGAAAAACAAAAATGATAGGGTAATTTCAGAAACAAAATGGGAATACAAAAGAGTACAAGCAACAAGTGAAGAGAAAGAACAATACATATTTGAGAGGAAGAGAAACTCAAAGTGAACATTGCTCTAGAATGAAGAAAGAGGAAAGTGAAATAGAAACCCTTACATTTAAACCATTTGAAATAATGCCATGTGAAACGACACAAAGATAAAATAGTGTTTCATAATCGCTCAATCCAATGTGCCAAGCAAAACGTTACACATGGAGGGACCATTCAAGTAGGCGCAAAGTTTTGAAACGACGTGACAGTACGGTTTTAAAGACTCACGTGTATGTGATGTTTGAGTATCCACATAAGAGGTTTCTAGAATACTTTTTCAGGCTTTTCGCCTTATTCGGCTCAAGGTTGGGAGGTTGTGTACCGTCCCAAACTTAGGGGTCGATCCTTGTTTGGTCAAGTACATGGTGAATGGAACACCTCATAGTAAAGTAAATTAAAGGTTAGAGAAGTTTATGGTCTAAGCCTTAGGTAAGAGTTAGTCTCCCTTTAGTTAAATATGCCAATAATAGGGTGACATCCTTAACTAGTTTAGCGATATTATCGAAATTTCAGAAAGTTAAGAAACAACTAAATCCTTGAATTCTAGAACTCAATTTTTTGGTATCCTAAACATTTTACCTTTCAAATTTGTTTTCCGTACTTAACACTATCTAATGAAGCACTTAAAAGAATAACCCTTTTTAAATATGATATATATATATATATATATATATATATATATATATATATTTGAATTGATGCGAGGTTTTCATTAAAAATTTAATATTTATTTAGTTATTTTTTTTCAAAGTTAGAAAAACATATACATATTGAGAAGTAATGAGTTAGACCATGTCTATTTTTTAAATATGGGTGTGATTTTGTTTTTCAAGTTATTGATTTGTTGAGACTATTGTTCCTATAAAGTGAAAAATTACATGGCATTTAGTTGATAGAGAATGTAGTATGTGATAATAGGATAAAATAAGTACTTGTGCGTGTGCTCACTTTTAAAATAAGATTAAATCACAATTAAAATATAATTTAATAATACTTTAGTACTGAAAACTTATATTTAATCTAAATAACTTAAATGATTGGAGTGTGTTTATGATTGTACATGAATTAATATCATGGAATTTTTAAGTGTTATGAAATTATTACAATTGAAAAAAAGTAATAGCTAATTTAAATAAAAAATTATCTACTATATCTTGTTATTAATCTCTCTCAATCAATTTACATACTTATATTATTTATAGAGTAACATAATCAAATGAAAAAAAAATTATAAATAACTGCAAACATTTTGCAAAACTGATTTTTTAATGTTGAAATAAGTTTAAACATAATCTCCTAATATTATAAACTAAAATGTTGTACTAGTACTTAATTTTACTATTATTGAATTCATAACCAATTGTTATTTAAAAATAATAATTTATTAAGTTTAAATTTTTTTAAGTTGGTTTAAATAATAAAATAATAATTTAATATATTTTAACACTCTTTACAAATATCCGGAACTAAAGTCACCCGTGCACGAACATCACATGGTGCTAGATTTTGTTAAAAGTTCACTGATTTTTTTTTTCAAACTTTTTTTTATAAAATCACACTTTAAATTATACAATAAAATACCTCTTTTTTAGTATAATTAGAAGTTTAAGTATGATTTGAGTAACATGTATAGAAGAAAACTTATAAATTTATGTCTAAAAGGTAATGGATTAAAAGTGATATTATAATTTCTTAATTATATAAATTTGTTCATGATTTATTGATAGTAAGTTTTTTTTAATTTATAATATTCAAGAGATATTTAGATAAGATATTGTTCATGTTATTAAGAGAACAATTTGGTAAAAAAAAATCATTAAATGGGTGAGAGTAAACATATAAACGAGAGTAACAATTGTAGTCACTGATACAAAACATCAATAACACGACGACACTAGTGAATATATATTAATTGTATGCTAAAAAAAGAAATCAAAAGAAGGATTTCTACAAGTTTGACCTAATAAAAGATTGAAACAAAAACTTAAGAATAGAAAGGAAGTAAGTTAAAATAATTGAGAGTATGAAGCAATTAAAAATACAACACAAGGTAGATTGTTTGTGAGAAGTGTGAATAAAGAAAGAATGATATTGAAACATGTGTGAATATATAATTTTTGGTAGAGTGTTATATTATGGTTAAAAGCATAAGAGAAATGTGATGAAGTGGTAGGTATGTTATTAAAGTAAGATCCATGCATGGTCCTGTTGCAAAGCAAATCCTATATATGGACAAAATGTGGAAAAATAAGAGTGTCCCTATTATGCTATCGTCCAGACAAGGGCACAGCAGAGGCAGTGAGGAGTTGGTGTTTGTCCAAATTCTTGCATGTGCTCGGGCCCTGCACAGTTGCACATTCATTGGAGTCAACTCATGTTCTCTACCTTCATATCATTAATAACAATTCACTTTGTTTTTAATAGTTATCTTCTTAGATGTTTCATCATACGTGTATGGGATAAAACAAAGACAATTTTTACATATGATTAGACGTTTTGTTTTTTTTAAGTAGTGAGAAAAAGAATGGAAAGGGAACAAAGTCACTCGAGAGTGAAGTTGTTTGAATTAAAAAATAATGAAAAATAAAAAGAAGTGAATAGAAAGTTTACCACCATGAGTAGATTTACACAAATTTTGTAGACCTTATCCATTAATGTGACAAATGTTGATACTACACTGATGTGCACGGAAGAAAATCCTTCAATCCTTCATAAAAATGCCTTGAGGATACAATCAATGTGATGGAAGCAGTTCAGTCACAATACCCACAGAGTAAGGAAGTCCAATAAAAAGATAATTATAGGAGGAAGAAATGTACGTAACATATTAGAAAACACTTCTACATAATACTAAAATCTTGGTGAGATTTCTATAAAAAGACTAGGATTTAAAACAAAGTCAAACATATTTTTAGGTTAGACTTAGTTTAAATAAGTTTTAGAAAGTATATTAGAACATTTTATTTGGGTCATCTACTGGATCTTGGTTTAATTTTGGGTCTTGTATTTGAGCTAATAGAATAGTGGGTGCATATAGTAATAGACCGTCTAGGTTAAAAAAGAGTGACTCACCACTTGGCATGGATGTGATATGAACGTTCACATGACTCTTTCTCAATGGAGAGAATTTACACCAATTAAGAGGTGACATTTGTCAACCTCTCGTTTAAGAGGATTCTCTCAAATGAGAGGAAAACACTTGTCTCATTTGAAAGGATCATGAGCATGGAACATGTGACACCACT
Organism: Phaseolus vulgaris; assembly: GCF_000499845.2. Lineage (NCBI taxonomy): Eukaryota > Viridiplantae > Streptophyta > Magnoliopsida > Fabales > Fabaceae > Phaseolus > Phaseolus vulgaris. Next base: position 34,153,378 of record NC_023750.2, on the reverse strand, counting down.
TGTCACCTTGCTAAGAGACAATTTTTAGGTTAAAACTCTTAATCTTAGACATCAAAGTCTCTTATAAATAGAAGTACACATCTCTTACAAATTTTAGCTTCAATGTGAAGAGTTATGTTGCCCATATTTTGTCATAAACACCTATTCTTGAGCTCTCTAAGGTAGTATCTTGTGTCGTCTCCCCTAGAATCCTTCCTAGTGAGTTAACCTCACCTCTCACTCTCCCAAACCTATTTTTTCCACTTCAAACACAAATTCTTCATCTATTTCCAGTAGCTTCCGCAACTCCATATAAAAAATCCAAATCAAAACAATGCTAGAAGAAGAGGATGCTATCACAACAGAAGGAAAGATGACCTAGGCAAAATATATAAAAGGGCAAATCTAACTCCAACGAAATCAAATTATACAGTCCATGTGTACCTCACTTTATAGTCCATGTATATGTGTCATTATGTGTACCAAGTCATCGTCCACTTAACTTTGTTGAAGACAACTTATAACAAAATGGACCATTTAAATAATGCTCATATCATATTGAACTTTCAAAAAACCAAGACACGAAAACAAGTTATAGCCTTTAAAATAGGGACACAAAATTTAATTAAACCTATTAATTTTAATATTATAATTATTATTTATGATTATTTTATATATTATTATTATTTTTTAGGATTTTATTATTGTTACTATTTATGATTTTCTAAATTTATTTTGAATATCATTATTATTATTATTATTAATTCATTATTACTATATACATTTATTTACATTATTATATTATTACTACTACTATTATTATTTATTATGTAAAATATTATTATTATTATTATAATATATTCGATTATGCTATAATTATGTTTGTTCAAATAAATTGTGTTCTAATAAAGATATTTTTTATGTGAGTTTCGTCGTCTTATCTCTTCGTATCTTTAAGGTTTTATTTGAATTTGAGAGATAGAAAAATGTAGGATTTGAGGAGAAGAAAATGCAAAATGAGATCGTTTAAATTAAGTTAAAGAAAATAAAAAATAAAAAAGAAAATTTATAAAAGTTAATAAATGATGTGATGAGTATATTGATATTTTTTTAATTGATAAAATTATAAGATTATAAATTTTTCTTTCTAGTTAAAATTAATTTGAGATGAAATATTATTAGTTATTTATGCTTGTAACTCCCTTTAGATTAAATTTTTTATTGCTACATCTACTGCACTCAATTAAAAAATAAATACGAATTGTTTTATATTATAAATACATGCAAGATTGTTGAAAATTAATTTTGGTAAAATTAAATAAGATTGTAAAAGAATGAATTATAAAATTTAATCAAAATTTTAAATTTTGTAAAATCTTATAAAATGAATCAAAATTGATATAAAAATTGAACGTCAAATTAATATTAAACATCAAAGCAAACAATACAATATGATAAAAAAATAGTGAAATTAAAATAATTTGAAAAAAAAATAATCATATGACGATGAATCATATGAGAACAAATATTATTCGAAAAAATATTGTGAATCTTCAAATTATTTTTATTGTAATTGGTCAATTTTTTTATATATAATAAATCCTCTTAAAATAAAATAATTATTCTTTATATTATTATTATTATTTTGTAAATTTATTTTGTTATTATTATTTTCATTACTACTATTATTTATTACTTTATTATTTTTAAGATTTTATTTATTATAATTATTATTTAAGATTTTATTATCTTTTAAAAAATTTATTACTATTATTTAAAAAAATATATATTTATAAATAATTAAACTCTCTTTATTATTACTAGTGGACACACAAGTGCTCCACATCTTTTATTTTTATCATTAACATTTCCAAAGTCATAATATAATATGACTACAACAATAGAGAAAAAAACGATTCAATATTTTATATTTATTAATAATTTTCAATTTAATGGAATGAAATAAAAAGAAGAATAAAAAGTGAACATGTCAAGAAAAGAGTGTGAGTACCGTCCTCAAACAATGATTTTAAAGGTCTAGTTGTGAAAGGCGTGACAAGAAGGTTGCCATTGCAAATCTAAGTTACGAAGACCAATTTTCTTTAATAGTCATTGTTCTATAATGCAGAGAACCTCTTACCTTCCTCACGCGAGAAAGATTCTGTCAGAAATCATAGATTCAAAATTCTATTAGCGAATTTGGAGTGAAGAAGAATAAGTGGCTTTGCTCCTCGTTCACATCTCCATCCAGATCGCCCACGCGAGACATTCGAAGATGGTTGTTTGCCAAATGTTGTTGACGGTGTCGCAGTCACATATTAAGTCAATTGCTGCTGCCATTCATTCATTTTTTTTGCAAAGAAAGAATAATAAACCAAGTGATAAGAAGGAATAATAACTATGATTTTTAAGAGAGATGAAGACATGGGAGAGAAAGTGCTCCATGTACAAAACATTTGAACGTTTGATAAACTACTCCACATTCAAAATTTAAAATTGGTAACTGTTTTCTACAGAATGATAGAATGTTAGTTTTAAAAATAAAAAAGAAAAACAATTTTCAATTAACTATAAGAATAATTAGTTATTTATTAAATACTTAAAAAATAATGAAATGATTAAGACGCCCAAAATAAAACAATAAAATAAATATCAATATAAGGACATTAAAATAACAGTTAAAGAGATGAATTCCCTTTATATACAGGTATAGATAAATAATTAAATATTAATTATATTAATATTATGATTTATTATTTTATTAGTAATATTATTATCTATGTTTATTATATACATTTATTTAATATTTATTATTATTTTAATTTATTTTAATAATATTATTTTAATTTATTTTTAATATTATTTATTCTTATTTTTATTTTATTTTATTATATTAATAATCGAAATAATACAGTAATATATAATCGATTATATATTAATATAATCAATTATATTATAATATACATATAATCAATTATATTATAACATAATCAGTTGTATGTAAACATTTAATTGATCATACATTATATAACCAACTTTTTTTTTATTTCGTGTTTAGTTGTAAGATTTCTTCATCACTTTATATTATCATGAATTTATTTTAGCTACCAAAAAAAGTGAGGGCTACAAAAAAGAAATTATTAGTAAGGGTGAAGTTTATTCAAGTTGGACACAAAAATAAATGTAAAATATTGTATCTATAATGGAGACCTTTAACTCACATTAAAAATTATTAAAATAATAATAATAAGTTAACATCTAGAATGGGGACACAAAATAGATGCAATGAAAAATTAAGTGACAAAATAAAATTGAGTCTAGAATGGAGACACAAAGTGAATCCAAGTTAAAAATTATTAAAATAATAATAATAAGTTAGCGTCTAGAATGAAGACACAAAATAGATGAAATAAAAAATAAGTTGCAGAATGATATTGCGTCCAGAATAGAGATACAAAGTGGATGCAAATTAATATTTTATTACATTCAACATAGGTCTAGGCGACACTAATATTTGTTTCCCAAGTAGTGTCCCCAATTACGATAATTTACTCACATTTGTTTTCTCACGTAGTGTCCCCAACCATGACGTTAAGTTTAATAATTGTTAGAGATCCCATATCGACTAGAGATTAGGACATTTCATAGTATATAAGTGGGTGCAAACCTCACCTTATAAATTAATTTTATGAGGTTGGATTAGACTTAAAGTCCATTTCTTAATATGGTATCAGAGTTATTTTAAGCCTATCGATCCTAACCATTGTTTGATGGGTTTATCAGGCCACCTACTATCGGTTGGTTATCTGACCACCCATAATATATAGTCTCACACATATAAGTGAGTGCAAACCTCACCTTATAAGCCGGGTTTATGAGATTGAATTAGGCTTAACATCAATTCTTAATAATTATTTAATTTTATATTCATTTTAGTGTTCCCAAACTTACACTATAGTTAAATAATATTTTCTTTTTTATGTAGGCTTAACCAACACTACCTTGTAAATTTGTGTTCCATTGGAGACTGTCTCTAATACATAGTCATCAAAAGATTAATTTCAATTTCTATTAGGAGACATTCCGCACTAGCTCCATGTAATTATTTTTTGCTTTTTTAAAGACTCTATCATCATTATTTCTTGTAGTTTTTTTTTTCATAAATAAGTAAATATAAAGTGGAAAAAGTAGGTTTTTCCCTCAGTCGAAAACCAACGAAGCTTTAAGTTGAATTTTACAGATAGAAAAAAATTGATTGGATACAAAATCTTACTATAAGTAATCCATCATAATCTGACCATTCACAAACCTACCTATAATATACTAAAAAAGGAAGATTAAAAAATAAAAGTTGTCTAAATTACTGAAAGACATGTTTCCAACCTCATCCTCCCTGTCACTATCTCACTCCTAACATAAAATACTATCCACCAATTCTTCCCAGAACCAACCACTCATCTACACTTCTTTTGTCTCTTTCCCCTTCACAACCCACACATTCTTAATTCATAAAATACCCTTTTATTTTCTGGACTTCTATAAGGTCTAAATATTACCGAAAATATGTTATTACTCGTTACTCTACTCGGTCATTCTTCTTATATTTTCCTTTCGTATTATTCTTTAGTATTTGATCGAAAATGATTTTGCAATTTTTTTTGTATTAAAATAAATAATATATTAATAATAGTATACCTTATTCTTATATAATCATAATAATGTTTATAATGAGTTATCTTATTTAATGAAGAGTTACATTTTGTGTTCTTAGCTTATGTTATGCATATAGTTTTCAAATTTAAAAAATAATATTTATATGAATTTGAACCAATAATTGAGTAATTGAACCAAAAATCTATAGACATAAATGTAACTGCTTTCATTTGAATATTACACAACAACCAACCACTATAGTTAGTTTCTGATCACTGCTACTTCACAGTCACTTCCAGAATTCACTTGCTTCAATTCACTATATATTATTATCACAAAAGGATGAGATATATATGATATGATTATGGAGATCTCCACCTAGAACCTACCTCTCTCCTTCACCCTCTCTCAGTCTCTCTCTCTCTGTTATATATATATATACTATTCTTATTCCACTCTTCAATTCTCCAACAACCCCATTATTTCCATTTCTCACTTTCTCAGTTTCTGAGTGTTTCATTATCACTGCTACACATTATTGCATTCATTCACTTTTCAAAATGAGCACACAGGTGCAGCAACTAAGAAGGTTCAACTCAATGGAACGCAGGCCCAGAATGCTGAAGGACTTCCTCACCGACAACCTAAACTCTTGTTCCTCAAGCGGTTTCAAATCATTTCCAAGAAAACCAACAAGCATGCACACCCTCATAGAAATGGAGCTCAAATCATCATCACCACCATCAAACTCACCCTTCCAAATACTCATGAACACCATAAGAAGCATCTCTTTCTTCACCTCAATCAGAAAATCACCCTCCGTACTTTCCCTTCCCAGAAGCCTCTCTCGCAAACTCTCATCATCAAGGAGAAGAACAACAAGAACAAGAAGATCCAGAAGCCAAGGTTGCAGCGATATCAGCATCACCACGGTGAAGATCAAGGACATCATACGGTGGAAATCGTTCAGGGACATCGTGGAACCTCCCCCACCACCTTTGGATTTCATGGTGGACCCCACTGTCACCACCACCACCACCGCCACTTGGAGTATCAGCAGTGGCTCTAGTTGGAGTGAGAGTGACTTTTTAACCTCTTCGTGGGAAGATCCACAAAACGACAGCGTTGAAGCGAGTAAAAGGTTTTCGTTTTCTCCCCTTGTTGTCGGCAAGGACCCCAAAGCCACGGTGAGCAACAATTTACTGTCACAAATATTCGTTCATCAATGGTTGTCTTTTGTTTTATTTTATTTTTTTTGTTACTTTTCATTTTGGATCTTTCCCTTTTTAATTTTACAAATAAGGACAAAAAAATGAAGCTTGTAGAAAATAAAGTTGAAGAACATTGTTCCTCGACAATATTTTATTTTATTTTATTTTTGTCTGTCGGTGGACAGTTGTTCAACACTTTTTGACTGGGGTTTTTTATAATTTCTGGTTAAGTTTATATTTTTCACTTTTGTTTATTTCTCTTATATTTTAATAGTGTTTTTAATGTTATACGCATATATGGTTTTTATAAATATGTATTTTTTTTCTTTACTTTTCATATGCTAGTTATATATACATAATAACGTGTTGATGAGTGTTATAAACTCTACTACATGTGAAAACCATGAAAATATGTAGTAATAATATTCTTTCACTGTTACCTAAAGCAGAAATATGTAAGTAACACTAGAAATTTATAAATAGAATGAAGTTAACTATTTGAGTAAAAAATAACTAATTTTTTGTAGTGTTGCTTAGAAGGGTTTACTTTAATGCTAATTTCGATACAAATTGGTTATTGGAATTATATTTTTTGACTGATTATATATATAAATATGTAATCTTGATAGGAAGCTTTAACTTGTGAAGAAGAACAAAGCAGTCCAGTTTCTGTTCTTCAAGTTGGAGAAGAAGAATTCTCACCTTTTGATCAAAGTCTTGCAAATATTCAAAGTAAGTTCCTTATTATTTTTCTTCAATTCTCTCTTTGAAGTCCTAAATCATTAACCAACACATTCTAAAGACCAATTGTGTGTTTGAATAATTATATTTTTAGATAAATAGTCGTTTAGAATAGATTTTTTTTTCTTAAATACTTGGAAAAAAAAATGAGTTTTTTCTTTCAAGTAAACTGAACCAAAGTTGCATATAGCTGTGTTGTCCTGATTAAGTAAGTAGAGCCAAAATTCAATAAACATAGTATTAAAATTTACACAAAAAGATTTGTGTTTTTCAAAATAATTAAATAATATATAATAAATATGTTTTTATAAAATATATTAATTTCAAGTTTACATATCATTCGTGAATCATTTATACAAAATAGTTTTTCAGTTACGCATATATTTTTTAAAATTCTTATTAAATATACTCGAAAAATCAACTAAATTACAATAAATTTAATTATTTATTAAATTGTGTTTTAAGAAAGAAGTAACCAACAACATTAAAAATAATTTGTCTTAAAAATTGAAAAATATAAGAGGAGAAATATATATCCGGAAAGATTTTAACTCTTACATCGAGTTCCACGAAAAAGCATTTGATATCTAATTTGTTGGTTTTCTAATATTTAGATAACACAAAGAGTTTCACTTCTGCACTTCAGACTAAAAATATGCTGAAATTTTACAATGATAAAAAAAAATACGAAACAGGAAAAACAAAAACAGACTATGATAGGAAAATAAAATATTTGTTAAGAAAAATTTAAAATTTTCATTTATATTTAACAAGGTTAACTAATAATATTTATTTCTCAATTTAATATTAAAATATTAATAAAATCGTTTTTTACAAATTAATAAATCTATTTATTTTTTTATTATAAATTATAAACTATAAATTACAATTATTTATAACTTTTTAAAAATATTAAAAATTAAAATATCTTGGTTGTTCAATTAGTCTAGAAATGATAAAAAAGAACAATTGTTTTATAGTAAAACTTTAAAAGAACATAGTATTTTTGTAGAACTAAATAAATATTAGCTGCATATTTAAATTTCTAAATAAAAATAATTATATATATAGTTAAGTTAAAAGATCCAGGGAGTCCAAGGACTTCTCACATGTCTACATGCTTTCTCTCTACCTAAGAAAATCGTGCTAATAACTTTCTACTTTTGAGCAGGGAGAAAGCAGAAGTTCATACAAACAGTTCAGAAATTGGAGAGTCTTGCAAAATTTGACCTTACAAACATAGATCAATGTCTCTCATTGGATGACAACTCTGTCTATGAAGAGTATGAAGATGATTGTGAAGAGGATAATGATGACATTGTAGAAGAAGATTGGAGTGAGGAAAAGGCACAAGAACTGCTGCATTGTGTGAAAGCAAGATGTTCAGCACATGGTTATAAAGACTACTTGGATACACTTCTGTTGGATTTTTTCAATGAAGAAGTAAGTGTTAGTAGAAAGCAGTGTAAGGATGAAAAGGAGTTGGAGACATTGAGAATAGCTGAGGATTGGATAAATGGATCATTTTGTTTTGATGCAGGGCTTGATAATAAAGAAGCTTATATCAAGGACATGGAAAGGAGAGATAACTGGAGTAGGTTTAAGGAAGAGCAAGAGAAATTAGCTTTTGAAATTGAGAAAGTTATATTTCATACTTTGATTTCTGACCTTCTTGACTCAGAAGGTTAACATAGTTTCTCCTTCAACCCAATGATATTTCCTTAAGCAACCTATAAATATCTTTTTCACTTCAAAAAGATTAGTTTTCAATGTAAACTTTATATTTCAGAATAAAAATGTGGACCAAGATATTTATAAGGTGCAAAAAGTTGGTATTGGAAACTTTCATGAAGGGGTAATAGTTACAAATGTGAATAAATAAATGGGTTATGGCTTAGTTTTTGGACATTGGAATGTAGCATTTAATGAATTTCAAGGCATACTATTGCCTACTTTTGTTAAGATACAGGTATTAGCAATATAATATGGTTGATTTTTGAAGAGTTCATACCAGGCCTTTCTCTCTTTCTATATATAATTTGTTAAACTTTTCTTATATTATTTTATGATCATTCTTAAATTATTTATTCTTGTATATATTTGCATTTCAACTTATATTTCTCTCTCACTTCTCTAGTTTGTTGAGTGTTATAAACTTGATTTAGGATTTTGTATAAAAGTTGGATACTCATCAAGTGTCTCATTTTATTTTATTATAAAAAAATTTAAGTTGATGATAATTGTTCCAATTATATTAAAGATTGTGTACCGGGATGACCGACCGGTCTTGTGACCCGGTCAACCCATGTGTCAAGACTATACTTTAAGGTACGAGGTCGACCATGTGTCACACGTGGCCGACCGACATAAAGTGCTCAAGTCAAAGGTTGACCCAATTAACAAAGGTTAACCTATGGTTAGGAAACGACCTAATCCAACCCTAATCGCTAAGTAACCCCCTAATCTGGCCCAACAGCGAGGGCCCATCAAGGTAATATAAATATCACGCATTCCAAGAAAGAAGGTACGTCATTATCTACAGTATTCTAACCAGCCGAATACGATACCCCACTAACTTGAGCGTTGGAGTGCCATCTGCAGGTACCCCACCCGCCTGAGGAGTCATCCAGCGAGAAGAACCGAAGGAGGAAGTGAGATACGACCGACCGAGTGACATCTGAAGACAATAGTTCTCCCAGTCCCCAACCTAGTTCGAGAACAGATTGTAAACCTGATTCCTTTTAGTTGCCAAACCTTTATTTTAGTTGACAAAAGTATTACTTCTGACAAGACATTGATATATTACTATTGTGCTCAAAATTATATTTATTAGTAAATATTATCTTATTAAATATACAGTTTTAATAAGTTTAGAATTTTCCTTTCTATGAATCTTATTATTTGTTTAGTTTTGAAGGACTTCTAGGAAAGGTATTGATAGATAAAAATAAAAACTTGTCATAAATTATTGATGTAGGAATTTGACATTATATGACCAATACATACATACAAATACTTGAGAGAAGGAAGAGTGGTTTGTGGAGAGAAATTAAAATAAATACAGTTCTTTATGTGCCTGGATTCAAGTGTAGCATGACTTTTGTGTTAAAGCTAATTTATGGTTATGATTTCGTTGTCCAATTCGTTAAAAATTATGATATGCTAATTGTAACAGAAGAACAAATAGACTTTATTATGAAGACGTGGCTATAATGCATATTCATAAGAATTCTGAACATTAAATTTTTCATTAAACTTGCTTTATCAAATCACCCAATAGAAGGAGCAAGTGAATAAAAAAACACCATCATATTCTCAATATAGCAAGAGCTTTCCTTTTCGAGAACACTATGTAGATATAATATACACATTTTAACCTTTTGGATTTTAACTTTTTGAATGTTTATGTTATGACCATTACCATTATTGAGACAAAGACAATTTTGCTATTTGGAATGGAAATGCATTTTTTCATGGATAATTATATCATTGGATAATGGAGAATATTTTATTTTAAGAAATGTTATTTTCGTTGAAATAATGTTTTCATATTTTACTCTCTTTTTTTATCAGTAAAGAATAAATAAAATAAAATGAGGTACTTCAGGGGTACCCCAACCCTTATACAAAAACCAAAAACAAGTTTTCTTGCACCAGCAAGTATCCACCAGACCTTACATGACAATACCCAAAAACACGTATAAAATATCAGATACAGAGATCCCCAACCCTCAACCCTATGTTGAAACACGCCCTTAAAACAGGCATAAAATCCAACAGCTAAAGAAGATCTTTACTAGCATTCTGACTACGTCAAACTCAATGCCAAAGACAACAATCGAACCTGCAAAAGAGAGCATAACCAGAAAATCCTACACAAAACACCAGCAACTTCCAATCGCAACCTAAGACACTCACATCAATCCATCCATGCCAAGAAAACCTGCACAGAACAAACCACAACTTCCAAACCTGGGTATAAACATTAGATAGGAACAACAAATCAATCTTTCAAATACCTCATACAACAATGGGGTTCCAAGCACCAGTCTGAGAGAAAGTAGCCAGCTTTTCTTTTACCGTGATCCAAGACCAAGTCTTTCTTTGTACCACAGTGAAAACCTTTTTTTTTATCCCAATAGGGTTACAAATTACTCTGTGGAATATGAGAAATCATATTTACACAACAAATAGGATTAACAACAAATTTCAATCTTAATTCTAAGTGTGAACTTGCGATGAATGTTGGGAGAAACAATGATGTGGATATACCTTCATATGGAAATAATGGGACTGGAAGACAAAGGTAGCAACATAGAAGTGCTTATGATATTAAGAGGAAAAAATTGACAAAGGAAAAAAAGCTCAACAAACAATTTGGTGTAATTGTACACAATTAAAAATTACTTCAAATAGATATCCATAATACCTTCTCACATAAGGAAGAAGTTGGATCAAGAGATACATAACAAGTTTCCAACTAATTTTGTTTTCCCAATGTGTAAGGTATAGTCATGTTCATTAGGCACCTAGATGTTGCTTTACCAAGTTGATAACATTGAACACTTATAGATTTCAAGATAGTTATATTATGGTTACTTCTTGTTTACTTACACATATCGACACATTGAACTAAACATTCCAATTTATGTTAATGAATTATGTGAGATTTGACTCTAAATCATACCATCTAAACAAAGAGATTGTTTATTGGATTGTGAATCTAGTGATGTTAAGACTAAATGGTCATATACTAGTGTTATGATTAGATTATCGTCTGATGTCTTAAATAAGAAAAATCAGTATTATCCATGGAACAAAATGCGTAGGTCATGGATTACCCATGAAACAAAATTCATTGGTAATGTGGATGTAAGTAATTTGTGTCCGTGAGTAACTGAATTTACTTACGAATTCAGATTTGTGGATAATATTTTGTAGGTAATGTTGAATTTACCTTCAGATTTAGATTCGAGGGTAATATCCGTAAGTAATGATAAATTTACCTATAGATTTAGATCTATAGGTAATAATCTATTGGTAAATTTAATTTTTTTGTAGTGTTTTTAAGTGTGTCACTACAACAATTATTAATTTAGGCAACAACATAAAATTGTGGTCAAAAGCATAAAAATCATGGCCTAAGGTTTAGGAAACGATTGTTTAGCCGAGGTCGAGGTGAGCGTGGTCGTTTGTAATAGGCCACAATTTTTATAAAGACAACAATTTAAAAAGCGTTTCTTAAAGTATTAACAAAAACAACAATACAAATTTTTTAATTTTAGAGTAATTACTCATACAAAAGTTCAGGATGGAAATAATAAGTATTGAAGGATAATGTATATTGAAATAGAAGTGACCCAACAAAAAAATCTCACATATTTCAATGGATGTGTTCAAACTACATAATCAAAAAATTTGTTTTAAACTATAATGATAATGATCAAGTCTCCAAAATTAAAATTACAAACTTAGTTAAAAAACATAATGTATTATTTCTTTACTACATACCAATAAGTTCATTCTTCTTCAAGATTGTCTTCATAGTCTTCATTGCCTTCAAGCTGCAAAAAATACATAAATATATACTAATTAAATCTAATTCAAACAAAATAAATATAGCAACTACCAAAATATAATTATATAAATAATCAATAACATGTCTCAATCAAATTCATTAAACTTTGATGTAACACTAGACAATTGCATGTATGTGTTTACAACACAACATCAAGAGTACCACATATTTCAATCCATACCACTAAACTTATTAACATGATTGAAATTCCAATGTGGTTATGTATGTGTTTATATCTCTATGATCCAAGCAAAAAAAAAAAAAAAACAACTTAAGGATAAAACAGTGACTTTTAGATGTACTCCTCCGACATTACAAATCAAAGCAATTTCATGTGTAACTTGAAAACATTTCTCAAAGCCCAATAAACAATTTTCAATTATATATACCTATTCATAATAAGGATCATGGGTGGATGCAGATGAATGTAAACCCCACTCCACTACTTTCTTTAGTTAAAACATGTGTCATCATATTATTTATGTCATCTTCCACTGAATCTAAATTTTGTTGCTTTACCACAAATTTTATCATTGCCTCTAGATTTTCAATTTTCTTCACCATGCCACTTATTTCATTTGCATGTTCTTTTCTTATAGCAAAACTTTCTTCCTTTTCTTAAATGTTGATGGTGTCATAGTCTTTTCATAACAACATACTCTCCCAGGTTTCTCTTTCCCAAATATTGATTGAAATGCTTGTTTCTCAGATTCACTTTAGTTTTCTGTAGAATCTTGAAGCTTAGTCTAATGAAAGAGAATGAATTTTAATTATTAAAAAGAATATATTTATATGTACTTCATAAATATTTGTAAACTTACAATGATATTATATGTTTCTTCATCCATTTCTTTTCCTCTTCGGCCTTTTCGACGTTGACGAATTGTAATAAATATTTTAGCTTGGATAACTTTTTCTCCTACCTTTTTCTTGGCACGCTACAAAAATTACATATTAAAAAACAATAACAAAAAGTTAATAGGATGTTTTTGTATTGGATTTAAAATATTGAGACATAATTAGAAGTATCTTACTAATTCAACATCAATTCTAGCAAAATTGGTTGGTCTCATGCGATGAATGTACTTTTGTTATGCCTTATTTGCAACATTTTACTCATTAATGCTCTACATTGTAATAATATAAAAATAACAATGAAGGTAGATAGTAATGCAATTTTAAAGTAATAAGACATTAAATTATCTAACCTTGATAGTGCTAGTGTTCCAATATTTCAACAATTGTTTGAAATGATCTTCATAAATGAATAATGGACGATGTTTGAGGCGATCATTCAATATGGAGTACTTTAAAAAGTTTATTTTTCTTGATAAAACTCTTGTAACGTCTTCATGCATCATTTATGTAAGTAAATATCGCTTTCTCTCCTTTATCACTAATGATGAACATTTCCTATGAAAAGAGTATTAGAATGATTGTATTTCCATAAATATTTAATCATTAAATCAATATAAATTTATTTTTCATACCATAACATATGCCCATATACAAGCCTTGTTATCTTTGTCATTGAGCAAAACTTTGAAATTTGTGTAAATCAAGGGACAAAAGGAAGAATTTCTAGCTATCGTGCCAAGGAAATAACTTAAGTCAGTTACAATCTTGTCAGTGGGAGCAATTGGTTCCCCATCAATGTCTAAGATAACTTCTGGACGCTCTCGAGTATATCTTCCATGTATTGCTAAGCATTGAGTTTGTCCTCGCGTTTTTTTCATTACTTGTTCTTATTTCTTCTTCCAATTTTATATGAGTTAATCAGAAGTTAAGTTACAAAACTTGACTTGGAGCTAGCAAGTTGAATTCTTGGAGGAATTACTAGTATGTGTGTTGGTGAGAGAAGATGGGAACAAATAAAGGAATCTGAATGGTAGAGTAGACTTGCAATACCTACTATATATCATACTAACTCAATTATTGCAATAATTAAATATAGTTGAATTGAGTCAAATTTTAAAAAATAATTTAATTTAATTAAGGTAAAATCATTATTAAAATAGAATTTTTTAAAGGTGATGCACTAAATTTATCAATAAGGATTAGTTAAAAAAAAATCTAGGTCCATGAATCCAAATATTTCCAGCACACTTTTAACCATTAAATAAACAAAATAGTAAACATGCTTTGAATATTTAAAATGAGAAATGAGTTAAGTTTCACTACAAAAAAATTTGTATTTGGTGGCGGTTATTAAAAATGCCACAATTTTCTGTATAATATGACAGCTTCATAACCGCCATAATTATCCTCTGAAATGTGGCAATTAGAACCACCATAATTATCCTTCGAAATAAAACTTTTCCCGCATTTAGTTCCCTCCATATAATTCCCACACAATTCCCAAAATTTATTCCCTAAAACCTTTGAAATCTCTCTTCTCTCTGCCACTTACCGTCTTCTCCCCGCCGCTTTTCGCCTTCTCTCTGCCACATCCACCATCTTCTCTGCAATTCATCGTCTTCTCTCTGCCAGTCACCATTTTCTCTCTAGCACATCCACCGTCGGCTCCATTTGCGCTAGAGCTTTTCAAAACAACCTTGTTTTCTCTCTCTTGTTTTACTTTCCACTTTCCATCATCTTTGCAAGTCCCTCGTTCGCTTCCTACATTTCCCATACTTCCTCAAATTTTTTATTTCCCAAAACCCTATTCTCATCTTCATTCCATGATTCTCCCAAATTTCCAAAAATCCTTTGAAAACCTATTCCCAAAATCCTTTGTTTCTTTGTTTTTCCCAATCTCCAAATTTCTTCTTCGTTTAACCTAGCCATCACCTGCACCTTCACAGAGTAAACCCTAAATCTCATTTTCTTTTCTTATACACTCTTCATTCCCGTCATAGAAAGGAGAGGGAAGAGAATGAAGTTCAAACCTAGGGTTTCTTTTAGTCGGTATTCACGGCAAGGCGCATTTCACGACACCGCCAAAGACCCTGACACCCCCGATGACCTCAAATTGGTGCATTAGCATTTTCAATTTGTTTGATATTTTTGTGAAATCTCGTTTTCGCACTAAGATTTTTTTATGCAATTTCCTTCCCTCTCTTTACAGACTGAAGAAAAGTTTGTTTTCAAGCCCAATGATCTTACCTCCAACAACAAAGCTCGATGTGTTGTTAAGAATTATGAAGAGTATTTTTTAACTTTTTGTTTTCGTATTTTCTTTCCTTAAACTGGTTGTGTATATGAACTCTTATTGAATTTTTTGGAAGTTACTGGCCTCTTAAAGTTATTGAATTCACAATATCTTAGTGTTTTCACTGATACAACATATGCATTACTTTTGATTGTCATTTTTTTTTTGCTATGTTGGAAAAATATTTAGGTCTTAAACATAGTAAATAGGGATCAGGCTTACCCTTAGGACTAGGGAACGTTTCATCACAAGAATGGAATGTATTTGTGCAACTTCTCATAACTCATTTGCTCGCATCATCTAGGATCAATTCCACGTATTCATTTACTTATTTCTATTTAAAAAATGTTGCTGTATTTATATGTGTGTACACTCACACATATAGATACACACATATACATACACACATATACATATATACATACATATATATGTATGTATAAAGAGAGAGAGTTAGAGAATTTTGTTTAAACTTTATGTACTTTGTTCAATACATGATCTCAGTGTGTTTGATCTCACCGTTCAATAAAACATTTTTTTTCTTGCTCTTTGTTTCTATTGTTATTTCTTTCTCTTGTTCTTTTTTTCATTGTTGTGTACCCAACAATTGACTTTGTCCATGAGAATAAGAAACAAATAAAGTTAATAAAATAAAAAATTGAGACATAACTACCAAGTTTGATATTGAGAAGTTCTCTAGTGATAATGACTTGGGTTATCGAGGATCAAGTTGGAAGTTATTTTTGATACAACAAGTTTGTGCTAATTTGATAAAGGCTAACATGAACATGTCACCTTCTATGTCATAGAAAGAGAATACTAACATGATCAATAAAGTCAAAAGTGTCATAATTATGTGCGTTGAAGATAAGGTACTAAGAAAAGTTACAGAGGAGATAATTGCTACAATAATATGGATAAGCTTGAGTCATTGTATATCATGAAATTTTTGGCACATTTTGTTTGAAGTGACAATCATATTAGTTCAAGATGACATAATCAAGAGCAACAATGGAGCAAATGACAAATTTTAACAAGATTTTGAATAATCTTGAGAACATTGAAGTGAAGATCGAAGATGAAGATACGACATTACAACTTTTAAATGCTTTGTTTAATATTTTTTTAGCATTTCAAGGATCTTTTGTTGTCCAAGAATGAACAAATGATTACTCCGGAAGAAGTTCAGACCTCAATTAGGACTAAGGAGTTTCAAAAGTTTTAAAGTCTAAGGTAAATGATAATAAGGTGGACTTAAATGTTTCAAAGTTGAAGATAAGAAGAAGAAGAGGGTTGTAATGTCTCATTTAATACTAATATACTAGTATATATATATATATATATTAAAAAAATGAAACATTACATTCTCAAAATAGTGTATACAATATTAAACAAAAGGGAAATAAAAGTAAAACCCTAGCTTTGTTATGATTTACCATGGGCACTTATAACCTCATCTACTCCCACATTAGGTATAGCCACACCTATGAATGACACATATCATGTATCACATACAATATACAACACAATGTATATTATACATTAATAATCAAATAACTTATCATATAGGCATCATGCATTAATCATACATATATAACATAAACAATTGATATAACATATAAACATTATCAGTACCATCAATTAGGTGTCGTTTGAGTGAGTTGTTTTAGCTTAAGTGACCTTGCTTCCTACAACCAAGGAAAACTTCCTTACTTGAGTGGGCTCATATTGTTGAGCTAGACAACTCCAATAGTAGAATGTGCTAAGAATAATATGACCAAGTTCAAGAGAGGAGGTGGATTGAACTAGTAAAACACTTTCAAAAAACTTTTAAAACCTTTGTTTAGTTAGATAGAAATTCTATATTAAATCAACAAATTAAGGAGTTTTAGTATGCCATTTTAACATATCTATATGATATTGTCCTTTACGCATCTATACAATATTTCAAGCACCAAATCTTACACCATCAATATTTTCCTTTTACTAAAACACCTAAAGAGAAATAAAAGATGAAATCCTTAGTAGAGAATGAATGACTTATGCAAATCTAGGTAGACTTGATCATCTAACTCTTCAAACATATATACTCTAACAACACAACAAGATCCTAATTATCTTTAGAATCTAGAGAGAGTTCATAGAACTAAATTTTCAAAGAGATAAAATTCTAATGAAATAAAGAATGAACATTTATGGCCTATTTATAAATTTTCAATTCTTTACCTTAGGTCTTACATTTTTCTTAACAACAAAATTTTCATCCTTCAAAATTCACGTACCATTGAAAAGGCAAGGATAAGACTCTTTTATTTTATCTTCTAACTTATGTGTAGAATCATCCACTTTCAAGTCCCACAACATTTTAATCACACTAATGCCATTACATTTGAGTCGTCTTGTCAAATAATCTTTGACTTTCACCATAAGATAAATCTTTTTTTATATGAACCTCATTAATTAGGTTAAAAAAATAGGACATGAATCTAGTATGTATGTTTCTCACTATTTATGGTAAAGGAGTAACAAAATCCATAAAAATGTTATCTTACTTTTACACTAGTATATCTAATTGTTGTAACATGTCACGTGGTCTTTGGCACTCTACCTTTGACTTTTAACAAATCAGAGAAGATGATAAATATCTTGATACATATTTATTTATATTTGACCACCAAAAATATTGTTTTAAAATCTGATACATTTTAGTTATCCCATAATTAATACTCAACTTAATTTTTTTGACATTCATCAACAATAATTCTTTTCAACCATTCATTAGTAAACACACATATTCTTACTTTTGAACTATAGTATCTCATCAAACCCAATAAATTAATCCCTAACAAATCTTTGGCATGTCTAAAATTAAACCCTAAACCCTAAATCATTAATCATAACCAACATATTGCAACTAATATGGTCAAATATAAATTATACATTCAAACTCATATTTCTAAAAGTTTCAATCAAACTTAAATTTTTAACCATTGTAGAAGACATCTAAATTATTTTTTGACTCATTAATTAACAATTACATTAGCCTTTCATTGATTGTAGAATTCCTTCTAAACTGGTAGAAAAAACCAGTTATTACATTATATAACTTGTAATTTATCATTGTAAACCTATTTATTTTGAATTGGTAAAAAAAGTTGGTTCTTGCATTTGATTAATATATTTTATTTGTTTTTAGGTATTTACATTGAACATTATTAAGTTATGAATATCTTCATATAGGCTTAGTAAAAAATATATGTATTAAAAAAATTCCTTAAAATCAAACTATGATTTTGATATAAAAAAATAATATACCTGGAAAAAAGAAACTATGATCTTTGACTTTATGTTGAAGAATAAATAAAGTTCGATGGATGTTTCCAATTCCTAACTATTTAATGTTTATATTGAATATAATTAACTTATTTCTATATTTTTAAAATCTAACTAAAAAGTATTATCATTTATTATCAATAATTAATTCATTAAAGGCATAAGCTATGGTTTTAATTTTCTATTGAAGAATAAACAAAGTGCGATTGATATAAGCTCATAGGGTTGCCAAAAAGCCGTTTTATTTCATAGCCAATGCTCTAACTTTTATTGACTTACTCTAAGTCTTTACCTAAATAACACATAATTAATTTCATTTAATATGATTTTTTTGAGAGAGATTCGTTCTAATTTAAACACCATTATACAAAAGAAAAAATTCAACCGTATTCGAAATTTCTATATTTTCTTTAATAACGTGATTACGACATTTACCAAATATGTAAGATTCTAATTTGTTGGGTAACGATGCAAGTGGATGATCCTATCATTATTGATAAAATTTAGACAAAAACACTCACTTGAAAATAAATAAATTATTTGAGCTAATTGAATTATTTAAAAGTATCTAATAATTAAGATTTAAAAAATAAAATAGTTTAATCGTTCAATCATTCTCATTTTTTAATTAATAATTAGTTCGTTAAATGTTCTTTATTAAAGAGATATAAACGCAGAGGAATTTTAACAAAGTGAAAGAGATGGGACGAGATAGATTTCAATTTGAATGGAAAGTAGAAATATCTGTATTATAGGTTAAAGTTATTTTTTTTTATTACATAATTTGAAAAATATTTTTTAAAAAAAACTTCTAAATTACATAATTCGAAGTTAATTTTAAATTTTAGATAATTTGGATGACTTAAATAATCTTAATTGTTTTTTTTTCACTACAAGAAAATCATTAAATAAAAACTAATTTTAGACAAAATAATTAGTTGCTATATTGACTAAATTAGATATCATTTTAGAAACTAGAAAAATTATTGGTTTTTAAATTAGTTTCTATTATTAATAAATAATTTTTAAATTGATATCTAATTAGCTATCAAGGTTTTTTATATCAAATTTAGAAATTATTTATCAATAATAGAAACTAATTTAAAAACCAATTTTCTTTTTTCTAAAATATTTTTAATTTAATCAATATAACAACTAATTATTTTTAATTATTAAAAATTAATTTCTATTTAATAACTTTCTAGTAGTGTTTCAAAACTATTCACTTTCAATAAAAAAAATTATCACTAACAACATTGTCGTCTCCTCGTTGTTATGACTTTTGAATTATGGAAACTGATTTTTTTTTTCATAAAAAATGATTTTGTAAATTGTACAATTCAGAAATGAGAAAATAAATCTTAATTTTCATACTTATAAGAGTGTAGATGAAATGTATTGAGATGCATGAAGAAATGTCCCTCTTGTATCCTTCTTTTAATGGAGAATACTAGTAGAAAAAAAATAATAACTTATTAAAATACTTAAATTTCAAATAAATTTGTAACAATTTAAGTAATGATTTTTATTAGTTAGATAAGTTTTATATTAAAACCCTTTATCCTTTGCATTTATCTTTTCTAAGAAAATCTGGGTGAAAAATATTAGACAAAATTTCAAAAGATACATTTATCACACAATAATATAAAAGTTTAATTAGAATGAAATATCAACATATTTTTTACATTGTCGTATAATTATAAATTATCATTTGATTAAAAATTGTAGATTATGATAATAGATATTTTAAAATGTACATCTCCTCAGTTTCAATTAAATGTTAATATAAAAAATTATGTTAAATATATTCAATTGATATTTAAAAGGATTTTTTTACATTAAAAGTAATGCATAACTTAAAAGATTTTATAAGAATATTACGACTTCTTAAAAACTTGTATGAATTAGATTTTATAATTTAAAATTTAAAAGATTAGAATATTTTTTATGAACTTACAAATTCATATACAATTTAATGAGTACAACTTATTAGACTTCTTTCAACTTCAATTCTTTTCTGAGTTTTTCTTTTATTTTTTGGAGTAGCATTTATTTTTATTTAAATAGATCATCTCTCTCCATTTGTTGCTATTTTGAGAGGGAAAATAATCTTATATATTCTACTATTAAGTTTTGTTGTTATTTTTGTTGTTATGTGTAATGTACATTAGTCCATAATATCACCTTGACACCATCTCCGACCTTTTTACTAATCTCATTTTCAGATCATCTTATCTAACTATCTTTTTCATATATTATTCCTAACTTTTTTTCACCAAATTGAGTAAATAACCTCATTCCACTAAGTGTTTTCTTGTATGTTTCGCCTCTATTTTTCAAGGAATGTTTTATTAAATGATAATAAATGTTTAATTCCTAGATAATGCTTCTGTGATCAAGTAGTGTTGTCCCAACGTACCACTACCATAAAATCATAAAATAGAAATTAAATTTAAAAATAAAAAATAATTAGTCATTATATTAATTAAATTAAATATTATTTTATAAATTAAAAAATTATTGGTATCTAAAGTGGTTTTTATTATTAATAAAAATGTATAAAATAGTTTCTACATTGGTATCTCAATTAGCTATCAAGATTTTAGTTTACTAATATTTTAGATTTTAAATTAGTGTCTATAAGACTAATTGTAAGAACACTTTTTTAAAAACAAAACAAAAACCCTCTGCACCTGCACACATTTTTTTTCCTTTCTTCCTTATCTCCCTTTCTCTCTCTACCAACTTCTCTTCTCTCCCTTCTCTCTTAATTTCTCACCTCATACCTCATCTATTTTAGAATCTCATCGTACCACGTTGTAGCTAAGAAGTTAAGGAACTGTTCCGTCCGGTTGACTGGGACGTCTTCGTACGCGACCTCAGATCGTCAGCTAGGGACTCCTTCCCACTGGTTACCTGTGGATTCCTGCAAAAAGAGGACAAAAGGGCGCCCTAGCGGCCGTTTGCACTCCGACGCTCAAGTCAGCCAGCAAGAAACACCAAAACTGTGCACCTCCGTCTCTGAGCACCGCGTATGGCACTCTGAAGGTCTTAAAAATGGATTGTGTATTGTGTGTATATTCTCGTTCTGGCAAACAATCTTTCCCTAGTCCCTTGTGCGTAACCTCAGGGCTCGAGCAAGCAACTAGAGTGTCTCTGGAAAATTTGCCAAAAGTTCGAACCCCGTTCCCAACATTCTCAGCGCTATTTAAACTACCCAAGCATTTAAAGCGCCTTAAAGCGCTTTTAATCACAAATGTAACGCACTCAATCAGTGTGTCTAATTAGAAAACGTAGCGCATTTAAGACGTTGAAACGCTTGGGAGCCTTTATAGTACCTTAAACGCTCGAAACAAAAACTGTACTAAATGACTTTAATTACCTGGTACCTGACTAAAGGGTGTTTCTATTATGAACCGGCTGTCGTACACGTGGAGGGCCTCACGACGCCATGACCCCATCTGGGGGCGTTTCTGCCCAGCTGGGGACGTTTCTACGTGTGAGTCCTCCTGCCTGGGAGTGCTACTGCGCAAGGGGTGACTTTTTGGGTGCCAACTCATGCCCCCAAGCCTCTAGTCACTCACTGTGAGAGCGTATCTACCTTCCTCTCGTGCCCTGTGCCTGGCTGCCCCCGGGCGTGACCCCTCTCCTGGGTCGTATCTATCCCAAGGGCGTTTCTGGACGACAGGGGCACTTCACGAGGCAGGTTGCTCTATACTGGCGCTATTTCTATGGCCTTGAAGCCACCTTTCTCTTCTCTTTATTATTGTTCCCTGGTTATCCAGGGTTTGGGGCCTTCCCACGGCGTCGCCCCCTCCATGGTCTTTCCTACCCATGGGTATCGGGGAGCAGCGCTGTGGTCACCTTGCCCTTGTGCCATTCCATCTTGGCGACACCCAGTTGGGCGGCGCCCTATCTCGGCGACGCCCTGCTAGGCGACGCCTTACCTTGGCGACGCTTTCTCTTGGCGAGGCCTGTATTTGGCGTCACCTCCACCTAGGCGATGCCTTACGTTGACTTTGACCTTGACTTTGTCAACGCCCGGGTACGGGACGGTACAGGAACATTTCTACCTGATCAGATTTTCAAACAGAGTAAGTTCATTTTTACTCTAAATATCCTTTGTTCTCTGTTTTTCTTTAGGAATTAGTCATCAATATTGGTGGGGTCAGTTGAGAAGTTTAACCCTTTCAACTTATTCTACTATATACTGAATTTTTATTATGTTTGGATAACTTGCATTAGGCCCGTAAATCTTGAAGTTTATCCAGACTATGGGGAATAAAATTCTAAAAGTTGCTTGGAAAGGAAGCAATTGAGGTAAGGGAAGCTAAATTTAATTTTTAATAGAACCCTAGGCTAGAAGATCTGGATGTGGAAGGGACGTGGTCCCAATATTCAATTTCTCTTGCAGGGATGTTGTGTGTTTAAATATATTGGGTTGTTTGTTTATATGTAATTTAAATTTGTGGAAATATTAGGTTTTGATGATTTAGTATTAAAGTGTTATTTTTTTATGTCAAATAGACTTTTGAATATTGTGGATCACTTTTTGAATGATATTGTATGACAGAATGGTATGGAATTGAATTCATACATTTGGGATAATGTATGGATTGATGTTTGTTGTGTATTAAGTATTGATGCCTATGTGGTAATAGAGATCTCCGAGCTTCACTGATGATCTAAGTCACATAGACTAAGATATCAGGTGGTAAGAAGCTGATGGGGGAGTTCATGCACACCGTGACATATGAGATGCACGGCTTGGGTTGTATTGAACTTACTCTGATCCTTTCTGTTGGATTCGCTAGTAATCTTTGGATCAGATGTTAGTCTCTGGTAGGACTTACTTAATACGGGTCTTCCGGAAGACGTTGTTTGTTGAATATTCTAGATGTGTAGATCCATGTGAGATCTATGTGATTGTTTTATTGTTGAGATTTGAAGAAAATTGAATAATTTGATAAATTAATCATGTAATTTGGTTTTATCTTTTGATTTAATTGTGTATATTATAAAATTCTATTTTTACTAGCTTACCCTTGCTTTTCTTGTTGTGTTTAAACTGCGATGATTGTACTATGTACACGAGTAGATGACCATACAGGTGCAGGAGATCCTTAGAGGTTTCAGAGTATTGTTTTGAGTTATGGATATGTAAATATTTGTATTTTTATAAATCCTAATCATGTACTAGGAATGTTTTGACAAACTCCAAGTTTGTATAGAAACTGGTAGAACTTTGATTGTAATAGTTATATGTAAATTATGGGGTGCTACACTAATAAAGACTAAGACTAACTTAGAATTTAAAGTAATAAGTAACTAAAACCTTGGTAACTAAAAACAGAGAGGCAAGAAGCATTTTGGGTCACTTTTCCAAGCCTTTTCACACATTTGAATGTTCATATGCAAACAGCGACACACATGGAGCTTATGGAATAGATAAGGAACACATATGCATTAGGTTCACCATTTCTACTGAATTTCAAAGGAGAAACATATGATATTTAAATTTGAATTTTCCTTAATTTTAAACTCACGACTATTTATATAACCTTCATACACTTGTAATTTCAACTTCATCCTATCTACTGCAATTTTGTTTTTACCTTCCTTATAGAATCTCTTCGAGAAAAAATTATGTACTTCATTATTCATTTGCGAAGGGTTATGCACCTAGTTCCCTTCTACATGCAACCTTGTTATTTTGTTTTTACTCCTTTTCCAAGTGAGAAAATTTACAGTTAATATCATCTTCTTTAACAATCTTGTTTTGTTTTCTGGTTATTTTAATCATTTCTAATTCAAATTTTCTCTTGACTTAAATTTTGCATCTCTTTTATTTTTTTTCCATATCATTAAGTTTCTTTGTTTTATCTTGGTGTTTTTGTGAATATAATTGAAGTCTCCTAGTATACACCATAAAGATCATGTACTACTTTCTTTCCTCTCCCTCAATTCTCAACTTTTTTCATATGATGAACAAATATTTACCAACACAACATTCCTCCTATTGTCCTTCCAAATTCCTTCAAAGCCCACATATCTCAATCCCAAGAATGATAATGTAACTTCAAATACCTTTGAATCTCCTAAACATAGTAACCAACAACAAAATCTCATAAACATAGTACTCTTTTCCAAGTACACCACCCTACCTCATTTTCACCCACAAGAGAAAAAATCATTTTCCAACATCCTCATTGATGGCAGAGCCCCTAGCCACACATAACCACATAGATGAAGACCTAAAGGTTGTTTATGGATTTATTTGCAAATATGGGTCTAATTGGGGTTTTATTTATTTTAGTAATCCCAATTAAAAGGATAACTCTAGGATGAAAGAATGTACAAACATATCCAAGAAGACCTTCAACTCATCAAAACATAAACTAGAGTTTTGGTCAGAAAAACACAAGAAGACTAAGTTTCGACTGACTAGTTAACATTATTTTTGGGCCAAGCTTTAGCTTAAATAAATTGTATAAAGTTATATAGGATTTCATGAGTCATGTATTGGGCCTATTAGCATAAAATAATTGGACCAAATATTTGGGCCAAGTAGCATATGTTTTTGGGCTTGTATTTGGGCCAATAGTAAAATAGGTATAGTTAAGGTTAAAAGTGACTAATTAGGGTAATAATTGAGCTTCTTTTAGCCCAATGTAACCCTAAGACGTCTAGGGTATATTAGAGGATGAAAATTACCTTGGCATGGAGCACATGAAAATCCACATGGCAACCTAGGAGTGGAGAGGATTTAGCATGTAAGGTGTAAGCTAAACATGGAAAGCATGAGTCCACATGACACCTTCTCATTAGAGAATTTTATTTTGAATTTTCAAATTTTGGCTCCAAAATGTTCAGCCCTCTCTTCTATCAATTGAGGTGCTTGGCTCACAAATTAATAAGATCAATTTTAGAGTGTTATGCTGCCAAGTTGCTAGCTTTTGCACTCTCTTGTCTAAATCTCTCTAGGTTAGACACCTTTGGTCTTCTCCTTCACCTCTCACTAGTGCAGAAACATAAAACAAATGCGGTTGTTTTGAATTTATAAATGCGGCTTTATAACCGCATTTGATCAACACGCACTTGTAAATCAAGAAATATAAATGCGGCTATATAGCCGCATTTATAAATACCATTTACAAGTGCGGTTATTTGCTTTAACCGCACTTGTATATGCCGAATCATTAAAAAAATTAAAAATTTTAAAACATCGTCAATCTTGTGTGAAGCCAAGATTGATGAAGAGTCACGGGAGCAAACAACGGTGGCGGCAGCAGAAGCGACGACGGACAGGGAAGCAACAACGGAACAAACCAAAAAATCCACAAGAAACCACGAAGACAATGAAAGAGTGCTTCGAGACCACCAATGCAAGGAAAAAAACATATATAAGAAAAACGAAAAACATTTATGCATATATTTGTGAAGATGAAGAGGAAAAAAGAGAGTTCAAGAAACTTACATTGCACAAATGGAATGCAGATGCAGTAGAAGGAGACGAACTCAGAGTGCGAACGCGAAACGAAGGCAAAAACGAGAAATAAAGTTTGAAATTGTGTGTGGCGCGCTTCAAAATTTAGGGTAAAAAAGGATTTACGAATGCGGTTAAAGGTAAAACCGCATTCGTAAATCAAAGAATTTTGATTTACGAATGCGGTTATTCAAATAACCACATTCGTAAATCAAGCGCTTTGATTTACAAGTGCGGTTATACAAATAACCGCATTCGTAAATCAAAATAATTTCAAAAATGCCACCGCGTTTTTTTCAAAAGCGGGTAGCGCAAAAGCCGCACTAAATAAAGCGTATCCTTTTCTTCTTTTTGCACTAGTGTCTCCAGGTGATATGACCCAACCAATCACTCTCCCTACTCCTCATGTACCTTCAAGGAATCCATAGCTTCATTGGAGCCATCCTTGTTCCATTTCTTCCATCAAGCTTTTGCCCAATCCTCTAAAAAATTCAATAAATCAATTCAGAATAAAGATACACATCATCACCCATTCCATGTCTCTTGCATACACAACACTTGGACCCTTTATTTTTACATTAATTGTTTTATATATCTTCATTTAACCTCTCCCAAAACCCTGACATTAAACAAAAATATTCTCATTTATCCACCGAGTGAATCTCCCTCTTATTTTGAGATCTTATCTTTCATTCTTTTCCCATTATATCCTTTTTTTTTTCCATTGGACAAATGATCCTTCATAGATTTCTCCTTACTTTCTCCTTCCCAAACACAATATCTTTGCTCAAATATCACAATTTTACTAGCTTTAAGGACATCATCTTTCAATTAGAATAGTTTGTTATAACTAACAATATTAAATGAAATGCATGTCTCAAAGTTCTTTTACTACTAGTTGAGTAGTTCCCTTGATGCATGAGTAATTTTACTTTTATAAGTTTGGAAAATTATGTAAATCAAAATTCATTTCACTAAAAATTAGTGTTGATATTATGATACAAAAATAATATACATGAACAACAAAATAAAGTAAAAAAAATGAAAAATAGTATCAAAATGACAAAAATAAATGAGAAAAACGCAAACTCATAAGTAAGAAGATGAAACAAATACATATTTAAAGAACTATCACACTTCATTTAAACACTCTACAAATCAATCGTAAATAATGAGTTCAGGTGCATAACTATTTTCTTATTTTATTTATCTTTTTTATGTAAATAGAAAAGTCCTTCAACAAAATTGTTTCATGAAATAGTGTTTATACACAAAGTCAACCACATTTACAAAAATCCTAGCATTGAAATATGCATGATTTTGAATATGAGATAGATTCTTTTTTCATCTTTTAAAATCTCTATTGAATATTACTTCATTTTGTTATCTTTTAAAAAAATTCTGGTCATCCTAATTAACTATCATATGGTAATCTTAATTAACTATCATACAATATTTAAAATTCTCAATTAAATATTATAAGCTTATATATATATATATATATATAAATGAATAGATGGCATGGCAATTAATGAAACGTGATTTATAAGGAGGTTTGCATCTCTTCTTGAAGTCGTTTTCATTGAAAATTTTCATCCAATTAATTTTTTTAATGACAAACTTTAAACGTAAGTACAGTTGCAATGAAAACTTTAAAAATATACTATTAAATGTTCGTTCTTAAGAAGTCAGGTACGGTCAAGTTTATACTGTATTTATATATTATGTAGTTGTATAAGATTATTTTGAATTAACTTTCTATATACTTATTTTTTATTCAAATCATTTTTTTATCATACCTCACATAGGACCCTTGGACCAGTTTCTATAGAACTAATTAAAATTCATTAATACAGTATGTTTAACATAATTATATTATAGAATAATATAACTCTGAAATTAACTCTTTTATTTATTCTAATTTATATCAACGTTAGAGGTTCATTAGTATATCAAATAAGATAAAGTCACGCTAGTATTTATTATTTTCACCTAATTTATACTTAATTTTAACTTAATCATTAGAATACCTTTTGCACTATACTACCTACACTAATAAAAAAAAATCGAAGATTTTGTGTGGCATAAGGGAGGATAGAGACTTTTCCGAACTTTCTAAAAACAATTTTGAATTTAAAAAAAAAAATTATAAAATATTTAAATGAACTAAATACCTTTTTAAATATACTCTAATAATTGCTAAGTATAATATTCATAAAATTATGATTCGTGTCAAGTGTGGAGTGCCTTATTTGTAGTTGTACAGCTATATACCAACGTATGGATTGAACATACGATAATTTTGTACGTTTGTTTTGTCTCCATTATATTTTTGTCTGTGTCCGATGTTGGAAAACAAAGCTCACCCATGCAAACTTTTCTTTCCTTAAACATTGGCTTTGTGGTTGAGCGTTGCAGAAGAGGAAGCATTCATGTCAAACGCAGATCAAGCTCGTACTTTATTTGGAATTTCTCTCTCTCAGAGACCCAAATGGCAACAATTCTTCATTTGCTCTTCCGGCTTCTTCTTTGGATACCTTGTTAACGGCATATGTGAGGTATGTATATGCATAGACACACTTACCTGGTATTTGCTTCAATATATATGTGGTTTGAAACTGCAAAACCAGAATAAGCCATGGTCTTTCATATATTCTTGTTGCATACATCTACTTCCTTTGTTTTTTCATAACAAGGTAATTACTAGTAACTACTAACTGGCTAGAAGATTAGTTATGTTTTTGCTCCAATAATTTTCTGTCTTTTGTTTTTATTGCTTTTATTTGTGCTTCAATTGGACACTTTCTGTAAGTAAAACCAGACAATCATCCGGATAAATATGTAACTTTTTTTCCTTTTTTGTTTGATGCCTCTGAATATTTTGCAAGTTTCTGTATGTGCAAGTTATCCTTGAAATGATTTAGTATTTGATATTGATTCTCGCTCTTATGCTGAGTTTCAGGAATATGTGTATAACAGGCTTCATTTTAGGTAAATTTTGATAACCTTGGAACTCTTTTTATTGATTAGTATCTTTTCTTTGTGATGAAATAGTTGATGCTTGACTTGGTTTGTTTCAGCTATGGTTGGTACTTTACATTTATTCAAGGAATTGTTTACTTGTTGCTGATTTATCTCTACGGCTTCACAAGCAAGCAAATGGTGAACCCATGGAAAACTTATGTGAAGCTTTCTGCTGTGCTTATGGGGTCCCAAGGCCTAACAAAGGGATCTTTGGCTTTTCTGAACTACCCTGCACAAATCATGTTCAAATCCACAAAGGCAAGTGACAAAAAGGCACAAGGGAAAAAAAAAATCAGAGTTGTGCTTTATGACTCAGTCCCTTGAACTGTGTTAATTTAGAATATTGGAATTAATGTAATGAGAATCAACTTTGTTACTTCAGGTTCTTCCAGTGATGCTGATGGGATCCTTCATACCAGGTCTAAGAAGGAAATATCCAGTTCATGAATATGTATCTGCTGTTCTTCTGGTGATTGGCTTGATCATGTTCACACTAGCAGATGCACAAACATCACCCGATTTCAGTGTCATTGGTGTTCTCATGATATCTGGTGCTTTGATCATGGACTCCTTCTCGGGAAATCTGCAAGAAGCAATCTTTAAAGTAAACCCTCAGACCACACAGGTGATTTAATTTCTGTGATATTCCACATACTAATGCCATCCATTTGTAAAATGTGTGACTATTTAGTTGCATATATTAGCATAATAGATGATTTTCTTGTTCCTTGTTAATACTCAGATGGAGATGCTTTTCTGCTCTACTCTGGTGGGTTTGCCTTTGTTAATCCCTCCCATGCTTTTTACAGGAGAGTTATTCCAAGCATGGACTTCATGTTCACAGGTGAATTTGAAAATTGGAATAACTTTCTCCTTTTTCCATACTTGACTTTTGCTTATTTCTTCATAAAGTCATCTTATCCTTTTCTTGCAGAATCTGTATGTGTATGGAGTCTTAGTGTTTGAAGCAATGGCCACATTTATTGGCCAAATTTCTGTGCTGTCACTCATTGCCCTTTTTGGAGCTGCCACTACAGCCATGGTAAATTAGTCTCACAAGTTTTCCTAGTTCCCTTATGTTTGTTTGGAATTGGGACCATTATATGACTCTAACATTAATTACTCTCTTATGTCACCATAACTTGATAAAACATAAGAAAAGCACCATAGTGTTTTACTTAAACATTATAAAATTATCAGTGCTTAAAACATCTTGTAACTAAACATTCAAAATTGGAACTGAAATTTGATTTGGAGCAAGATAAGAACAGCACCATAGTATTTTAATCAAATATTAAACCCTTTATGTGCTCTTAAGTGAGTTTTTTTCTTCCTTGAATTTCATGACAGATAACAACTGCTAGAAAGGCAGTGACACTGCTGCTATCATACCTCATATTTACCAAACCAATGACAGAACAACATGCTGTTGGACTTCTACTCATAGCTATGGGGATTTCATTGAAGATATATCTTGATGACAAATCTAACAAAAAGACCTCAAATTCTTCTCCTATTGTCAATATTCAAAAACCTCCTGAGCGCAAAGAATTTACAGCACAGTCTTATTATGCAGGAGAAGATGAAGAAAGGAGACGATTTGTCTAACACTTTCAGATACAATTTGATCATGAAGTGCATAAAACTATAACTTGATGTCAAGTTAGAATGTTTTATATATTTGAACACTCTTTACAATAAGCTACTAGAATTCAACAAGGAATGAATGGCTGGTGAGGGGGCTTATGTAGTTGTATGAAGTCATTAGGGGCTTATGTAGTTGTATGAAGTCATTGCTAATTATTGGAAAAACACAAGTTACATTGTTTTTATACTCTAACATTTTACCTTAAGATTCATGAAGAAGCTTACGAAAGTAGATTAAATAAAGCTTATAAACGTTTTAGTATAGATATCTCTAGAATTGTTGTTTTGAAAAATGGTCCTTGGAACTCAAGGATGGCCTTCAATGTGATTTCCTTTTACTTCCAAAATTTAGTTCATCTTTAACCTCCATTAAAGTTTTATCAAATGAAGTTCTAATCTAAACATCCCATTGAAAGTATCAGAACCCAGCTAGATTTGGGGGTTCGCTTGGACAAGAAAGCAAGCAATGGAGACAAATGTGGTTATAAATGATCGTCTGATTACAAAAAAAAAAAGAGCTATTTGTATGAAAGTTGTTGTCTTGAACAATATCATATTTTATTGCTTACACATATTTTTGAGAATGTTAATCAAACTTTTGCGCTGCATTGATTGTTGCAGGTGGCTAGAGTGTTATGTGAGGGAACACCAAACTTTTGGGTGAATGCTGATTTAATACAGGGAAGAGTGACAGAGGAATGATAGGGGTGTATATGGGAAAAAGTTATTAGTGTTGAGATGCATGTTTCCTTTCCTTGTTTGGTTTTTATAGTAATAACAACTCAACAATATTTTTAAATATTTGGTTTAGGAGGACATGCGAATAGTACAAGAACAAGAGTAGATATTTGGTCCTGTGATGGTTCTCATGAAGTTTATTAAAATAAACACATAATATAACTAAATAGTTATATTTCTTTTTCGGTTCTTACCATGTTTTTTTTTTGGCTAATCACTTGAGTGGGATGTGAAATAGATAACTTGGTGCAATTTATTTTTTATAATAATTTAGTTTGGTTTTGCAAGCATATTTTGACATAATGAATATAGGTATGTGACCATCCTTTCATTGGCTCAACTTTTCTAATGGTAACAGATAACAAATAAAAATTAGTCTTTACTCCTTAATGGTTAATTGGATCCTTTATTAGTTAGGTTATGTGCTTTATGTTGGAACACTTACATGTATTAGTTAGGTGACCAACAACTTTATTCTCGAATTGATGTGGTTTATTGCACTTTAAATCACATCTCTACTTACTTTCTATTGTGATAGTAAATTCACCCTTCTTGGAATGTTTTCTTAAATGTGTTTTGTATATCACATTATATTCATGTTCTTTTATTAGGAATGAATAAATATTTGCCAATAAAAAATAAAAATGAATAAATAAAGAGCTATTTTAAAAGGGTAAATTGTTGGTGGTCATTTACTAATGAATTAGTACATTCAGTGTGTCAGTGGATTTTTTTTTTTTAAAGATTTAACCCGTTAAACATTTTTATTATTTGTCACTCATTTTTTTAATATACGTATCATGTTTGGAAAATTTATGAAAGTAACGGGATTTCAAAACCGTCGAAAATAACGGGGTTTCCAAACTGTCGAGAATAATAGGGGTTTTCACACCATCGGGAACAATGGGGGTTTTCAAATCGTCAAAAAGAGCGAGAGTTTCAAAGAATCATCAAATTTTCAGGAGTTTGTAAAAAACGTCGATAATCCGTTAGTGACGTTGAATCTTTTAAGGAAAAAACAAACCGCGAATAATGTACTTAATGGGGTTAAAACCACCAAAAACGCTAAATATAACCCGTTAAAAATATTTTTTCTTATAATGTAATATGAGCCCATAAAATAATAAGTATTACTTCTAAGATTATAAAAATAATATTTTAAATTTGTAATAATAGTATATTAAAATTATATTATGAATATTAAGAATAATAATAGTTTCACAGAGAAATTATTGTAATTATGGAACATACATTTTTTAAAGTAATGAATCGTACGAAAATGAAATTAATATTCATAATATAATTTTAATACATTATTACAAGTTTAACATATAATTTTTACATGTACGCATTTTAAATTAATATTTATTATTTTATTAATTGAGATTATAATATCACTACAAGAAAATTATTAAAGATCTATTAATTAAGAGATTAAAAATAATTAATTATTATATTAACTAAATAAAATATTATTTTAAAAATTAAAAATTATTAATAATAAAATAATTTGTATTATTAATAAAAATTTATAATAAAACTATATGCAATATTTTAGTAACTAATAATTGTAAAAATATATTTATTTAGTTAAAGATAATGTTTTTAGTCTTTATGTAATTGAAAACTATTTTTTAATTTATAAACTATATACTTTTTAGTCAATACGAATAAAAAAATTAAAAATTAATGTTTTGGTTTTTAATTATAGTATCATTAAATACTTAAAATTTTAGTCATTATTAATTAATTCTTTTAAAATTATAAACTAATCTTTTTTCTGAATATGATCTCCATGTGTGGTATTCCTAAATTTCCAAAACTAAGTATGCATTTGGAGGTTATATTGACCAAAAGCTATATATTATTATGTTTACAGTTTAATTAATGGTTTTGTATATGTGAAAAGTAACTGGAGAATGTGAAAAGGATATTCTAACAGGGCCACGTGTCAAAAGGGGAGTAGCTTGGTGACATATATTAATAAACTATAGTTTATGAAATAAATAAGATATAGATATGTACCATATTAATTAATTGCAATAGGCAACAATTTTAATAAGTTTCTGAGGTGGTTATTGTTATTATAGGCATGCAGAGAACTATTTATAGTATCCTTAGTCATTAATGTTTTTGCATGTTTAGCTGCAACAGCTGCTATTCTATTTTCTTCATCAAGATATTCTAATGAGAAGCATTTTAAATAGCACAACTACTTAATCATTAATCTTTATCAAAATAATTTTCTTATACTATTCTATATATTTTTAAATTTTAATTTCTAATATTTTTTGTTTTAAATTTTTCGCCGTGATGGAGAAATAAATATTTCTGCAGTTTATTTATCATGAATGTTGTTGGAATTATTTTTATTCTTTTATGGATATTTGAGATATCAAATTTTATCAATTTATTCGTTTTATAACTATTGTAAATATATATAGTAATTATTCAAATTCTGACTAGCTTTGCAACTTTCACATACATTTACCAACCAAAAGCTTATTTTTTTATTTTATTTTAAGTTTGATTGTAAATATTTAGAATATAATATAAAGTTAATAGTAAAATATATAATATAATCACTTAAACTAAAAAATATAATTTTAAGTTTTATTGTAAATATTTAGAATATAATATAAAGTTAATAGTAAAATATATAATATAATCACTTAAACTAAAAAAATATAAGTAAGAATTTGTAAGACATTAAAATTAATGTTAAATCTAAAAGGCACTTTTGTCCCAAGGAGGTGGAGTTCACTTTAGGAGTGCATTTTGTTTATTGTTTAATGTATTTTATTTAAGCATGTTAGGGTTCTCATTTAATTGTGAATCTCTAATTCATGTTACACGGTCTAATAATAATTAGATTGTTTGAAATTAGACACTTTAATCCTCCTTAATTATAATTGTCTAACTCAAGTTTGACACTCTAATCCTCATTTAATTATGAATAGAAAACTGTTGTTAGATAATCTAATGATAATTAGACTTTCTGAGTATTAGATACTTTAATCATCATTTAGTTCTGATTGTCTAACTCATGTTAGAGTTAATTGTCATTGTCTAACTCATGTTAAACGATCTAATAATAACTACATTGTCTAAGAATTAGACATTTTAATCCTCCTTACTTACAATGTTTAATTCTTATTTAATTAAAAATGAAAAAATGATAATTACATTGTCTAGGTGTTATGTATTTTAATATTTCATTGTGACGGTCTAACTCATGTTATAATTTATTTCAAACATGTTAAATAATGATTACTTTAACATATTTATCTCTCTATATATAATCAATATCTTATATAATTTATTTTTTTATATAACATAAATTATAAATTAATAATAATAAATTAAGTATGAAAATAACTATGTATTTTTTTCACATTTTTTTTATAATAATGTAGTATGAAAAGGTTATATCTTTTATTATTTTCGTAAAAATTCAATTAAATAAATAATTAGGTTTTTAATGACAATTAAATCAAATAAATACTTTGAAATTATCATGTTATTCATGCAATAATATTATTAGTTAGGTTACTTTTTTAACTTTATGCGAAATTCTTCTTAAATACATTATTAAATCTTTTGAAATTGCACATCTCTCACTCATCATATCAATATATCTCTAATTATACTATTCATATATTCATATGACATGTCACCAATCACAAAATATATAAATAGTAACCAAAAATAAAATTTAATTAAAATTTAAAAGCTACAATTTTTTAAAAACACACTAATCTCATAAAATATCTCATTATATTTTATATTTTTTTTTATCCTCCAACCCAGTTTTATATTTTGTTTTTCAATAATAAATACGCGAAAGTTAAACCTACACAAACAAAAATAAATAATTATTTACTTAGGTCAACTAAACATTCATACACTTATTATAAATTTAAATTTAATTTAAAAATAAATTTAACTAGGTTAAACTTTCTTAATCTTAATATTTTATTAGTATTTATATTACCTTTAAAAAAATCTACCGTGGAGTTAACGTTTATTAGACTTACATTATTTTTGTTTTTTTTTCTTTAAGTTAACATGAACTAAATTTTCACAATCTTAACATTTTATTATTAGTTTTAAAAGGAAAATTCTCCTTACACTTTCATACATTTTCCCTACATCTTCATATTTTTTTAATTCCAATCCTATCTTTATAAGTATATGTTAGGATTTTTTGTTTACTTTTTTTTTTTTTACACTGGATTGTAAAATCCATAACACCCCCTTACTATGATATATATTTTAGATTACGCAATCTGAAAGATAATTCTAGATTTGAAAATATCTTTTGGACGGTACAATCCATAATACATTTTAAAATTACATTCTAGATTGTACAATCTGGAAGATTTAAGAACGTTAAAAAATAAAAATAAAAAATAAAATAAAAAAAATGAAAAATAAAGGTGCAGAGAAGTTGCTTTCCCCCACACTACAATTTTTTCTTCTTCTTCTTTCTTTTCTCTCTCTCTCTCTCTCTCTCTCCATATTCTCTTCTCTCCCTCTCTCTTTTTTTTTCTCTCCTAATCTTCATCTATTTTAGAATCTGATCATACCACGTTGTAGCAGAGGAGTTAAGGAACATTTCTACCTGATCAGATTTTCAAACAGAGTAAGTTCACTTTTACTCTAAATATCCTTTGTTCTCTGTTTTTCCTTAGGATTTAGTCATCAATCTTTGTGGGGTCAATTGAGAAGTTTAATCCTCTCAACTTATTTTATTATATACTGAATTTTTGTTCTGTTTGGATAACTTGCATTAGACCCGTAAATCTTGAAGCTTATCCAGACTGTGGGGAATAAAATTCTAGAAGTTGCTTGAAAAGCAAGCAATTGAGGTAAGGGAAGCTAAATTTAATTTTTTTATAGCACCCTAGGATAGAAGATCTGAATGCAGAAGGGACGTAGTCCCAATATTGAATTTCTCTTGCAAGGGTGTTATTTGTTCATATATTGTGTGTTTGTTTATATATTATTTAAACTTTATAAATATTATTATATTTTGATAGTTGAGAGTTAAATATTGTTTTTGACGTTGGAAAAGTTCTGGAATGATATGAATTTTTAAATGTTATGTGATTGAATGATATGTATTATATATGAATGATGTAAATTGTATGAAAGTGATGTCATACATTTGGGATAATGTATGAGTTGTTGTTTGATGGTACGTTAAGTATGAAAAGCCTATGTTTAACGGAGATCCTCTGGCTTCACTAATGATCTAAGTCATGTAGACTAAGATATTAGGTGGTGAGAAGCTGAGAGGGAGTTCATACACACCGGGTCCCACTGTAGACACTCGGTATTGGATGTTTGAACTTACCCTGATCCTTTCTATTGGATTCGCTGGTAATCTTTGGATCAGGTGTTAGTCTCTAGTAGGGGCATACTTAATGAGTATTCCGGAAGACGAAGTGGGATTGAAATGAAATCCAATATTGTGATTGAAAATAGATCCATGTGTGGTCTATATGAATGATGGAATTGGTATTGGAATTCTACATGAAATTACTAAAGAAATGTTTATAAATTATTAGTCTAAATTGGTTCTATTTCCATGAATTATGTTATGGATTTTCTTTGCATTAACTTACCCTTGCTTTTCTTGCTGTGTTTGAACTGCGATGAGTGTACTACGTACACGAGCAGATGATTTTACAGGTGTCGGAAGGTCTAAAGAGCTTTAGGGTGTTGATTTTGAAACCTGTATTGTAAATATTTATATTTCTATAAATCCTAATCATGTATTAGGAATGTTTTGAAAAACTCCAAGTTTGTATAGAAACTGAGAGAACTTTTATTGTAATAGTTACATGTAAATTATGGGGTGTTACAGAAGGTATTTTCAAATCCAAAAATACATAGTATGATAATGGTTACAGATTGTACAATCCAAAAGCTATTACCAAATCCAGGAATACCTTATGAATTTTGTAATCCATAATGGATTTTTTAAAGAAAAGGGAATATTTTAGATTGTAGAATCCAGGAGGTGTAAATAGAAAATATAATATTTTTGAATGGTAGAATCCATAAGTATTTTTTAATAATAAAATTGTCTTTTTGACGGATCTATTGGCGTCTACAGAAGTGCAGTAAGAAACCGTCTTTATAAAATAGTTTTATTTCCCGTACAATATTATTCTCACGATACTTGCGTAATAAGATTGGGTAAAAACTTATAATAATATTTTTTATTTTCAATAAAATTTAAATTTCAATCGTACTAATAAATTGACTAATAAAATATTTTATTAAAATATATATTTTTTTAAGGTAATACATGTAAACACATGTTTACTATTCCAATTCAAAAAATAATATGAAATATTTATATATATAATAATAATAAATTATATTTTAATTTTATTATTAAAAAGACTAAGGTCTTAAATTATATACATAATCTTCATTTAGCATTTGATGAGTATTGAAACCTAAACCACCTATGTGTTTTAGAAAGACAATAAAATATTATTAAATATTAAAAATTTATTGTCGAATTTTGTGAGGGTGTCATGAATTAGAAATTGAAGATAGTTTCTTCATGCACCTCCATACTTATCTTCTTTCACCCCATACTTCAAAAAATACTCAAATTACCTTTTGATATTTTTCATTGAATTTTTTTCTTTAATTTTGGAATGTGGAATTCACAGACTTTTCGGGTTATAGAATCTAGAAGTTAAAATTTGTCTTTCAGATTGTACAATATTTCAAATTGCACAATCCATACTACAAATTTGTATTCCAAGTTATAGAATTTGGAATGGATAATTTTAGAATTTTTAAAAATA
The DNA here is from genome assembly GCF_000499845.2 of Phaseolus vulgaris. Taxonomy (NCBI): domain Eukaryota; kingdom Viridiplantae; phylum Streptophyta; class Magnoliopsida; order Fabales; family Fabaceae; genus Phaseolus; species Phaseolus vulgaris. Next base: position 34,115,004 of record NC_023750.2, on the reverse strand, counting down.
TGAGACTACAAGAAAAAATTATAAAGTGTATAAAAACAATTCTAAAATTTTAAAATATGTGGGTTATGTGAGCCAATCCACCCTACATTTTTTCTCAGTAGGTCACGGACCGACCCACACGGTCATCCCTCTTTGTCATCCTTATTTAGGATGTAAGTTCGCTTGAAAATGTTACCATGTGAATCACAAAGTGTGATTAATGAATAATGCATGAAATATAATGTATATAGAATGAAACATGCTGTTCTAAGTAATTAATAAAGAGGTAGTATTAAGTTGATGTTGTATTGCGTGAATATTAACTTGGAAGATTCAATTAGATTTCAAATTCTACCAACACATTCATATAAACATAGGTATCATGTGATAAAATTCGATAGAGAATCTTGAGGGTTTTTTTCATCATAGTGCAATTTTGTTTCATTTTTCTATAAATGGACAGATTTTTTTTTAATTTTCAAATTAGAAAAATATATAATAAATACGATTTAGTTTCATTGAAATCGTTAACGTTAATGTTCTATACGGTTTTTCTAAATATCACAGAAATCATATACATCATATACGAATTCAATGTATTTTAAAACTATTTTTTTTACAAAAGAAATCATATACAAGAAATACAAATTTAATTAAAAAATCAAATACGATTTTATAAAAATAAATTCATGTAAAAATCGTAGATCACAAATTTGATTTCAAATTTACAACCGTAAATCACATATACGCTTTTTGAAAAATTAATTTTTAAAATTAAAACCTTTTTATATTAAAGAAAATCGTAAATCACATATTCTTTTTTAATATAAAATAATTTAAATTTAAGTTTCTTTTAATACATTTAAATTATTTTAAATTCTTAATAAATTAATTATGTAATATTTTTATAATATAAAATGACCAAAATAAATCTAATTCATGAGATAACAAACTAAATTATAGAAAAATAGTACAAGACTCTACATTCTACTATTGTGGATATGGACAATTTGATCTATTGTGGCCATCATTTCTACCGTAAGAGCATTTGTTTGGCTTATCTTTCAAAACCGATAATTCAAATACAAAACAGAGGTGATTTGTTAATTGAGGCACCTTTCCCAAATGATAGTTTTTTGGCCACGGAAAAGATTTTAGGATTAAAAACTTGAATGACTTTCAGGAACTTAGCTTTAATACCAATTGTTAAAAATTTAGGCCTTAAACAAGAGGAAGATGAATTGTTTATGAAAGATTTTCGCAAATGTTGAAAGTATATTGAAAGCCAATGAGGAATCAATGAAGTATAAATCAATTAAGCCAATTTCAAAACTGTTTTTAATGTAAATCTAGAAAATCAATTAGTTGTTTTTGCTAAATCGGTTGTTTTTATCAGCAGAACATAGCAAAAACAAACTTAAAAGAGAGTAGGGATAGAGAGATCAACACAAAGAATTTATACTGGTTCACTCTTAACCAAGAGCTACATCCAGTGCTCATAAACCTCTGAGAATTCACTAAGCAATCAAATACATTGATTACACAACACACACCAAAGAGGTGATCTTGAACCCTTCAAGAACACACACCACCTTTGGCAAAACACCACAGATTTCATAACAACTTTTGAATCTGTACAACACCAGTCTTTACAGAAATACAGTAGTAAAGAGATAAAGGAATGAGTACAGGTACAATCTCATATTGAAGTAAAAAGAATACAATACAATCATATTCCACTCTTAGAAAAAGATCTAAAGCTTCAAGCAATCTTGGAAAAACTGTTTTAAAAGTGTTATCTTTAATCAATCACAACCAGGAGCGTATAACCACTTCTTTATACTCCAAACTGTTGTTAAAAGCATTTAATGAAAGAACCAAAATAGTTTTAAATCAATTAAAACATATTAAATCAACTTAACAAAATTCTATTAAGGATTTCAAAAAATCAACCGATTGAAAACACGAAACAATATTGAATTGGCTTGACAGGAAAGTCAACCAATTTCAAGCCTTTTCAAATTCTTTTCAAAAACCTCTAAGTGTAAAATAACCGGTTGAATCAAAATTTCAACAGGTTGATTTTCCACTTTCTTTAGAAAACATTTTTTTTTTTAAAAGAACTTGAATCAAGCAACCTTGGATCATAACTATGAGTGAATTAACAAATTCAAACTACACAAAACACACACACAACAAGCAGTAGAGTCTTCAAGCAATCTACTTGGATTTGGAGACATCAAAGCTCATGTTCAATAATCACCCCCTATTTGGTGAAGACAAATCCCTAGTTTACTTGTGTTGCTCTATTTGAATTTGGAAGCACCTGCAAAGCAGAAATTGTGCATGTACAAGATAGCAATAATAACCCAGGTTTTAAGAGTACCCAAGAACCAGTTTTCATCAATAGGTTTCTAGCAAGAAAACCAACAAAATCAGTGTGAAAACTAATATGAATGAGGTGAAAGATTAGAGCATTCAGGAAAAACACAATAAACCAGAATATAAAAACCAGATAACTCTCCCCCTATTTGTCTTTACAAATAGAGTAAGACAAGGGATAAAACAAAAACAAAAAAACAAATTGTTCAGCAGGCTAAAATAGGATAAGAAATAAAGCAATAAAATTCTTCAATCATCTTTGCCATATTAAAGCTCAAAGAGCTGATTTTGAACAGCTTCAATCTGTTCATCAACGTTATGGAATCTTGTCACACAAAACTCATGATGACTCCTTTGTTCATTTGCAAAGTTGTCCATCCTGCTTACCATCAATCTCTCAAAGGTGACATAGATGTGATGCGTTCTCCCATATTTCTAGCACTTGCACCAACACCAAAAGCATCATCGTAACCAACATTATCTTGCCCAACTTGGTTTCCATCATCACCATCACTTCCAGCAACAACAACAACAGGTTCTCCTTCATCATCTTTAACATGGATACCACTTGAAGAACCAGCTTTGTCACCATCTTTGCTCACCCATTTTCCTCCAATTTTAGTGAATCCCATCTTGCTTAGGGATCCATTGTTGACTTAGTGTGATGCCTTTACCACTTTAGTTATCTCCTCTTCAAGATTAAATTCAAAATAATGCAAAAACTTAAAGATAACTATAGCATATGGATAGTGATAATCACTTAACCTCATGGATTTTTGCATATGCTCCTTGATGATATGGATCCAATTAATCTTGATCTTGTTCATGATGTAGTAGATAAGGACAAGATCTTCCTCAGTGAGTACTGAATGGTTGCTTCCTCTTGGAGTTAGCATCCAAGACATAATAAAAGCAACAACCCTTTCATTTAGCTTTAAACCTCCCACCGAAAAGTTCCTCACTTTAGATTGAGGATTCTTGAGACAGTTTCTATAGAACTACATTTTGTTGAATTCCTCAACAACCCCAATGTTCCCTTTGTTTATCCTTAATACAACATACTTCAGCCCAACAACAACATACTAAACCTCTACAGTTATCTCCATGTTTTTGCCTTTCACATGACATCAAAGATTGTCTCCATCCACATGAAGACTTGTGTAAAACATATTCACTAAGTCAGGATAAATATTCCCTGAGAGCTCCAGAAATCTTTTCAGCAGTTGCTCCTTCAAGACATGCCTCACTTTAGTGAGATTCTGCCCTTTCAGCTAGTTGAAAGTAATAAGCTTTGAGTTGTTGATAGCCTTCCTACTAGATTCATGTAGGAACTTTTCAATCTTTTCATCATCCCTTGAAAACCAGTTTTCAAGGTGCCCTCCTCTATTCACAACATGAGTCTTCATCCTTTGTTATGAGGGAGGAGTTGAGTCCATGATTCAAGAATGATTTTTCATAAAAGAGAGAGAGTCCAACAGATGCAAGATGCAACCAGAGGAAAAACAATGGGTTGTTTCTATGAAGAAAAACAACTAAACAAGCACATGTATATAAGTAGTAAAGGTAGTTAACAAATTTTGGCTTTTAATGGGTTGTTTTCCAGAAGAACAAGAATATGGTCAAAGGGAATATTGTCATACGTCAGCCCCCAAAGAGATTGCCCAGTGACAGCATAGTCCAGATTTGACCATCCATAAAAGCACTTAAACTTTCAAGAAGTTATGGAATATAATTCATTTTGACCATAATAACTCCCAATCAGATTGTATTCAAGGCCATAATAAATGTAATTTTGACCCATGACAACTTTGAATGGGAAGCAACAATTGTACCAATGCACAGAGTTTCAAAACAGCTTTATCACAATGCTGTCAGAGATAAAACAATCGGTTGTTTTTCTGTGACTACACTTTTGAGTTTTCATAAACCAAATGTCTTTGGAAGAGATAAAACTATATAGTGTTGATCACATAAACTGTTGCATAGAGATGTTTCACAACAATTTTACTCAAGAGTAAGAATCAATTAAGATTTCATTTAATCAATGTGAGCAAAAATATACAAATTTAAAAGTAAGAAAACACATGTTCTTAGCTTTTGAGAATTTTTCTCTTAAGACAACCTCTATATATAAGTCAAGAATGTCACTTGACTTTCAATAAATTCTCTTGAAGCTTCATCCTTCACATCAGTATGATTTTATACTTTCAAGGGTACCACATATGCTGATTTTCCATCAAAGAACACTACAAGAAACAAAAACCAAGAAACAAGATTTGGTCCCCTTAAAAATTTGGGCCTTTGGGCATTAACAGGAATATTTTGATCATTGGGAACTTTAGAGTTCTTAGGAACCCACTTCAAAACATCCTTGGGAACAAAAAATTTTCTAACTCTGCAGAATCTAACAGAGTGACCATTCTTCATGCAGTAAAAGCATGAAACAATCGGTTGTTTCAACTTTTCAATCGGTTGCTTTTCACAGAAACTTGAAAAAGGCTTTGAAACAGATATTTGCTTGCTGTGTGAATTAAAACTCAATCCCTCTTTGTCAAAAACACAATGTAGTGATGCAAGAACTGTCTCAAAGTTTGATTGACCTTTTGAAATTTTATCCACAGTTTTCACAAGATAGCGAACCTTCCTTTGATGAGATTCACAATTTTCACAAAAATGTGAGTCACATTTGTAAGAAGAGTTTTTGTAAATTAATTTCAGATTTTCAAAATCATTTTTCGAATTATTCAGCTATTCTTCCAATGCTTTGACTCTATTTTCCATCCAATTATTCATGTCTTTCAAGCGATTGTTCAAAAAGGCCAGTCTATTAGCTTCTTCACGAGTTCTTTAAATGCATCAAGAAGCTAGTTGTAATTTTCAAAATTGATTGAGATGCTGGAACTTACACTGCTTGTGTCAGATTCTCCTTTAGCCATCAAGTAAAGATTTACTTGTTTAGCTTGAGGAAGAGACATCATTGTCTTGCCAAGCAATGTAGACTCTTTTAGATTTTCTCTTCTTTTCAAATTTCTTGCCTTGCCCTTTCTCCTTGCTTTCATTATTTGGGCAATCAGCTTTTATATGACCCTGTTTACCACATCCAAAGTAGGTATAATTGTTAGCATTAAAATCATTGAGTTTCTTGTTGTTATACCTATTGGAGGATTGATTCTTGTTGTTGTTTTTCTTCAAGAATTTGTTGAATTTCCTAGTCACCAAACTAAGAGTTTCTCCATCACTATCCTCACTTGATTCTTGACAGTTTTTGTGACCTACAACCTTCAAAGCAATGCTTCTTATATGTTTCTCTTCATGCTCTTGATCATTAAGTCTATTCATCTCCAATTCATGTTCCCTAAGCTTTCCAAACAAGGAAGTTGTTGTCAAGGTTGTTAAATCTTTGGATTCAGAGATGGCTGTGACTTGGGCTGCCAAGATCTGTCTAAACACTTGAGGATCTTGATATTGAGTTCCTCCCTTTCTAAGTTTTTTCCTAGGCTGATGAGATGATTGAAAATATGAGTGAACCTCTTGTGAACATCAACAATGGTCTCCTCTTTTTGCATTCTGAACATCGCATACTCCTGGATAAGAGCATGCTTTCTTGCTTTATTTACATAATTGGTTCCTTCATGAGTAACTTCAAGAATATCTCACATTTCTTTTCCTAAAGTACATTGTGATACCCTAAAAAACTCATCAGAATTTAGAGCAGATGTTATGATGTTCTTAGCAATGCAATCAAACTTAGCCTTTTTTGCTTTCATACTCAGTCCATTGGGACCAAGGTTTTTCAATAGAAACATTATCTTTTTCAACTTTTGGAATAAAAGGTCCATTTTCAATGGCATACCAAACTCCTCAATCAATTGATTCCACAAACATCTTCATTCTTACCTTCCAAAACAGATACTTCAAACCACAAAGCAGAGGTGGTCTGTTAATTGAGACACCCTCTCCAAAGGGTAGTTTTTCAGCCATGAAAAAGATTTTAGAATAAAAAACTTGAATGAATTTCAAGAACTTAGCTCTGATACCAATTGTTTATGAAATATTTTCGCAAATGTTGAAGGTAGATTGAAAACCAATGAAGAATCAATTAAGTAGAAATCAATTCAGCCAATTCCAAAACTGTTTTTAATGTGATTCCAGAAAATCAATCGGTTGTTTTTGCGAAACAATCAGATGTTTTTATCAGCAGTGTTAAAAACAAATTTAAAAAAGAGTAGGGATACAAAGATCAACACAGAGAGTTTATGTTGGTTCACACTTAACCAAGAGCTACATCCAGTTCTCATAAACCTCTGAGAATTTACTAAGAAATCTAACACCTTGATTACACAACACACACCAAAGAGGTGATCTTGAACCCTTCAAGAACACACACTATCTTTGGCAAAACACCACAGATTTCATAACAACCTCTGAATCTGCACAACACCAGTCTTTACATAAATACAATAGTCAAGAGAGAAATGAATAAGTACACCTGGGTACAATCTTAGATTGAATTAAAAAGAATACAATGCAATCCTATTCCACTCTTAGAAAAAGATCCAAAGCTTGAAGCAATCTTGGAAAAATTGTTTTGAAACTGTTATCTTTAGTCAATCACAACCAGGAGCGTATAACCACTTATATATACTCCAAACAGCTGTTAAAAGCATTTAATGCAAGAGCCAAAATAGTTTTAAATCAATTAAAAAAAATCAAATTAACTTAATATAATTCTGTTAAGGATTTCAAAAAATCAATCAATTGAAAATACGAAACAATCGGTTGAATTGACTTGACAACAAAGGAAACCAATTTCATGTTTTTCAAGTTCTTTTCAAAAACCTGTAAGTGTAAAACAACCGTTTGAATCGAAATTTCAACAGGTTGATTTTTCACTTTCTTTAGAAAACATCTTTTTTTCAAAAGAACTTGAATCAAGCAACCTTGGATCATAACTATGAGTGGATTAACAAATGCAAACTACACAAAACACACACACAAAAAGCAACAGAGTCTTCAAGCAATCCACTTGGATTTAGAGACATCAAAGCCCATGTTCAACACAAATGTTATTAGTTGTAAATGACATATCGAATAAACAATGATAACATGAGCACACGGAAGACGGAGAGTTTGAAAATCCTCGTAATCACATCACCAGTCATTTAGTCTTATTGTATATGACATACACTACAACATTTTTTAGTTTAGGCAAGACTAAAATAGATTACAGGTATAAAAGTGTTGCCTAAACCTACTAAATGCCATAGTTTTAGAAATAGGCTTAAAAATTATAAGAAGCTACATTTTTATCTATTGAACTTCAAACTCTAAATTTTATCTATTGTACCTTTGGACATGACACATAACAAACTGTTGTTCATTTTTTCGTAACAAGGCAATAATATCTTATGGATATTGATGATCAACTCTTAACATGCACTTGTCTTCGCCTCTCGTTCAACAAACCAAGATTTGGTTCTTTCAAAAGTTGTCTTCACAAGAGCACAAGTGTGTAACAATCATGCTCCCTTTAATACAAAGTTCATGACCTCAGCTAAATTTGTTGTCATGTGGCCATACCTCCTGCCTCCTACCATGCATTGTTATTGGTCCACAATGCCTTCATTGAGGTTTGATATTTCATCTGACGATAATGAAGTGGAAAATAATGATGATGAATCCCTCATTCGTCAAGACGTCCACTGAGACAATGAAGAAGGCGCCTACGTGGAACAGGATCTCATAGATAGTTCGATCGTCTTTAAGTTAAAACAATTACATAAATTGTTCAAATTAAATTGGGTTGTCATGTTTGTGTGTTTCACATAATCTTATACTTTCATGTTTTTTTTTAATATAACTTTATTCAAACATGTAATTATTCCTTTCCGGTTAACATTTTCAGTTTTAATTTTCTCGTTAAAGTTTTCGGTTTATTTTTAGTGTCTCGATTTTAGGTTTTACCAATTTAGTTTGTTATCCTATGAATTAGATTTAGTTTGATCATTTTTCTCAAAATAGTTTAGTTATGTTATTTTATATTATAAAAATATTACATAATTAATTTTATTAAGAATTTAAAATAATTTAAATATATTAAAAAAATTATATTTAAATTATTTTATGCTATAAAAGTATTTGTGATTTACTATTTTATTTAATATAAAAAAATTAATTTTAAGAAATGATTTTTGAAAAGAGGTATTTGTAAAATTGTATATGTGATTTACTATTTTCAATTTGAAATCGTATTTGTGATTTACGATTTTTATGTAGATTTATGTCCATCAAATTGTATTTGTAATATACGATTTTTTAATTAATTTTTTATTTATTGTATACGATTTTTTTTTATAAAATTTTTGTTTTAAAATACATTGAATTTTTATATGATGTATATGATTTTTGTGATATTTAGGAAAATCCTATAAGAGATTCAAGATTTCAGTGAAATTAAATCGTATTGATTATATACGATTTATTATTAAGAGATATTCATTTTAACTTTTTTTTGTCTTTTTTTTTTAATTTTTTGTTCATCTCTATTTTTTTTTCGTCAAACCGATTTTTGACATCAAAGTTGAGGTTAAAAAACATTGATATCTTGATAAGATATGTAATTTCTCATGAGGGATTGTTATACAATATTTATATTGAAAAATGTATATGTTCTTAAGTTAACAAGGTATTCTCACATAAATCAGTCTCTTGCGTCCAAACTTAATACAAATAGTCTTGATAATTTAGAAGTGATTATTGGTTTGTTATAACATTATATGTTTAATTGGATAGTTATTTCACTGTAATATGTTTTCATTTTATGATCTAGTTTGGATATAAAAAAAATATTAAATAACAATTAATTTAGAAAAAAAAATTAATTATTTTAGTTTATAAACTAATATAATTTTTTTAGTTTATAAACTAATATAATTTTTTAGTTTATAAACTAATATATAATTTAATCAATATAATAAATAATTATTTTTTATTTTTAAATTAGTTGTTATTTAATAGTTTTATTATAGTACAGGAAGAAATAATTATAAAAAAATAAACATGTAAAGTTTAGTATATGCCTCTTTGTTTTTTTATATTTTTTTTCTTCTGTATATATTTAGACATGTATGATAAACATAGTGAATATGAGACTAGAATAGAAAGTATATACCTGTAAGCTTTACATAACTTCAAACTAGAAATTTTGAGACGTTATACAAATGATCTATAACTTCTTAATATCTTAATTTATTGCAATACTTTTATCCAAACACGTTTTTCTTCCGTTCACTGGATGATAAACTAATATTATTCAGTTGATCCCAAACTCTTTTGCATAAACAAAAATTAAACATGAAAGTTTTCATTAAGTATAATTAAGTTTACATTGAAATCATATAATTAATGTCTAAAACTAAATTATGGTAAGAACTGTGCATGAATCTCATGTGGTCACAGAGTTTTAGACGTTTTCGTAGATGCTAGATTGCCCTAATATGATGATCAAATTTGGCGACACCTATGACAATTCCGTTGGTTTTGCAAACTCCAAGTTCAAAAAACCACATGAAAAAGATTTTTATAAAACCAAAAACGAACTTAGAAAGGTAGTTTTGGTTCCAAGAAAAGGTGATTGAATCACGTAACACCACTTTCCTCATTTTCCTCAACCTCGTTCTTTATTCTACATAACTGCTAAATAACCCTCTCACAACATACTTTATAGTTTCAAACTCTCATATCTCTGGTACCCCATTTTTTTTCTTTCTTTCTCTCTAAGTGATGGCTTCAGACCCCAGAAAGGGACTGGTTCTGAGTTCAAAGGCCCTAGCTGATGCAGCTTCATGGTACTGTGCCTTTGTTCTTGTTGCCCTTCTGCTCCTAAGCATGTTCAGAGACAGCTCCATGCTTCCAACCCATGCCAACTTCGTAGACAACCAACTCCTGTTCCGGCCATGCGAGGAAATCTATGTTGTTGGAGAAGGTGAGACACTTCACACAATAAGTGACAAGTGTGGTGACCCTTTTATAGTTGAGAACAACCCTCACATCCATGACCCTGATGATGTCTTCCCTGGCCTCGTTATCAAGATCACACCCTCGTATCATCCCTAGAAGTTAAGGTTTTTTTATATATAAGAAATAATCCATTATGCTTTTTTTCATCATCCTTTTTTACTTCCATTCTTGTATATATATCTTCTCAAAATCAACATGAACTTATACAAACGTTTTCTATGTTAGCATTTATTTCCCATTTTGTATAAATAAAGAGTAAGGGAAATTCAACAGTTTATAGCCTTTCTGGTGGTCTTTAACAAAAGAAAACAGTGTAGTAAATTCAGTTTTTCTCTTATGTATTTGCTATAATTAGAATATACTTAATATTGTGGTAATTAGATTTTTTAGAAAGTGAAAGAGTTATATATTACGAAGCTTTCAATAGATTAATTCTGCAATTAATGTTACAATTTCGTTTATGATTGTTGACAAGATTCAAAGCTTTTATTTGTTGAGGTTGAGGAATTATTCTCATAGCCACATATGGGCTTGGAAGTTTTGAATAAATTTAATATTTTTTATGGACTTTATTTTGTTTTATATGCAATCGATTGAGGGCAAAATTGTCACAAGCTATGTATCTTGTTGAGTCTATTTATTTGGTCTACGAATGTTAATATTCTTTAATATGTTTTGATATACCTTGAAATTTTATTATTATAAAGTATGAAGTGTGGGTGGCATTTATTAGTTTAAAAGTGGAGTTAAAACGCCATTTTGTGTGTTTTAATAATTTTCAAACATAAACATGTATTATTAACTATGGTGTTAATACTTTTGTTACTACGAAACAAGAACAAGAGAGAGAATTTTGCAAAATTGGTTAATATACCTTGGTGCAAGGATGATTTTAGAAGTTTGCTATTTATTGATTATTTAAAACTTACAAAAGAAAAAAGAAATTCAGGTAGTTAAATGAAATCACGAAAAGAGTATTCTATACGCCTTTACGCAATTTCTTTTGATATAAAAACAATACTTCTCTTGATTTTTATTAATGTTGATGAAGACTCATTTTCACAAGTTTGGCACCAAAAGATGGAAACCTCCATTGAATAGACACGAGTTTAGACCTTTATGTCATTTTTTGTTTTACAAAAAGATGAATTTGGGTTCCCTAAAGGTGACCTACATATCTTGTCATGCTAACCCTCAATTTTAGCTGGTTACCTTCTCCTTCACTCTTTACATGAAAGATTGCTTCATATTTTGAAGTTGTTTTAGGTTAACTATATTTAGAGTGTTCAATTCACGCCATCCTTAGGTGTATAATTGGAATATTAAAACAAAATAACTCAGATATACAACCTTCTTCAAAATTGATTTGGAGTTCAAATCGAAACTTCATGTGTTTTTTTCTCTATTTAAATAATAAATTGAAAAAAAATATGAGTATTTAAGGAATACATAATTCCTTTTGTAATAATAATAATAATAATAACTCTCAATCTCACATCTCTTTCTACATAAATATTTCTCTCTGCCACATAAGTAACACTTGACATCATAAGGTGAGACTTAACATAAATGACCAATTTGGATACATTTTAAAAAACATAGGGACGAAATTGATGTTTTTAAAAATCATTGTACTAAATTGAATATTGACCTCAAATATAAGGATGAATAAGGTAATTAAATCAATTTTGGTGTTTCACTCTCTTAATTCACTCCGGGTTAACTTTTCCTATCCATGTTACAAAGATCAAGGTCAAAGACTCATGAGAATAGGGAAAAACCATAAACCGACAAATGGTTGGAAGTTGACAAATCTTAAAGGGCAGTTATAATTGAGAAAGAAGTTGTGAGAAAGAGAGAAGATGATTATCATCAGTTGAATCGTATTTTGATAATTGAAGTGCTTACAAGTTGAAAAAGTCTCAATAAAATTTAAAGTGTAACATTTTATATCTAGGATTTTTTTTTTCTATCATTCCATTAATATCCCATTTTGCAAAAATAAGAAGTCGAAGGTGAGGTTGAATCCTGGTAATAAAAAATCTCAACAAAGCAACAACAATAATGGTTTTCTGAAGAAAAAAAAATCTATTCAAAGCAACAACAATAATGGTTCTCTCTGGACGTTGCTTCTATAACCTTAGTCTAGGCTTTCCTTTGCATTCCCAGAAACATATTTTGAGATTACCATTTTGTACTTAAGTTTTGAGTAATGATTAGTGTACATATTTTGGGAAGAATGGGGAAAGGTGTTATTTTTGGTTCAAGAAACTCCATTTTGAGGGTTTGGTTCATGTTAACATGAGAATGAAAGTAATAAAATCAACAATATTAAAGGATAGATGGAAAGGGTGAATGATGTTTGTGTTAAATGTATAAGTGTAAATACTAACTATTAGTTTATTTTAAGGTAGAGACACGAGGAACATACACTAATAATTGTTTTGCATATTTTTTTTATTTTTACTTTACAACTCTCATTAATATAAAATATTATATTTAATTAATAAAAATAATAATAAATAAAATTGTAAGATAAAATAATATTATTATTAATTATGAAAATGAAAATGTAAAAGAAATATACTAACAAACTATCATAATCCTAAAAAAATGCGTTCAAACTATCATCATCGTTTATTAAAATATTGAATCTAAAATATTACTTTCCATACTTAATGCTACATTAAGTTAATTACAATGTATTTAAATATTCTAATGATCTTATAAAATGTTACGTTATGAAATATTTAATTTTTGTTTTTCAAATTTAATATTTTGTGTTGATTTTGAAAAAAATTAAACATAAGTAGTTTTTCTTTCAATAGTTTAGTTAAAAACAAATATTTGTTTAATATATTTTAAGATTGTCGCTTTAATAAATAAAATGGAAAAGTATGTAACTGAGCACTACAAAAAAAATCAGTATTATCTACGGATTTTTATCTACGGATCTGAGTTCGTAGGTAAATTCAGCATTACCTACGGATATTACCTACGAACAACATTACCTACGGACATTACCCACAGATTCTGAATCCGTAGGTAAATTTAGCATTACCTACCAACTATTACCCACGAATTCTGAATCCGTAGGTAAATTCAACATTACCTACCAACTATTACCTACGGATCTTATTACCTACCAACTTTTATCTATGGATCTCTATTACCTACCAACTATTACTCATGAATCTCTATTACCAACGAACTATCACTCACGAATCTCTATTACCTACCAACTATTATCATAATAATTATATATATAATATTAAAAATATTAATATAATATGAAAAATCATAATTCATATTCATAAATAATAATAATCATAACTAATTTATATATATTATTAATATTAATTTAATAATTTAAATAATATAATTAGTATTATATTAAAAATATTAATAATAATAATATTAATGATATTAGTAATATAACAAAATTAATAATAACATTAATAATATAAATACTATTAATAAAAATATATATAAAATTAACATTATTTATAATATTAATAATATTAATAATATTTATAATATTTAATAATATTTATAATATTTAATTATATTAATAATATTTAATAATATTTATAATATTGAATAATATTGAATAATATTAATAATATTGAATAATATTAATAATATTGAATAATATTAATAATATTGAATAATATTAATAATATTGAATAATATTAATAATATTTAATAATATTAATAATATTTAATAATATTAATAATATTAATAATATTTAATAATATTAATAATATTAATAATAATGATGATATTAAATATTTGAAGAATGTTATTAATTTTTATTTTATTAATTATATTAATATTGATAATCATACTCATAAATATAATAATAATCATAACAAACAAAACTTGACTGGTGTAATGGTTAAAGCTTCTATGGACATTTCTCAAGGGACTTGGCTTCGAGTTTCACCTACTGCAGTTTAGTTCTCCCAAGCCCAACGAATCACTAGGAGATGGTTCTTCCTAATAAATAGGTGTGTAAGTAGTAAGGGATGCTAGGGGAGTGTAGATAGGAGTTAGGAGGTGCCAAACTAGGAAGGAAAGTCACACTTCCTTCATGCACTAGTTGGCGCCGAATTTGTTTTCCAGCTTTGTTTTCAAATTCTGTTCGGTGCAGTAGCATTATTTTCAAATTCTGTTTGGTTTCCAATTCTAAGTAAAGTGCCACTTCATGACCAACTCAAGTTGCTCCTAAGAATGTCAAAGAATCATGTATTCTTGTTATTGCATTCACATCATGTGGTATCTAGAGTCTAGGCTTGTTTTTGCTTAAATTTTGAGTTGTATTGCACTCTACTTTCAAGAGCTCTTAAATTCAAGTTGTTTACCATTCTGTTTTAGGATTTATTTTGAGTTTCCTTGCTGTTTTTTTTTTTTCTTTTGTTACACCAAGTGTTTGTGAAAAGGTTTATGGCACTCATTGTTCATATGAGTATGGCTGCTCTTTTGGAATGGCACTCTCCTTCCTAGAGCTGACCTTAAGCTTCCTTTCACTTGTTGCTTTATCTTGTTATATGTCTTTTAATTTTGTAATCATGTCAAGTTTTGTCTTAGTCATGTTATTCCATAATTGTCATTACTTCTTGTAGTACTTTTTTTGCTTTGATTGTTTCTTGCTTTGGTTTACTTTTTGTTTTTTGAGTTTATTGCTTGATCCTTTGTGCATTTTCATTTTTAGATTTGAGTTCATGCTTGTATTTTCATTCTATACAAGTTCCTTTACACAAATTCCATTATGTCTTTGCTAGTCATCATACTGTTTTTCATTCCTAAATAGGATACTCTATTTTCTTACAAACGTGTTACTTTCAATTTACTGCAATTAATTGGCTCACTTGAAATTTGTGAAAATTTGGATTTACATTCTTCAAAGTGTTACAAAAGCATAGAAAAAAGAATTACTCAAAAATTCCAAGTACACAGAAAATGATAAATAAAATACGGAAAGTGTACAATTCTGCCAAGAAAAATACGGTAATTGGGCAGCAATTTTGAAAATTTTATTTCTCTCAATTGGCTTACTGTTTTTACCTCATTCCAGTGCCATTATTGAGTTAAGACATTGAAGTTTCTGTGGTTAATTTTTCACATTCCAGTTCGCTTCCAATCGTTCCAGTTAAATCTGTAAACATAGCACAGTTTGCATTTAAATTTTTTTTTCCAGTAGCTGTTTTCTGTTTTCTTCAATCTACTCTAGCACTTTTCTTTAGGACTCTTTTGGTGTGCCTTCTTTATTCATTGAGTTCCTTATTTTCTTGCTTGTCTTTCATTCATATTCTTTTCCAGTTTGTCATACATTGCTTTCTGTTTTTGGTTTAGCTTTTCTTGTTTCTACCTTTTCTTGCTTGTCTTTTTTGTTCTTCTAAAAGTTTTGTGGAAGACTTGTTCTTAAGTAAGTTGGTTTGCTGTGACATTGTTTCATTTGAAGCTCCTCCATTTCACAAGAAAGGCTTGGTTGAGGACAGAATACTTTCTTGGAGTGGCTTGAGTACTTTCTTGGGCATTTTCCAGCAACCTATATCTCATTTTATTTGTCTAACCACTTTCTTTCACTATTTGTTTCTGTTTTTTTTTTTGTATTTTTTGATCATGGCTCATTTTTCTAGTGGAGAATCCTCCAAACCTTGCTCCCCACAAAAGGCAGCCCTTTTTGAAGACTTAAAGAATGCCAACCAATCCAATGCTCACTATCTTGAGGTGATAAGACAAATGGAAGCAAGGCTCCAAAGTTTGGAGTTAAACCGTGAAGAAATCCATCAAAATAGGGAGAGAAGACCTCATCCTCCTCTTCGGCATTCTTCAAGACATTCACATTCTTCTCATGGTTTTTATGAAGACAGTGCACGACCAAGGCATCATCACCATGAAGAGAGGCGCCAACATGTGGCTGGCCCTTGTTCTCCTAATGTAAAACTTCCTAGTTTTAGTGGTGAAAGTGATCCCAATGTATACTTAGGATGGGAGGATAAGGTTGACCAAATTTTTAATGTAAATGGGGTGAGAGATGAGCATAGGGTTAGATTAGCTTCTTTAGAATTTTTGGACTATGCCATGCAATGGTGGCATCAATATCTCATGGACATTGACCTACACAAGAGGCCGCCCGTGGTCTCTTGGAACGATTTGAAAGCATGTTTACGCGCTAGATTCGTACCCCCACACTTTAGGAAAGACCTAATGTTGAAACTCCAACAGTTTCATCAAGGCACGCTAAGTGTGGATGATTACTTTAAACAACTAGACACGTTTTTAATTCGAATTAATATGGATGAGAGTGAGGAAGCTAAGATAGCTAGGTTTGTGAGTGGCCTTCGAAGGGACATTCAAGACGTGGTAGAGTTACAAGAATATTCTTCTTTGGAAAATGTGGTGCACCTTGCTAGTAAAATTGAAAATCAACTTGCAAGGAAAAATGCTTTCAAAAATTCTTCTAAGGATAACTACTACCACTTTTCTTGGAAAAATAAAAATAACTCTTTTGCAAATATCCCTTCTAAGGACTCTACTTTCAAACCTAGAGAGTCTAAGCCTTCCACTTCCAATTCTAGGCCTAAATCACCACCTAAATCGTCTAGTAAGAAGTGTTTTAAATGCTTAAACTATGGACATATTGCTTCTAATTGCCCTTCTAAACGAGCTATGTATATGCATGATGGGGTAGATGGTAGTGAGCATGAGTCCGAATCTTCTAGACATTCCTCACCTTCTAGATCCCCAAGTGAGAGTGAGAGTGAAAGCCCACATGAGGGTGACCTATTAGTAATAAGACGCATGCTTGGCCAAGTTTTGAAACCTTTTGATGAAACTCAAAGAGAAAATATTTTTCATTCAAGGTGTCTTATTAATGATAGGGTATGCTCTTTAATTGTGGATGGGGGGAGTTGTGCTAATGTGGCAAGCACAAGAGTGGTGGACAAACTTGGATTGCCTACCATCTCTCATGCCGAGCCCTACAAGTTACAATGGTTGAGTGAGGTGGGTGAGTTAGTGGTGAACAAGCAAGTCCTCATTACTTTTTCCATTGGCAAATATAAAGATGAGGTCTTGTGTGACGTTGTTCCAATGGAAGCTACTCATATACTTTTAGGTAGGCCCTGGCAATTTGATAGAAAAGTTTTTCATAATGGCTTTACCAACAAAATTTCTTTTAACTTCCATGGGCACAAAGTCATTCTTAAGTCTCTCTCTCCAAAGGAAGTGCATCAGGACCAAGTCAAAATGAGAGAAAAGAGAGAGAAAGAAAATGATAAACAAAGTTCCAAAAGAAGCCTTCTCATATCTTCCCAACAAGTTAAAAAGGTAATAGTTACTCACAAGCCTATTTTTTTAGCTATTCCTAGACCTATTGAATGTGAGTCGGCTAAGGATAGTCCCACATGCTTGGACCATTTGGTAAAGGAATATGAAGATGTGTTTCAAGATCCTCCTAAAGGCTTACCACCTCTAAGAGGGATTGAACACCAAATAGACTTCATGCCCGAGGTTTCTTTACCAAATCGCCCTGCATATAGGACCAATCCCCAAGAGACCAAAGAAATTCAAACACAAGTTGAGGATTTATTAGCTAAGGGGTGGGTACAAGATAACATGAGCCCATGTGCTATGCCTGTCATACTTGTCCCAAAAAAAGATGGGACATGGAGGATGTGTACGGATTGTCGCGCTATAAATAACATTACCATCAAATATAGGCATCCCATTCCTAGGTTAGATGACTTGTTGGATGAATTACATGGGTCTAAAATATTTTCCAAAATTGATCTTAAGAGTGGTTACAATCAAATTAGAATTAAACATGGTGATGAATGGAAAACCGCTTTTAAGACCAAATTTGGTTTATATGAGTGGTTGGTCATGCCTTTTGGCTTGACTAATGCTCCTAGTACCTTCATGCGACTCATGCATCATGTATTAAGAGCATTCCTTGGCAAGTTTGTTGTGGTTTACTTTGATGATATTCTTATATATAGCTTGTCTTTAGAAGATCATGAGTCACATGTTAGACAAGTATTAGAAACCCTTAGGAAGGAGAAATTGTATGCTAATCATGCTAAATGTTTCTTTGCATTAGATCATATAGACTTCCTAGGGTTTGTGGTAAGTCATAAAGGGGTGCATCTAGATCAAACAAAAGTTGCAGCAATTTAACATTGGCCTACACCCACCAATGTCAATGAAGTACGAAGTTTTCATGGACTTGCTAGTTTTTATAGGCAGTTTGTGAAAGACTTTAGTACAATTGTCGCACCTTTAAATGCCATAGTAAAGAAGGATGTGGTTTTTAAGTGGGGACAAGAGCAAGAAAACGCTTTTCAAACTTTGAAGGATAAATTAACTAAAGCCCCCATTTTAGCCCTTCCTAACTTTGCTAAAACATTTGAAATAGAGTGTGATGCCTCTAATATAGGCATTGGGGTCGTTCTCCTTCAAGAAGGACACCCCATAGCTTATTTTAATGAGAAACTTAAAGGGAGTCATCTCAATTACTCCACTTATGATAAAGAACTTTATGCTCTTGTTAGAGCTTTGCAAAATTGGCAACATTATCTTTTTCCAAAGGAATTTGTGATCCATAGTGATCATGAGTCCCTTAAATATTTGAAAAGCCAAAGTGATGTGATTCCACTAGCACAATTAGAATGATTCTTGACATTCTTAAGAATCATCTTGAGTTGGTTAAGAGCTAGGCACTTTATCATAGAAATGGATCAAGGTTCTATGAACAAGAACTCACCAAAACTAGTGCCAAAACACAAACTCATATAGAAGATCCAATTATTGTCAAATTGAATCGAACAAAAAGGCACAAAAGCTAAGCAAACTGAATTTGAAAGCTGGAAATTAAATTGAACCGAACAAAAGCTGGAAAAAGAAGAGAATAAGATGAAGAACAACAAGGAACATAAAAGAACCGAAGCTACACAAAATAAATCTGAAAATGCCGAACCAAAAACAACAAGGAAACAAGCTAAGACAAGGAATTAACAAAGAAGAAAGGAAGGAGAAGAGAATTGCTCATGAAGATGGATGTATGATGAATGATCACGCCACTAGAAGTGTGGTTGCTCCTAGATGAGTGTGCTGCCGCCACTTGAGGACACCATGGATCCTTCAAGATAATACTAGAGAAGAAGGCTCAAAAGCTCTCCAATGCTTACTCCAAATTTGAGTATAGTTTCTTTAGATAAATTCCAATCTGAATTTTACAAAGAGAGCACCTCTATTTATAGCCTAAGGTGCTGAAAATGCAAGCTAAACAATTCAAATTTCCCTCCTAAAACAATCTAGAACCGGCGCCTATTTACAAGGCATGAGGAAGGTGTGACTTCTTCCTTTACTTTGGCACCTCCTATTCTACTCCTACACCTATCTACTAACACACCCCCCCTCCTAAAGCTCCTAACTAAAACCTAAAAGATGCTATAACAAAAGAGGTTTCTAATGTTTCCCTCTAAGCACCTTCAACCAAAGAAATTACAAAAAGAGAAAATAAATGTCCCCTAGCTCCTAAAGCTTTGAACATGCTTCTTGTAAGCCTTTGAGGTGGGCTTTGACCTCCATGGGCGTCCTCCCTTTGTGCCTCTACCTCTTCTTGATCTTGTTGATTGGCCTCCATGTCCTCTTGAGCTTGATCTCCATCACAAAGCAAGCTTAATAAGAGACATGCTAAGTGGGTGGAGTTTATTGAACAATTTCCTTATGTGATCAAACATAAACAAGGTAAAATTAATGTGGTTGCCGATGCTCTTTCAAGAAGATATACCTTGTTAAATGTTTTGTATTTAGGATTTGATCACATCAAAGAACTTTATCATGATGACTTAGATTTCTCTTTAATCTATCAAGAGTGTTCCAAGGGAGGTCACAAAGACTTTTTCTTACATAATGGTTTTCTTTTCAAAGGAAAAAGACTTTGTGTTCCCCAAGGATCCATAAGACAATCTCTTGTTAGAGAGGCTCATGAGGGTGGGCTTATGGGACATTTTGGGGTAGCTAAGACCTTAGAAACATTGCATGAACATTTCTTTTGGCCTCACATGCGCAAATCCGTACATACCTTCTGTGATAGATGTATAGCATGTAGGAAGGCTAAATCTAAGGTCCAACCCCATGGTTTATATACCCCTCTTCCTATCCCTACATTGCCTTGGGTTGATATTTCTATGGATTTTATCTTAGGACTGCCCAAGACATCGAAGGGTAAGGATTCCATCTTTGTGGTAGTGGACCGTTTTTCTAAAATGGCTCATTTTATTCCATGCCACAAAGTGGATGATGCATGCCATATTGCAAATCTCTTCTTCAAGGAAGTTGTTCGTTTACATGGACTTCCTAGAAGTATAGTATCCGGTAGGGATTCTAAGTTCTTAAGTCACTTTTGAAGGACCTTATGGGGGAAACTTGGCACAAAACTTCTGTTTTCTACTACTTGCCACCCCCAAATTGATGGTCAAACCGAAGTGGTTAATAGAACTTTGGGTCAATTATTGAGATGCTTTATTTCCGGGAATCCAAGGGCTTGGGAGGATTTACTACCTCATGTTGAATTTGCTTATAATAGGGTAGTAAATTCCACCACTAACCATTCTCCTTTTGAGGTTGTTTATGGGTTTAATCCCCTCACACCTCTAGATCTTCTTCCCATTCCTGTACTTGATGAGGTTCTATGCAAGGACGGTTTTGAAAAGGCTTCTTTTATTAAGGATTTGCATAACCGCATCAAGTTACAAATTGAGAAGAAAGTTGGTAAGTATGCTGACACTGCCAACCAAAGGAGAAAGGCATTAATCTTTGAGCCCGGTGATTGGGTTTGGCTTCATTTGAGAAAGGATAGATTTCCTTCTCTACGGAAGTCCAAACTTATGCCTCGTGGTGATGGCCCTTCCCAAGTCATCAAGAGGATTAATGATAATGCCTATGAGTTAGATATGCATGCTACTTATCTTGGCAGTAATTCTTTCAATATTACTGATCTCACTCCTTTTGCTGCAGGTTTCCCAAATTCGTGGATGAATTCTCTCCAACCCGGGGAGTATGATGGAAACCAAGTAGAGGATGCTCAAGCCCATGAAGCCCAAACCCAACAAGGGGCCCAAGCCCAACGAATCACTAGGAACATGGCAAGAGCTTTGGGACAAGAGTATCAAAAGATGGTTCTTCTTATTTCTTTTGTAGAGTAGGGGTGCGGATGTAATAAATAGGTGTGTAAGTAGTAAGGGATGCTAGGGGGAGTGTAGATAGGAGTTAGGAGGTGCCAAACTAGGAAGGAAAGTCACACTTCCTTCATGCACTAGTTGGCGCAGAATTTGAGTCTCATTTGAGGCACATTTGGCTTTGCATTTCAGCACCTTATAGGCTATAAATAAAGGTGCTGCCCTTGTACAAATCAGATTTGGATTTTGGAGTAGAGAGACTATACTCAAATTTAGAGAGAAATTGTGAGTCTTGTGTCTTCTTCTTCCTTTGCCTTATCTTGTGTGCCAATGGTGAGCTTCAAGTGGCGGCATTCCATCACTTATCTTGGGACATGGCTCCAAGTGGCGTGATTGAACTTCCAAGGTCTCAAATCCAGCAAGCTTCATTCCATAAGTGTTCCTTCCTTCATTCCTTTCATTTTATTCGGTAGTTTCCATGCTTATGTGTTTTCCAGCTTTGTTTCCAAATTCTGTTCGGTGCAGTAGCATTATTTTCAAATTCTGTTTGGTTTCCATTTCTTGTTCTTATTCCTTGTTGTTTGATTCCATTTGACAATATATGGACTTCCATATGAGCTTTGGTTTGGTGCAAAGTCTTGGTGAGTTCTTGAATTAGAACATTGATCCAATTCTAAGTAAAGTGCCACTTCATGACCAACTCAAGTTGCTCCTAAGAATGTCAAAGAATCATGTATTCTTGTTATTGCATTCACATCACTTTCAAAAGATGAAATGTTAAAGGAGCAAGGTTGGGGTGACCATGATTTCTTTAATATTAGAGGTGGTGTTTTTTATCTTCGGATATCGGATAGACACCGTAGTTTTTGTGTTGCGCAGTCTTTTTTCAAGACGTTAAAGAAAGTTTTAGGTTGGAGGATGTTTTTGTTTTTTTATAAGGGTTGAGGTATCTCTGAAATACCTTCATTATTTATTATTTTTTTCCTATAAAAAAACTATTTAGTATTTTGTAAATTTTAATGTTTAATCCATTCATCATTTTCAATTTTTTTTTTTTTAAAATTATCGGTTTTACAATTGCAGATGCAGTGTATAAAATATTAATATAAATATTTATTGCTAATTGATGTCTTTAATTAGTTCATCTCTTTCATCTTTCATAATTGGCCTAAGAATCCTGACCAGCTTTTGTACCAGCTTCATCAAATCCAAGAAAAGCCTAACAAGAGGAGCACCATCAAGTTTTAGGCTGCACTATACAACAAAAATCTGCATAAAGCTTCATACAATTTGTACATAAAAACAATGGTGCTTGACTATAATGGATCTCTAACTTCCAGTTCCACAAACATAGAAACCACAAACTATACAGTATACATGTTCCTTCTAAACTGCTTCCCTTTTTCCTGCAGACCAGCCAATAAAGTTGATTCATTCCACCCTGCTTCAAAAGATCCATAGAAACAGTTCACGTGCTGGTTAATCTTTATGACTAATAATTAGTACTAATGATACTTTATGATTAATACATAATTAATTGGTTAATATAATGGTGATTCTAAAATTAATTAATTTAATGATTATTTTTAGAATTTTATTTTTTTAAAGTAATTATTTATTAAAATAAATTATCTTATTAAAAAATTATAACAAAGAAGTCATTTTTCTTTTGAACTAAAAACAAAAAATTGTCGGTTTTACGAATAAATTGTATAATAAAATATTAATATAAGTGTCATAGATGATGAAGTTGTTTGTCCAATATGCTTCCTAAAACAAAATAACCAAACAATGAGAAATTAAAATTGTATTTCTTATAATTGGTACTAATATTATCTTATGGTTGACATACAGATCATCGTCATGTGTTGTGTGTTTATATGACTAGAAATGACTCGTTTAATAAAGATATACTATTAATGGGATATATAAAGTTATGACACATTATCAGTTAATGTATTTCCTCTAGAGGAAGTATGACGTAAAATCAGGATTATTATTAAAATATTATAATATAAATTTATAATAATATTTTTTAAAAGAAATATATATATATATATATATATATATATATAAATAAAAGTTTATGATAAAATTAGCGTGTTTATGTTTTTCTGGGTAAAAAAAAAAAAAATCAAATTACATACTTTATATTAGATATTGATGTTTCCTACTATGTTTTTATTTTTATTGGTACTAAAATAAATTGTAAATATTATTTAATTTGATTAAAATTTATATTTAATTAAAATAAAATAAAATTGAATAATTAATTTTTACAAATGGATGGTGTTTGTAATTTACCACATATTACTAATATGTTGGTTATGTTTTTATAATAATATATCTATGTGCACTCAAAAAATTCATATGTTTTCTCAGGTGTATTGTATTTATTTAAATAAACTATAAATTTATATTACAATATAAGTATGCAAATAATGACATCATTTATTTAATTTTTAATATTGAACATAACTATATATAAAATGATAAAAATAAAAAATATAAATACACAAAAGAATATTTAAAAAATACACAAAAGTTTTTAATAAATTAGAATATTATAATATAAATGTATAGTTTATTTTAATAAATACAAATTCATATATGATACTGAAAAAAATAAAAAAGTGGATACACATACGTTCTCACACTTGTGTTTTCACTAGTATGTTATAATGAAAGTTTTAAATTTAACTCTTAAAAAAATAGATTTACAAGAAAGGAAAAAATGAAAATATATCTATTGTTAATTTAAATTAAAATAAGGTGTAAGTGTTAATATATTTTGAAATTAAAGTTTAGGAAATAAACTTTTGTAGAAGTTGAAAATGCATTCTAAAATTTTAAATTAGTGTAATGATAATGTTATTGTAAAAAATTTTAGTGCATCAGAAACTTTAAAAAAGTAAATATGTGATTTATAATATATAGTGTTATTACAAAGTCTTAGAAACAATTAACTTCTTCTCCTTTCGGCTTCTTGGCTTTTCGGTCTCTTGTTGTTGATTTGGGCTTTCGATTACTGGATCAACTAGCTTGAAATTTGTTATATGGGCTTGGGCTTGTTCTCGGCTACTAGATGTGGACCATCACTCAACTATTGGGTCCGGTTCAGCTCTTGGCTTTTAGGTCTAGGATCACTCTCGGGTAGGTGTGCGTACCTGTAAGGGACTCTGATGATAAAGTCAAAATCAGTTTGTTTGATTATTGGATAAAAATACTCTACTTACCTGTTAAACAAATCACCTATTTATAGTCATGAAGTTCTAGATCTTGAGGCTAAAGAACAAGCCGAAAGGGCGGAAGAAAATTTGAGCCTCGGAAAAGGTTATGAGTGGGTCAACTACAGAGTCCGAGAGTATTTTTCTCAGTATTGTTGGTCGTCAGCCTTACGTAGTTTTTGTTGAAGATGGATATTGCTCCTTCAAGTCAATGTGTTTGATGTAGCAAAGTGTGTGCCTTGCTTTGAAGTTTGTAAATTTGTCTTGGGTGGTCTTGTATATAGGTTAGAGTGTGTTTAGGTAGTTTTTTTTTGCATCGTGACCCACCTCATAAACCTTATCAAGGTGATAAGATCAAGCACAATGTTTTCCTAATTTTTTTCTCATGTTTTCTCAAAATATGCTTTACTGCACAAAAAATAAATATGTTATTTCTCAAATAAATAGATTCTTTATTAAACTGGTGCCTTGTTTTTAAAAGTTTTTCATAACTTTGTCTTTGCACCAAGAAGTTTGACTAAGTCTCTTATGACTGAGCTGCAACAGTTGAAAATCTCTCTTTGCCTGTTGTGAAAATAAATTTGTTCATTTTATTTTCAATATGTTCTTTTTATAACAACTCTTTAATTGTTTTTTAAAGTCTGTTATAAAATGTTTCTTACAAAAAGAGAGATAAATCTCACTTGAAAGGAGTGTTGAGAAAATGAGTTTGAAACAGAGATTAAATTTTTTTTAGTGAATTGAAAAGAATTTGCACATGTTCTTGAAAGAGTTTTTGAAAGAAAAAGTTATTGTGTGTCCTAAGCTTGGTAGGAGGTGTTGTTACTGGATTTTGCAATCTGTTCTATTGGTCTTTTCAGGATTCTGTATTCTCTTTCCAAGTGTATTCAATTTCATCATTCTCATCTTTGTAATAGTGGTTGTAAGACACTTCTTGATAGTGTTTCTTGAAGTGTTGGTTGTGCTGAAATAGTGTTTTTCAACTGGTGTGTCATGTTCTTGTAGGGTTCAAGAACATTAGGTTGTGTAATTGTTTTGTACTGTTTTTAGTGGATTTCACCTTGGGAAAGGTGAGACTGGATGTAGCTCATTTGAGTGAACCAATATAATCGTGTGGTGTTCAATCTCTCTTAATCTCTGCACTCATTTACAGTTTCTTGTGTTGATCTGTCAGAAAATAAACCTGTTGAATTAAAATTGAATATGTTCTTTCTGGGTTTGTTCATATTGTTCTTGTTTTCTGGAAAACTGATCTGAACATCTTGCAGTTGCTTGTTGTGTAATAGTCTTGATATATGTAAATCATATAACTGAAATGTTGCCCTGATAACGTAAGCAGGAAAATAAATCCATTATTTCCAAAATAAATCGATTCATTTGCTCTGTTATGTTAAAAGTCTGAATCTGTTTGAGCCCCCTCCCCCCCTCTTGAACTTAGACACTAATAAACCCAATAGTTTTTTTGTCAAATATTTCCATTTATTCTCTTGAAGCTATTGAGGAAATCATTTCTTTTTTGCGTTGTCGGGCTATCGACAATGTTTGCCATGACCGTGAGGGTGAGGCTTGCGAATTTTTTATTTTTATGAGTGCCTTTACACAGACATTCATGTTCGGTTTCCTCTTTATGACTTCCAAATGGGGGTTCTTCGCCTTCTCAATGTAGCTCCTACTTAGTTGCACCCTAATAGTTGGGCTTCTATGCAAGTTTTTTGTATTGTTAGTAAATTTCTTTCATTAAATCCTACTCCTGAATTTTTGCTTCATTTATATAGCTCTCGGCCTGGCAAGCGTTGTGGCTAGCTTTCTTTGATTAGTTAGTCTGGGGAGAAATATTTTTATGATGAAGATATTCCAACATTTCCTTTCTATTGGATGAACAGTCCTCTGAAAGTTCAACTCTTGGTCGCGCATTTTAATGAAGCCAGAAGATCTTCAAGTTATCTCTTATCCCGAAAAATTCCAACTCGTGGCTTGCTAAGAATTTACCTCTCCCCAAACCGGAAAGATACTTTATTGGTATGCTTTATTCTAATTTGATTTCCTTTATCGAAGAGTTTTAACTTTGCTAAATTTTCTCTTGAATTATAAGTTTAATGACTTCTACTTATCTGAAAGGCCGAGCATAAACCCTAAACAAGCCCGATGGCTCTACCCCTCAGCCAAGAAGAGAAGCCGAGAATGTTGAACCCATTTCTCAGGTTAAACATATTTTTGAAAGCGCTCATGTTGAGCCTTAAAATAAGAGCAAGAAAAGGGATAGATGTAGTAGACGATCCCACTCATCACCAAGGTGTCATCGTC
The DNA here is from genome assembly GCF_000499845.2 of Phaseolus vulgaris. Taxonomy (NCBI): domain Eukaryota; kingdom Viridiplantae; phylum Streptophyta; class Magnoliopsida; order Fabales; family Fabaceae; genus Phaseolus; species Phaseolus vulgaris. Next base: position 34,087,903 of record NC_023750.2, on the reverse strand, counting down.
ATGGTGTCGATAGCTCTTCTCTACCTCTTTCAAAGAGTTTTCGGTGCCTCCATGCGGTTTTTTGAATCTATTAACATAAATTTAAATGAACCTGAACAACAAGTCTTTCGGTCAGCAACCATTCCTTCTTTGGCGGATGAAACTATTGAGCTTTCAACTCGATGTTTGCTAATTTCAAAAAAACTTAAGGAAGAAGTTGTAAATGGTGTTTCTACCACTGAGCATGAAAACTTAAAGAGAAAGCCTGTGGAATTCGGGAAGAGTCTTCAATCTGCTCTTGATGCCAATTTGGCTTTAACTGCTCAAATTAAAGAGATTTCATATATTCATTCTTGTTGTGATGTCAAGAAGGAATCTTTAAAAGACGAAATTTGTATTTTGGCTGCCGAAAAACTTTCCTTGCAAGCTGAGAATGAAAAATTGAAAGGAGGTTTGAACGATTTATCTGCTTCCAAGCATGTTGATTCCGAAAAGATAAATCGGTTAGAGAAAGATTTTAAGGAAGCCATGATAACATAAGTTGGGCTTTTCTAAAGCTCTCCAACAAGCGAATACTTTTACAAAATTCCTTTGAATGAAGACAAATTTGATGTTCAAAAAGATTTTTATAACAACAACCTCATTCCCATTGAAGAAATACCTTATGAAGAAGGTCAAGAAGAAGAAGATGTTAATGATGATGACGTTGTAGTGAATGTTGAATGATTAAGATCATTCTCTTTTTTTCTTTTTGATGTACTTCTCGGTTATTAGTTACCGATTTTGTATGCTTTGGTTTGGCATTTGTCAACCATTTTGAACTTGTTAGATATAATATAATAGTTCCAACATCATTATTTTCTTTTTATTTATCTTACTTACCTTTCGACCTCTTGACCTATGAAATTATAATTATAAAACAACTAATGTAAATATGGTTAAACGGTTTTAACCTCTCAATTTTAACCTTTCAACTTCTCAACATCATCAACTCATAAAACAAATCATGTAAAGATGGTTAAATGGTTTTAAACTCTCGGTTTTAATATTTCAACCTCTCGGTATCATCAACTTGTAAAACAAATCATGTAAACATGGTTGAATGGTATTAAACCAACATTTTAAACAAAGTACATTTTCGGCCTCTCGGCCTAATCAACTCATTATAAAACAACTCATGTAAAGATGGTTAAGTGGTTTAAAGTCAACATTTTCAACCTCTCGACCTTTTCAGTCAGATCATGAAAAAATGATTAAGTGGTTTTAAGCGAGAGCTTATATTTGGTTAAGAACATTTAGTTTAACAATATAAGTTATTTTCCAAAACTATATCACTTATATTGAACACATTTTTTGCCGAGAGATTTGTGTTTTCTCTTAAGCCGAGATATTCAACTTAAACAAAAATAAGTTTTTCTTGAAGGAGAATTTTGCTTACGGTGAAAAAGTCTTTAGCCGAGAGTTTTGAAGTGTTGGATTATGTAGATTTTCTCGGAAGGGATTCATTTGTGGTGAAAAGTTTGGAATGTATTTCTCTCGAGAGGGATTCATTTGGAGTGAAAACTTCCTTGGTCGAGAGTTCTAAAGCATTAGATAATATAAGTTTCTTCTCGGGAGGGATTCACTTAGAATGAAAACTTTGATATGTATTTCTCTCGGGAGGGATTCACCTGGAGTGAAAACTTATGTATTTTTCTTTGAAGGGATTCACCTGGAGTGAAAACTTTGAAATGTATTTCTCTCGGGAGGGATTCACCTGAAGTGAAAACTCCTTGGCTGAGAGTTCTAGAGTGAAAACTTTGAAATGTATTTCTCTTGGAAGGGATTCACCTGAAGTGAAAACTCCTTGGCCAAGACTTCTGGAGTGAAAACTTTGAAATGTATTTCTCTTGGGAGGGATTCACTTGAAGTGAAAACTCCTTGGCCGAGAGTTATGGAGTGGAAACTTTGAAATGTATTTCTCTCGGGAGGGATTCATCTAGAGTGAAAACTTCCTTGGCCGAGAGTTCTGGAGCATTAGATTTTTTAAGTTTCTTATCGGGAGGGATTTACCTGGAGTGAAAGCTTATTGGCCGAGAGTTTTGACTTGAATGAAATAAAGTTTCTATCAGGACGGATTCACTTGGAGTGAAAACTTCTTTGGCTGATAGTTCTGGAGCATTAGATTATATAAGTTTCTTCTCCGGAGGGATTCACCTGGAGTGAAAGTTTCCTTGGCCGAGAGTTTTGACTTGACTGAGATAAATTTCTCTCGGGAGGGATTCTCTTTTGGAATGAGAAAGCATCCTTGACCGAGAGGTATTATGTACATTGGTTGAGTCTTGATAATATTCATACAAGTCTTCAACTAAAATAAAACTTCAAATGACTTGTATTCCATGTTCTTGGAATTGCTTTTTTGTCCAGGGTTTCCAATCTATAGGCTCCATTTTGTAAATTCACGGTTATTCTGAATGATCTTTCCCAATTTGGCTTAATTCCTAAATCTTTTATATGTCCCACAGTTAATTGAGAATCACTTCTACAAATGACCTTCATAGATCCCATGTCTCTAGCACACAATAGACCTGCAATTAAAGCTTCATATTCTACTTGATTATTAGAAGTTTTGAAATTAAATTTCAAAGCTACATCAAGTTGAAAATGTCCTAGTCCTTCCAATACTATTCTTGCTCTATTTCCCTTCTTGTTTGATGATCCATCGACATATAAAGTCCATGTTTCTTCTTCCAATGGTGTTTTCGGCAACTCGATGATGAAATCTACAAGAGATTATGTTTTGATTGTTCTTCTCGGCTCTCATTTTATTCCAAACTTTGAAAGCTCGATTAACCACACTACCATTCTTCTTGCAAGCTCTGGTTTTCTCAAAACTTTTGGTATCGGACAATCGGTTTTCACTATTATTTGATGATTCTGAAAGTATGGCCGGAGACATATTGCTGCATACACCAAGGTAAAGACTATTTTCTCTACAAGTTGATACCTAATTTCGACATTCTGTAAGGCTCGATGCACAAAGTAGGTTGGTTTTTGTTCTGGGAACTCTTGGACCAAGGATGCTCTTATGGCTTCATGTGAAATAGCTATGTATACAATGATGAGCTAAGATGACATTGGTTTCAATAAAATTAGGGGTTCAACTAACATTTTCTTGATCATTAGGAAGGTTTACTCACATTGCTCATTCCACTTGAAAGCTTATGCTTTTCTCAGCAGTTTGATTATAGGTTTCATCCTTTCGGCTAGGACTGGTAAGAATCTTGCTAAGGCAGTCAATCTTCCAACTAACTTTTGAACTTCTTTTAAGTTAGTTGGGCCTTTCATTTTCAAGATTGTTTCACACTTATCAGGATTTCCTTCCATCCCTCTGTTAGTCAACATAAACCCTAAGAACTTTCCACCTTTCACCCCAGAAACACATTTATGAGGATTCAACCTTATATCATATTTTTTACTCTTGCAAACCTTATATCGTTCCTCCTCCAACAAAACTTCTAGAAATAGTGTTGATAAAATCTCTGACAGGCCTACCCAAACTTCGTTCACGACTTCTCCTCCTTTGAGGACTTTGACAATTTATCTTTTCTCTTCTTTCGACCCTTCTGTCTCTTCTTTCATGCCTCCTATCAAAACGTTCTTCCCTTCTACTCGCATACCCCTTTTCCCTTTGTTTTGGACTTCTTCCCCTTCTCGGTATCCCTCCATCTATTACAAAACGCTTCAAGTGCCTAGCTTGAACTAAATATTTTATTTGGTCTTTCAAAGCTATGCTTTCTTCTGTGTGATGGCCATGATTTATGTGATATTGACAGTGCTTACTTTGATCAGCTCGTTCTGGTGTTTGTGATTTTCTCGGTGGTGGTATTATCTCTGCATCCATTACCTCTTGTAATATTCGACCTCTATTAGTGCTTAAAGGTGTATATTGTCGAAACTTCTATCCACGAGGTCTTTCTTTAACTCCTTTATATTGTTGCCCTCCTTCTCTTTCATTATGTTTCTTTTCAACTCCTCCACCTGCTCTCACTTGATTCCGAAAATCCCTCAACTCCTCCATTTGCATAAACTTCGATGCATGTTGCCTCAAGTCATCACAATTAGTTGTTGGCTTTTTACAAAGGCTATCGGCAAAAGGTCCCGGCCTTAACGCCATGATCATATGATACATTCTTACTTCTAGACTTAGATTGCAGATACTCAATGCAACCTTTCCAAAATGCTTCATAAACAACCTGAGCAATTCTCCATTCTCTTACCTTATATTCACCAAAGCGATTGAAGTCATGTGATGTCGTCGACTTGTAGAAAATTGTGCTCCAAACTTCTCAACAAGTGTATCGAAACAATCAATGGACAACGGTAAAAAATGACTAAACCAACTTAAAGTTGCTCCCTTTAAAGTGGTTGGAAATACTCGACACAAGAAGACATCATTCCAGGTATATAAGCTTATCTATGTTGTATAAATTGATATGTGTTCATCAAGGTTCGTGCTTTTGTCGTATTTATCCATAGTTGGATTTTTTTAGTTCTCGGACAGTGGAGTCTCTATGATTGCTTCAGAAAAAGGATGTCTTCTCACATATGTTCCAAAAAATGTGCATGATGTTTCCGGTTGCCTCCTCCTTGTCGCTTCAAAACTTGCTTCATTATATGTGCTATGATGAATACATGCTCTCAGTTGAACAGTTTCATATGAAGTTGTGTTCAAAATTGTTTCTTCATTCAACTTTCGCTTTTTCATATATGCTTTTTCAACTCTCAACATACTTGGTAACTATCGTTTTGTTGTCAAATTAAAATGATTCCAACGCTGGACCTGTCTAACGCTAGAGAGATGATAATATAATTTTGGTCAGATGACCCCAAGTCGTCTCTCAACGAATTCAATAGTGAAATTAGTAAATCAGTGTTTAGAATCTATCTGCAAACAATAAAAATTAGCAATAACAATAAAGATAAAAAGGGGTTGAGATAGTTGTGCAAACAATATAAAAGAGATTAAAATAACAAATAAAAAACGGTTGATCCCCAAGTTCTTCCACCATTGAATTCTTTATAGGTTCTCTAAATATTAATTCTTTCTCAATCCTCTAACAGAGCTAAACCAAATTGAACATCTGTCAATCTTATTCAACTGAAACTCACCAGTAAAGCATGTATATATTAGTTTAATCAGTACCCACTTTGTTCCATGTATATACTCCATGGGATTGTTTATCTCCTCCCTCTTGAATCATGCGCCCAAGAAATTAATTAGAACAATGTGAACTAACTAAGAAACCAAAGTTTAAGATAAGGAAGACTCTCAATCATGCGTTCAAGTACAACTTCTCATAAAAACTAGTTTTCCAGAAGATTAGAATATTAAAACAACTACTATAGAGAATTAAAAATCGAAACTTTTATTGAACAAAACCTCAAAACTCAAAGGGGGGATTACAAAAGAATCAACCAAAAAGGTTTAGCTTTCCATGTGGAGGCAAAACAAAAGAATTACAAAGAAGAAAAGAATCTAAGAAAACCCTATGAAGCTTCCCCATTTTCTCCTTGATGCTTGTACCTTTTATAGGCTTTTCTGCTCCAAGGATTTGGGAAAAATATTTTAGTTTAGATTTTGTTAACAGTTTCCAACTTTTCAAAATTCTTATATTTTGCAGAAGATTTGCTTCCAATTCTTTTTCTGAGATATTATAGATTTTATTTTCTCTTTCTTCTCCTTAGAATTTTTTTTTTTCTGTTTTGATTCAAAAAGCAACTTGAACTTCTTTGCATATTTGGCTCTTTCACAAAGTTAGACATTTCATTCAGACCATTTACTCTAAAAACATAAAATTAACAAAAATAATAGTTATGGCCCAAATAAACTCAATTATATGAATATTAATTAAAACAATAGATTTATTTATTATTATATTCTAGTAATCTAAAATTAAAGTTATTGAGTGTGAATAAATATATGTTCATCAATACTCAACTCTTCTTCATTGTTTTCCTTTAGATTTTCAAACACATTGTGTAACCTCATCAACATAGCCATTGACATAGCATTCTGGTTGTCCTCCTGTCCTCCTGCTTGATCTCTTCTTCGACTTGTCATTTTTTTCCTCTTTAGTTAACTTGCTTCGGGCCCCACGGTGGGCGCCGAAATGTTCTTAAAGGGCCTTAGAAACAATTAACTCCTTCTTCTATCGGCTTCTCGACTTCTCAGTCTCTTGTTGTTGACTTGGGCTTTCGGTAACTGGATCAACTAGCTTGGACTTATTATATGGGTTTGGGCTTGTTCTCGACTACTGGTTTTGGACCATCACTCAGCTATTGGGTCTAGTCCAACTCTCGACTTATAGGTTCAGAATCACTCTCGAGTGGATGTGTGTACCTGCAAGGGATTCCGATGATAAAATCAAAATTAGTTTGTTTTATTATCAGATAAAAATACTTTACACTTACCTGTTAAACATATCACCTATTTATAATGGTTGTCGTTGGACTTTAACTTGATTGTAATTTTACTTTTCACACCTTGCAGTTACTAAGTATATTTTTAGTGTTTTGTGCCTATTTATTGGACTTTGATACCGTGTTATCTTATTTTATTATTTATTCATACTATTTTAACTTTTAATATTTTTTTATCAAATTTGTTGATAAAAGTTAAAGGTTATAAAAGGATGCAACTTTGTTTTGAATTATTAAATTTGTAAATTTTAAAATTTCTATGAAAATGGATAAATTATATTTAAGATAATGAATTTAAAATAAAGGAATCGTATTTTTAAAACAGTGATTTGGCTCAAAAAATTACTTTAAAATCTTACTTGAAAACAAGTTTTGTATTATTTTTTATTTTAAAAAAAAAACTAACGAAAATTTGCATAAAAACATTATTTTAATACTTTTTTTTTTATAAAAATCATGCTTAAATATAGGTTTTCAATATTATATTTTTAAGTCGTAACTAAACTAACTATTTGTGCTTTGAATTCTTTTATTTTTTTTAAAAATCGTGTAATGCAATATAATTAGCAATTGATAAATCATTTAGCTAATCATAAATATTTGTATACTAACTATGCCATTCCATCGTATTCTTCATTGCACTTGCACTTACCATGGCAACAGGAATAATTTTTTTTCTCGAAAACTAACTTATCAAGAAAAAAATTAGGATACAATGCTCATATTTTCTCTTCCATGTTTTAGATGGAATCATTAAATATGAGATCTCACAAAAGTTTGACCATTTAACTATAAAGTTGTTTTATTTTAAAATCTAAAATTCTTTCAACACATATGTTTTCTTTTATTTGCACACTTTCTTAGTTGTGATACATGAAAAATGTTGTGAATGTTAATCAAAGGAGGCAAAACAAGTTCATATGCAATAAGACATGTTCTATTGAGAATTTGATAGGATCCTATGAAATTTGGAGTCAACTTCTTAAATTTGACTTGTTTTTCTTACTCTAGTGAATGATATAACTCTTAGAAAAACATGTTCACTTATAGAGAGTTATAAAAGTTTTTTTTTATCTGCGTAAGATTTATGCCTAGTCATAGCTGTTTTCAACCTTCAACATAGTACTGAAAATTGGATTCCCAATTGCTAATAACTGAAGTGATAAAAAATATTCTAGGTTTTGCTTCATAACCTTCCTCCTAATGCATACCGAATTAATGTCCCAATATCTTTTTTCTCCATCTCAAATAGATGATCTAAGTCAACCCCACATTCTTTAAGCATTTCACAATATTTCTCCATAAAGGTCCTTATCAAATTGCCTAAAGGGATGTTGATTTGACCAAACTTGATGATCCAAAACTTTGTTATATCTAACATGAACAAAGACATCTCATACTAGCCTCTTCGTAAGAAAATCTCAAATAACACTCGTGTTATTCGAGCCAAGCTTGCACTAATATATGCAAACATCAGACACTAAAGAAATGGAACCCAAGATATGTAAAACTAAATCTAAATGGAAATTTGTCCATGTTTATTGGAATGACTACCCTTAGTTTCTAATGGACATGATATGTGTGCCAACATCTCTAACTCATTTTTTCTTCTTCTCGAACAATAATATTCTCAAATACAAAAGAATGTGCAATCATGTTAATCATCTCACTGTCATTTATGTGGTGTCTTTATATTTCATTGTATGTTTCAACACTAGAATACTAATTATAAAATGGCTTACAATGCAACCAAGATTTTCTCATCGAAGCGCATCATTTTTGCTTTATCAAGAGTATGTGCAACATCAATTATTAAAGACACCTGCTTAGAACTAAGAGCAGGATCTACCGCTACCTCATTCCACTCAATACCATAGGTTAAAGGATTCATTCTCATCCTTATGAAAAGATAAGTATAGTCCAACCAAGTACAAACTTCTTTAAAATAGTTACAATACCTAATGCCACCTTTTCACCATTATTGTCAAACTGGGTCTCCCACCTTGCCCAAATATATCATAACATCAAACATACAATTCATATTTATAAAAAAAATTCTTTAACTTTATTTATATATCTTAGGCTCAAATATTTTTCAATTCAAATCCGCCAATTATTTCTCTTTCATTTTTTCTAGAAATTCATTATTTATAACAAGCATTTTATCACTAATATAAGTTGAAGATATAGAAATCTCCAAATTTAGCCTCCCGAAATCCTCAATCAACTCCAACTCTTTAATCATAAGTGTTGACACTTGTATCTTCTTACGATTTTAAGAATTTGTCAAAACATTTCCTTTCCTCACCTAAAATCATAATCTTTCAAATCTCCGTTCATCTTCTCTGAAAGAAATTATGCATCCTTTGTTACTTGGTATACTATAATCTATATTGCATTATGTACTCTCATTGACTTTAAATAAGGAAATCAAATGTTTAATAATACTACTTCATTTCTACTTAGTCACGTCCAACTATTGTAATATTCTCCCAAGTTTTTGATGTTCCATTTCATCATTCCAACGTTTCAGAGATAAAGACATATTGAGACACTTCACTTTTTATGTTGAACCATCAAAAGAGTTGTTCTTTAAGTACAGTACTGATATATCTTAGTTATGTATGATGCAAGTTAATCCATTCTTATAATTTTCATACCACATCATTTTCTCTAACTTCTTATTTATAGGTACAGAAACTCTATTTACTCCTCTTAGTATGTTTTGACACTCAACTAACTTAAGTTTTTTACCACTACATCTAACACTTGGATTGTTTTCTCACTTAAATTTTTTTAACCATATTCACCTTCATCGAATGATATATGAGTTTGAATTTATAATACTTTAATGACTTCACCAATATATTTTATCACGTGTATAGTCTTTTCTAAGACTCTTACAATTCTAAACATGTGAAACTAAGCAATATAAATAGTGCCTTTAAATCTTCAAGTATCAGTACCTCCATCTTTGTATCATGGGTAAAGTAATTCTTTTGATGAACTTTTAGTTTTTTTTTTTTCAAATATAATCTATTACCTTCTTTTACAATATCCACACAACTAAGCCTATAATATGATACTTCATAATTAAAAAAAGTTTGTGTGTAAAAAATTTCCAATACTAATGAACTAATTAATCTCTATTACAATTCTAGAAAATTGCGCTCCTATCAATTTATCCAAGAAAAAAAAATTCAATCATTAGTTATATTAACAATATTATTATCTTATATCTTAAAAAACTCTTATATCAACATCATAGCACAGGTATTAAGAAGGTGAAATATAAGTCCAAATTAAACAAGGACATGAATATATAATTATTTTACATTATTGATTCATTCGAATTAAATCTAATTCTAAATATAAAATGTAATGACATTGCTGTCATTTGTTTGATACAATATTAATATTCTTAACACAATTTCTAATATAATATTTATCGTTATAATAAATAAATAATTATAACAGTGAAACCAGAATAATAGTTGACCTAGACTTTTTGGTCTTAATTGTTCTATTTATTTTTGTTATTTATTCAGTGAAATAGAGAAAAAAAAAGTGTTTTGAAAAACAAATAAAATGAAAAGTAGTATTTGTGTGATTGATGGGATCAAAGATTTGGATTCGTTTCGTACTATGGAAAAATGAGTCAAAAAAACTCTGAAACCAGATTCGCAGGTTGTTGAAATCGAAGGAGAAAGAATCACGAAAGAAGAAGAAGAAGAAGAAGGAAACAGTGTGGCGACTTTAGTTGTTGTGTGAATAAAGGGGTGAATTAGGTTTCTGATCGATTGATTGATCGGAGAGAGAAGAGAAAGGGAAATGGGGGATCAAATTGAGGGAACGGTTCAGAACATTCTGGAACAGGAGACTCTGAAGTGGGTCTTCGTCGGTGGCAAAGGCGGCGTTGGCAAAACGACATGCAGTTCGATTCTCTCCATTCTCCTCGCCAGCGTTCGCTCCTCCGTCCTCATCATCTCCACCGACCCCGCTCACAATCTCAGCGACGCATTTCAGCAGCGTTTCACCAAAATCCCCACTCTCGTCAATGGCTTCTCCAACCTCTACGCCATGGTGATTAATCCCCCTTTTACCTAGGGATTGTTTTTTTTTTCTTGTTCAATTGTTGACTTATTTATGTATGTTGGGATTGTGGTGTAGGAGGTGGATCCTACCGTTGATCATGACGATATCGGTGGCTCTGATGGGATGGACAGCTTGTTCTCCGAACTTGCCGGGGCGATTCCTGGAATTGACGAGGCCATGAGCTTTGCTGAGATGTTGAAGTAAGAATACTGTGACAATTCAATCTTGCTGAACTTGGTTTTGAGGCGCGAGTGTATTGGTTGTGACAGGATAAGTAGAATGATTTAGGTTTGAGGCGTGTGTGTAATGTTAGTGACAGGATTAGTGGTTTAGTTTAGGTTTGTTTGAGAGGAAGAGGAGTGACAGTTGATTTTGGATTGACGGCTACCTGGTTGTATTTAATCATGAAGAACTTGCTTGTTATGAAAATTTTCAGAAATGAAAACTGTCAACAGACACCACTACCCTAATTAATGTCTAGAAGTCGATAGAGAAAGAAGAGAGAGAAGTGTAGATGTGATGGAAGATATGGTGTTGTTAAGGGA